>NC_064818.1:79462533-79539268 GCF_023721935.1 Panthera uncia | reverse complement strand
TCCTTCCTTCCTTCCTTCCTTTTCTTCCCTTCCTTCCCTTTCTTCCTTCCTTCCTTTTATCCTTCCCTTTCCTTTCCTTTCCTTCTATCCTTCCTTTCCCTTCCTTCCTTCCTTCCTTCCTTCCTTCCTTCCTTCCTTCCTTCCTTTTATCCTTCCTTCCTTCCTTTCCTTCACTTCTTCCTTTCCTCCCCTTCTTCCTTTCCTTCTCTTCTTCCCTTCCTTCCCTTCCTTCCCTCCCTTCCTTCCTTCCTTCCTTCCTTCCTTTTATCCTTCCTTTCCCTTCCTTACTTTTATTCTTCCTTTCCCTTCCTTCCTTTTATCCTTCCTTTTCCTTTCTTCCTTCCTTCCTTTTATCCTTCCCTTCCTTCCCTTCCTCCCCTTCTTCCCTTCCTTCTCTTCTTCCCTTCCTTCCCTTCCTTCCTTCCTCACCTCCTCACTTCCTTACTTCCAGGCTTGAGAGAATGGCTGGGTGGAGTAGATAGGCATCAGCACGAGCAGGTTCAAATGGTGACTGTCTGGACCTAGGAATGGCCTTCACAGCCCCCAGAGAACTAAGCAGATGCCCTCTTCCCCTGCTGCCCTTGTTTAGTTTTCTTTCGTTATTGCTCAAACTTCTTCCCTGGCTGTCTTTATCATGGAACTTCCAAATCTAAGATGGCGCCCCATGGCGTGACTCACTGGGGACTGTCCAGCATGACTCTCAGGCTTGAATCTTGGCGTGTGGCACTTTGCGTGGGAATCACGCTGCCATCAGTTGGGACTGGACAATCTTATCGATGTCCCTGGGAGGACCACAGGGAGAACCCACAGTGTTCTGCTTAAGGCACAGTAAACCCCACTTCACCGTGTGGATCATAGTGAATGTCTGCAGGTCTGCTATGTTCACACTCAAAGGGGAAGGTTGGACTCCATTATCTCTAAAGTCTTTCCCTCTCCTTTGTTTTCGTTCTCAGCTTCCACATTCCCATTGCCTCAAAAGGTGGATGTTTGGCATTCCCAGCCTAAGTGCTAGTCCCTGCCTGCAGCAGAAGGGGGTGTGGTCCTGGGCCAGGGACTGATGCTCTGTCTCAGGAAAGGCATTTGGAGTCACTTCTGCATTCGGCCTCCCCCACAGCTTTCAGGTGGGGCTGGAGGGTTGTTCAAGGGGCATCTGTGCTGAAAACCAAGAGGGAGTCAGTCCCCTGCAGAGGAGGGTGCTGTGCATGGAGCACGGCCACCGTGCTTGTCATCAGTTTTCTCCTGGCCCAACACTTGATCCGAGGCTTGTAATTTTCACCTCTGAATTACTGCGTTAACAGAAGTGGTCCCAAAACACGAAGTGAGATGGAAAAGGACTACATCGTACACCTGCATTGCCAAATGATTCACGAGCCAATGATTCTCAGCATCGTGTAAACCTTCACTACGTTCTGTGTACAGAGAGAACTGTGCAGAAAGCACGCAACCACACTTTGGAGATGAAGCCTATGTGACTCTGTGACCCACTGCTCTGTCCCCCGATCTTGCCCATCTGAGCCTCCCAGCATCCCTGTGAGTGGCATGTACGATTATCCCAATTTTCCTCACCGGAGACTGAGGCTCAGGGTGGTGACGGGACTTTGCGTGGTTGGCTTGGGACCAGAGCCATCACTAAGCTAGTGCACCACCCCCCCTCCCCAGGGACACAGTGCTTCCTAACAAGAGCACTGCCTTCCAATGCCTGCTTGCAGCCGTCGCTCCTTCTGTGCCCGGCTCTCTTCTTCACCGGGACGTGTTTCTTATCTTCTCCAGGGCTGAGGTCACTCATTGTGTCGGCAGGAGTCTGCACTCGTTCCTTTTGGTCCCGGTAAGACAAGGCAGGAATTCAAAAAAGCAGCAGCGATCACTCCTGGGTCCTTTGTACAGTCCTGTAAATAATTCATCTGGACTTGAGGGGTCTGACGCTGAGAACACATTGAACCTCGCAGTAACCGGTGAGCTCTGCGCGCAGAACTTGAATCCAGCGGGAAAGAGAAATGTGTCTTTGAAATCAGAGACGACTTTGAGTGACCTGAGAACACAGGTAGAGGCACCGGAGACAGATGGACAGCAGCCAGATGGAGTATTTTTAAGGCACGTAAAGGTCACCCTCAAGGTTTCCACATACACATCCCTCACGCTTGGCAGCTGGGATCTGGGCACAACCAGCTCTGGAGTTGGAAACACCAGGAGAGGTCCCAGCTAGCGCCCTTCCCGAGTCCCTCCTGCTGCTCTCGATACCTGGATCAAACAAAGAAAATTGTGTTTGCCAGGCTCGCCAGCTGAAGTCACAAGATTCCGGGTATCATGCAGCACTCTGGAATTCCTACCAAAAGTCATCAGAAGGGGTTTGCCACCCGCCACGGGGAAGAGGCCGTGCATCGGACCTTCCAGATAAAAGCGTTTAGTACAGAGTTGAAAAACCATGTGATGGTCATGGATTTCGTGAAGAGTAAGTGGTTCCCCTCCCAGAGAAGAGCCAAAGTTTGCGTCATCCGTATGTACCAAGGCCTGAAGACAGCTGAGCAGACAGCTGGCAGATATGAGGTATGGCTGAACCTGGGCGGGAAGGTGGGCACACAACCTAATTTGGAGGACCTGGAGGTGCTCCCCAGCAGACAGTTCAGGTGCTGTATCTGGTCTAATAAATTCATCATCTGTCTGTAGTGTTCCCCAGCAAATTCGGAGAAGAGGCGGTCATCTCTTTGAGTTTGGGAAAGGGGGACGCGTGTCGGATGAGTGTGATTTACACAGGACACACATCCGCATTTGCCAACATTTAATAGTGACCGAGTTCATTTGTATCCACGTCTAGAAACTGCGGTACATTTCTGTGAGTTAGTAATCCCCTGTCTTTAAAAACAGATTCCTGTTTGTTTTCTGTGTGTTATGCAGAAAAACATCTTTTGACCTGCCTTGGTCGAATTAAAATAGAATGATTTAAGCTAGGCCTGTAAGAATGGTCTTTTCTTTTCCCAGGGTGAGATCTAATTTTCAAACAGAAGCTACTCTGTGGGGGGAAAAAAAAGGAGAAGTTTGGAGTTTAGAATGTCAAAGTGAGACAGACCCATCGCTCTGGGACATATTTGCATTCCGAAGCTAGTATAAGCCACGAGCGGTTATCTTTTCAGAAAGTAAACACGCATGAAATCTGACAGCTCTTTATTGTACATGGAATACATCACGAATGCCATTGTAATTGACTCCTATAGAGCTTACTTACCTCTTTTGATAAACGCAGTATGCAAATTACTAATGTTTTACCAAACGGTAGCCTTTCTGAATGTTGATGCTGTTGTTAGGAAGGCCTGCCCATGAATGCTGGCAAATACCCCTGATCTTTTGTTCCCCACCCTGGGCTTCCTTATTCCAGGGCAATGCGAGAACCTGTTCTGCAGGGTGAAAGGCTGGCTTCTTCCAGTTCCAGCCCTGGGATTGTGAATTTCCATGTTCACAACAGAGATATAAAGGCCACAGAAATAATGGTGTTAATTAAATTCAGTAATAGTTGTTCATTAGTTCATCGCCCAATCAACCAGAGCAAAAGGTGTGCAATTAGAATATAATTGAAAGAAAGCAGAGATACTATTATTCACAAGTAATTAATCGGATGGGGACAGAATTTTATCATTGTATGATTTTCATTGAGGTTATTTTTCAGTCCTCCAGAGAGAGGAAAACTTGTTGAATGATATCCTCATGCATTTTACAGAAGTGTTCCTGGCTCTAGTTTAAACCGTAAATGACAAAGAGCAACTCTTGTGTCCCTATTTTCTTATGCATAGAACTTCATTTATTCCTATAGCAACGCTGAAGGTAACAATGTGGAAAAGTACATCTTTGCAGGAGATCGTAGAACGCTTTAAGTATACTGACAGTCACAGCCGCCACTTTTTTGTGGCCCCAACAACCCCCGCCTTCCCCTCCTGCAATTACCAGTGACAGCCAACAGTTGGAAGTTGTGGACCCACTGCTCGGGAGTAACCTGGAGTCTGAAATCTTACATTAAACTCAGTCCGAGACCTTCCCACAGCCAGCAGGCTGTTCAGCTGGGTGGTCCTCACTGTGTCTAGAATGATTTGGGAAGCGGTCTGGGCAGGGCCCTCTTTGTTCAAGGGCAGGCCACGTTTGAAAACCAACATAGGATCCATGCCTCCTGCCCTTCTTACTTCCGAGATCTGCTCTGTTAGAAGCAAACACTGCACAATTTAAAATATTCCATATCCATTGAACTATTCATATTTTTCCCACTAGGGCATGTCAATATCATTTAGTTTAGGAGATCCAGGAAGAAGTCAACTTCCTTGCTCAATTTCCAAGCTGAACTGATGAGAGAGCCCAATTAACAGCCTCTGGGCCCTGTTAGACTTGGCCCCAGCCACCCATTCATTCTCTCTTGCCAACTCCAAGGCCATCAGTTAATCTGCCTGGACTGTGACCATAAAGTACCTCGTGGGGGCGGGGGGAGATGAACAGGGTCACTAAAATGAGCTCTCCATGCACAAAGGTACACTAGGTTAAAGAAACTAGCTGCTTCTCCAGTAAAAATGAGTTTTGGAAATTTTGTTTCTGCAAAAACCTCGTGGATTTCAAGTCCCTCCAGTGATGACTCACAAATCTGCTGGAGCTGAGTTTAACATCTGAAACTGGCATTTCCTTAAAACCGTGGCCTTGGTCTTGGCTGTGTTAATGCTTGGAGACGCTGCCTCTCCTCCGAGATAAGCGGTGAATCAGCCTAGCTCTGTCCCAGCGATGGTCTAGCCACTCATCCCCTTACTTAATCTGCCTTGTAATAGGAACAAACACCCGATCCGTTGTCCGAAAGGTAACTAGGATGCGAAGCAGATGGCGGTGAGGGTGCTGGAGATCCTGGTTTGCAAAGCCTTGGTCCCTGCTGACTCCAGAATGCCCCAAACTATTAAAAACACAGAGGGTCCTTCTCTCCCTGCTTAGATACCTGGTAAGTTTCAGACATAAAAATAGCCAGAACTCAGTAATTTGAGCTCTGGTTGCTGTCAGTGTTGCAGGCACGGCCACATTCTGACTGAGAGTCCTTGCAAAAGCAGAGCATGGATGGTTTCCACTTGATTGGGGAAGGGAACCATATGGAATTCGGAGATGTGCTTGTATCTTCTAATTGGTTGTGGAGAACTTTCTGATGACAGACACACGCTGGGGCATGCAAGCCAAGTCTCATCCTGTAAATGTATTTCTTACATTTAATCATTAGAGGAGCCAGAGAAAGTTTCCGTATTTGGTAATCGCCTTTTGGCCATACTTTTCAAGATTTTCCCAAACCTCTATTATTTTTATCTTCCTACTTAGCTTTTTTTTTTTTTTTTTTTTTTTGGAGTTGGCAGTGATGCTCAATTCTGGCTGCATATAAGAATCATGGCAAACTGATTTTTTTGTATGCAAAACCTGCCCACATTTGATGTATACATTTTGATGAGTTGGGGCATATGTTTATACCCATGACGCCATTACCACAATCAAGGTAATAGACATACCCATCACCTCCCATCACCTCGAAATATTTCCTTGTGTTCTTCTGCATGTTAATTTTTTGTTTGTTGTTTTTTGTTGGTAAGAATACTTAACGTGAGATCTGTTCTTTTACCATGAAGTGTGTAATGCCACGCCGTTAACCACGGGCGCAGCGTGGCATGGCAGAGTTCTGCACTTACTCATCTGGACGGACTGTCCAGCATAACTGGAGCTTTCTACCCTCTCAGCCAGCCTCTCCGTTGCCCCTTCCTCGGCCCCTGGCAACCACAATCCTGTGTTTTTGCTTCTGTGAGTTTGACTAGTTTAGATAACTCATGTGGGTGGAATCATGCAGCATTTGTCCTTCTGTGATGGGCCTATTTCAGCATAATGTCTTCGAGTTTCATCCATGTTGTCACAAATGGTAGGATTGTCTTCATTTTTTACGCCTGAATAATATTCCATTGCATGTAAATACCACATATTTTTATCCGTCCATCTGTCAATAGACGTTTGGGTTATTTTTTTATGGTGAACTTTTTAAATTTTAATTTAATTTTTTCTTATCATCTTATCTTATCTTATCTTATCTTATCTATCTATATCTATCTATCTTCAAGTTAACATACAGTGTAATACTGGTTCAGGAGTAGAAGCCAGTGATTCATCTCTTACATACAACACCCAGTGCTCATCCCAACAAGTGCCCTTCTCCATGCCCACCCCCCCATTTAGCCCATCACCCCAACCAACTCCCTCCATCAACCCCCGGTTTGTTCTCTGTACTTAAGAGTCTCTTATAGTTTGCCTCCCTCTCGGTTTTTATCTTATTTTTCCTTCCCTTGTGTTCATCTGTTTTGTTTTTTAAATTCCACAAATGAGTGAAATCACACGTGACTTGTCTTTCTGCAACTGACTTATTTCACTTAGCATAACACACTCGAGTTTCATCCACGTTGTTGCAAATGGCGAGATTTTATTCTTTTTGATCGCTGAGTAATAGTCCGTTGTGTATACATACCACAGCTTCTTTAGCTTATCTTTTTGGTAAACTTTAAGAAACTACACATGTCTATAGCCCAGCCAAGGCCATTGTGACCCAGCACAGGTGTCTGATCTTGTTGTATTCCTTTAAAGAGCATTGAACTTTGTTCTGGCATGAGGTCAAGTTACTTGAAAACGGTCAGATCCTTTTGAGGCTTACTTTCAGCAGACTTTAGTCTAGAGTATTGGTCCTCATTTGGTAATGATTTTCCCCTGGGTGATATTTGTTAAAGTCTGGAGACGCTTTGGTTTTGACAGCTTGGGGCAGATGCCACTGGTACCTTCTGGGTAGAGCCCAGGGATGCTGCTAAATGTACTACAGCATCTGGGACAGTCTTCTGCCAACACCGACGAGGAATTGCCCAGCCCTGGTCTAGGGCTAATTTAGCCCCACTGTCAAGGACTCTACTTAATGCCCTGTGTATGCGAGATCTTTCCAGCAGGGCCGGTAGGAATGTGAACTGTTTCCAGCTCTGGGTTAAGTCCCGGAAGTGTCTGACCTACTACTCCCTGGTAATTCTTTTTCTGGATTCGTGAAGTTTTCCCTCAAGCATGCGAAGACCGGTATTCGGCCAAAGGCTAGAGGGACCCATTGCTGGTTGTCAGAACTCTTCTTTCCTTGCAGGTCACTCCTTTTCAGTATTTAGCCCCCCCAATTCTGGCTGCCTCAGCTTCTCTGAGTCCTGATCTCTGCCTCCTCCACTCAGTGAGGCTCCTGGGCTCTCTTAAGTTTCCCCTTTCTGCTCTGCAGCCTGGAAGCTTCCTCTGGGTGGGGACAGTCGTAGGGCTCCCTGCTCTCACGTCCCCTCCATCCGGGATTGCAGACCCCCATTGCTTTGTATCCAGTGTCTGAATGCTGTTGCCTCATAGCTTTTGTCTGTTTACTCCATCGTGGCTGGAAGCAGTCTCCCTGGGTGGTTTGATGTCCCACTGGCTTCGAGAAATGCCACTCTGGGCTTTGCTGAATGTTTTCCAGTGGTTAGGGTGAACCCGTAGGTCATAGGAGATGAAAATGCTCAAGTTTTCAGTGCCTGGGCTTCAAGATCACTTTCTTTAGGGAATGAAGCAGTCAGCGAGATAAGACAGGAAGTAAAACAAACATTCCCTTTCTTCTCACAGTTATCAGAGGGGGCGAAATGATTTACCTTTTCCCAACCAAGCTGGAGAGGTGTAGGCAGACCGGGGTCTTCAGAATCTCATTTTTCTTCCTGTAGTCCTGGCCTCCACATGAGATTTTCGCCAGATTAATCTGCTGGTGGCTCTGGCTATAGAGAAGCCACTGAACTCTCCATGTAAAAAGGGTTGGGAAAAGGCCATTTGACAAAGGACAATAAACTTTTTGTGTATATTTATTTTTGAGAGAGAGAGACAGAGAGAACGAGAGAGAGAGAACGCAAGCAGGGGAGGGGCAGAGAGAGAGAGGGAGACACAGGATCCGAAGCAGGCTCCAGGCTCCGAGCTGTCAGCAAAGAGCGGGACGCGGGGCTCGAACTCATCAACAGAGTTCTATGTGGGGCTCGAACCCGTGAAACGTGAGATCATGACCTGAGCCGATGTGGGATGCTTAACCGACTGAGCCACCCAGGTGCCCCAGGACAATAAACATTTCAATTAGCTCTGCCACCCCATCGACAGATCAGGACCCCCTGCCTCATCTCCGGGACCCGCTTCCTGCCCGAGCCCATCCTTGGTGCTCCTCCCGGAAGCCTCAACGACTCACCTCCACCGACAGTGGCTGGTAGTCTCCGTTCAAATGCAGGAAGAGGGGAATGATGAAGCGACCACCCTTGGGTCTCAGTGCTGCCTACCCTTCCAGCCCCTCCCTGCATATGTCAATGGGAGGCTGCACGTCAGAGGGCAAGGTTCTCGGGAGGTACAAGGGGTCCGAGGGCTGAAATCAGTTTTGTTGCATCAGGAAGCACATGTGCTGATGAGGTCTCCAAACTAGCTTCGCTCTGAATGTTTTGTTATCGATGATGTGAAGCTGGATCCAGAACACCTGCAGTCTCTTGAGATCTGACACTGTTGTGGCCAGCGTCCTTCAGGAAATGGGGCATGGGTGGGGCCCCACGTCCACGTCTCAGCCAAAGCAAAGGTGGGCTGATGGAAGATGAACGGGGTGGTGTGGCTAAGTGTCAGGGCGTTGGGTTGAGTCTTTCTGGGGTCTTGCAAGATGAGTGACCTTGGAAATTTTGTTGACATCTTTGAGCCTTGGTTTCCCCATCTATGTTCGTGGAACCATGAGGAGATCTACCTCATAGGTTTGCTGTAGGGATTACAAGAGGTTATATAAAGGGCTAAGCCTCCGGTCTAGCAGAGAGGCAGCATTCCATACAAGTGAGCTGTGGCTGTTCAAGTTCCAACATGCCTTTTTCTGCCATCCCCAACCCTGCGCCAAGGTCACGGCACCAAGACGTGGCCCCTGGGACCAACCTAACTGTAACCGGTGCTTTGAGGATGCTGCTCCTGGCAAGCAGTCCTGTTTACATTGGGGTGAATACCCGCAATCCTTCTTCCCCACGCTCAGAGTGCCAGGTGAACAGGGACTTGGGACCTTCTGTGCTCTTGGCTCGGGGTACCCTCCACTCCCCAAGCAACTCAGACATCAGTCAGCAAATTGACCCTGAGCTGAATGTACAGTTTCTACTCAGAACCCACCTAGTTCTGCGGTCAGCTGCAAATTCCCTCTTTGACCAGAGACTACTGAGAATGTGGGTCCATACACATCTGCTTCCTGCCCGATCGAGCCGGGGCTGAGGCAAGAAGGATTAACAGGGCATTTTCCACGTAAGTTGCACCCTCCCTTAGAAGATCCGCAAGGCGGGAAAGGAGTTTGCCACCCCAGGAAGGACTGAATGGCCTTCACACTTTAGTGTCCCCCAGGATCCTCGGGAGAATGTTCTAGGAAGGTATATCCCTGGGCTCTGGGAACGGTGGGGTCCAGAAACACCTCTGTTTTTAACATGAAATCCAGGTGATTCCAATTCAGGTCTAAAATTGTGATCTGGAATGTCCAGACTGTTATTTTCTAACCGCATGAACCAAGGAAACGACCAAGAAGTCCAAGGGACTCGCCTGTGTTGAGAAGGCAGGAGCGAAGGGGCACGGAGTGGGGGAGGGGAGGCACGGTCCGAGAGGAGAGCGGCTGGGCCGCTGTGTGCCAGGATCACCGAGAGACAGAGATGGAACAAAAGGGGCCGTTGTTTGGTCCCTGAATTGCCTCATTGATCCTCACCCACAGCTGTGTAAGGCACATGAGCCATGTTTTTCCAAAGAGAAAGTTCTGTGAGCCCTGGTAGCTGATGCAGGCTGCACGGGGACACAGGAGAGGCGGAAGGAGGGTCCACCTCAGTTATGTCCCACTCTGAGGTTGCGCTTCCGGCGTGGTGTTGGGGAGTGGGGATATGGGGGAGCTGCGCTTGTCCCGACAGCAGAGGGTGGGAGCCCAGGGGTCTTCAGGGTTGACCGTGGACAAAACCAACCGTGCTGGGATTGGGCGGTAAGAGGCAGTTATACACCTCTCCCTCTGCTATAGGAATCTTCCCCTCCTACAGCTCTTCGCCAAGCACTTTCTTCTGGTCCTTCGGTCCCTCGTGGGTGCTCACTCCTCTCTGTGCTGTCCCATGTCAGGTCCCTTTCCGGTGGGTTAAGAGGAAATATTGGGCTGATCTGCTTTAAAAAATATTTATCGAGGACCTACTCTGTGCCAGGAGCTGTGCTAGGTGCTGGTGACACAGCGGTCCAGAAGGCAGGTTTCCTGCCCATGCTGGCGAGGGAGGCAGCCACCCCAGTGAGTGCCGAGTCAGGGTGTCTACACTGAGCTGTGGGTCCGGAGAACTCAGCAAGGATGCACAGGGAAGGAGACATTTGGGCATGTTCTTCACGGAAGGTTGGGCGTCTCCTATGACTGGTAGGGAGAGTGAGAATGTGGGGCACAGGTGGAGAAGACATTTCGGGCTGAAAGATGGGCAGTTCCTGGATAGTGGCACAGGAGGGCCACACCTAAGCAGAGCCCAGTGGTCTAGAATTGCAGCTAGAATTTGCAGGGCACAGTTCCTGAGAGGAGGGAGCCAGGCAGAGAAAGAGGTTCAGAAGTTGGGGAAGTTGGGTCTGTGGCTGAAAACTAACCTGTGCTGTGAGAAATCATGAGGCCAGACAAAGAACAGCTCACAAGGAAGGAACAGCTACTGGGAAGCTAGAAGATGAACGCTTCTTGGAGCTCACTCAGGGCAATGGATCATTAAGTTCCTCACCATCCAGTATGGAGAGACCTCACGGAGTACAGGGTAAATTCGGTAGAGATCCTAGATGGGTCAGGCCTTCAAAGTATGCTAAATTAGCCCTGGAGTAAAGGCTAGTCTAGATCCATCCTATAACAATGTTAGAAACACTTCTTGAGCTCCTCCACGAGCAGTCTAAGTGCCTGCCAGAACAAAGTTCAGCACTCTTTAAAGGATTATGACAAAATTCAGCAAGTGATAACATAACACTAAAAATATCTAGCATCCAGACAAAGCTTACTGGACATTCAAAGGAGCAGGGGAGCATGATACGTAACCAGGAGACATCGTGATTCATAGAAACAGATTTATAAATGACAGAGGTGATGGAATTAACAGGCAAGGATTTTTTAAAAAGCTGTTATAAGACTGTTGTTTTCCCTTTATTTTTATTTATTTTTTTACTTGAAAGAGAGAGAGAGAATAAGAGAGAGCATGAGCTGGGGAGAGGGACACAGGGAGAGAGAGAATCCCAAGCAGCCTGCACGCTCAGTGAGGAGCCCGATATGGGGTTCAATCATGGTCTGTTGTTTTGCTTTTAAATTCAGGGGTTTATGGAAACATGTCACATCATGGGGAGAGAAATAGATGGTAAAAAATGAACCAAACAGAACTTATGGGGAGAGAAATAGATGGTAATAAATGAACCAAACAGAACTTATAGAGAAGAAAATGAGTGGAGAGAAGGAGGGAGTGAGGAAGGGAGGGAGGGAGAAAGAAAGAGAGAGAACAGAGCCTGAGTGACCTACAGGATAACATCCATATCAAGAGATCCAACACACATACAATTAGAATCTCAGAGTGGGGAGGGGGTGAGAGCAGGAAAATGATTTGGAGAAATAATGGCTGAAAATTTTCCAATTTTAACGGGATGCATGTCAGCACATTGCTTGTCAGGTATACGTATTAGCAGAGGCCATCATCAAGATTGGCCCATGCCTTGATAAATACTATATATTTCATTGTTTCCCAGTGGTGGTCACAGCATTATCAATCAGGGTTCTCCAGTGCAAGGGATGTGTTTGTTTCCTTGTGGTCACCACGTGTAATTAACTGAGGCAGTTTGCTTATTTACTTATGGCTGAGATAATGTCAACTCAGTGTAGGATCGCTTCAGCTCCGATGGGCTATCAGGAAAGGGAAAAACTATCTGACAGATGCTATCTGTATTATTTTTGCTATTCTTGCAAAACAGATGGTCACACAAGTGGCTTAAAATGACACCTATTTATTATTTCACGGTTTTGTTGATCAGATGTGCTGGGGTGCGTTGGCCAGCCCCTCCACCGAGGTCTTTCCAGGCTGAGTCAAGATGTCACACGAGGCTGTGGTCTCATTTGAGGCTCGGAGGCCTCTTCTTATATCACTGATTCTTGTCAGATTTCGGTTCCCTGTGGTTGTAGGGCTGAGTCCCCATTTTCTTGGTGGCTGTCAGCTGGCACTCTCAGCTCCTGGAAACTGTCCTCAGGTCCTTGCCACGTGGCTGCAGCCACAGGCAGTTCACAACATGTTTGCTTTCTCGTGGATACAAGGACAATCTGATGCTTTGAATCTCTCCGACTGCTTTTAGAGACACACCTGATTAGGTCAGGCCCACCTGGTATAATCTCCCTTTTGATTAACTCAACGTCAGCTGATCAGCAACCTTAATTCTACCTGCAAAGCCCTTTGTGCCATATAATATAACTTCACTGTGGAAGTGAGAACCCATTGTGATCACAGACTCCACTCACCCTGAAAGGAAAGAGAATGTGTGGGACGTGTGTGGGAATCTTGGGGGCTGTCTTAGCATTCTGGCTACACTATATTTTAAATATTTGTATCTGTGGAGAAAAGGAAATTGAAGGAGGCCTTGGAATTGAAGGCACATAGGTTGGAGCCTCTGTCTAGGAGGAGATCCATGAGGAAAGGTGTCTCTGATCTGCTCTGGGTCGGCCCTGTGTCCCCAGCACCAGGTCATGTAGAACATTGTGGGACCCCTGTGCGACTGACTGAATGGGCACAAGGGTGAATGGATAAACAAAAATGCAGGAGATGCGTTTGAGATGAAAAGCTGAGGCCAGAATAGGTGACAGGTGAGGGCTTTGTGCATGCAAGGGTCTTTCTCTGATGCAGAAAATCTCCTTTGTTGGGCTCCTTACAGATTCGCTCATTTTGCAGAGACCGACAGACCTCGGCTTTAGGTAGCCCGAGTGAAGGTCCAAAGTGGAGGTCCTTTGTTTCATCACCCTTTTCCAAATAGAGAAATTCTTTTTCTCTCGGGGGTTGTAATTCATCTCCTTCTCCATCCAGAACGGACTTTAAGACAGCTCCAAAAATAAGTACCTTGGAAAGCATGTAGAATTTAGGAATAATAATTTGCTGGAGAAACAAATAGGGCTGAAGACAGATGGGGGAATTATTTCCTTCAAGCAGACAACAGATCACTTGCCGTTTTCTGTTGAAGACAAGAAGCATCTTCCCAGCAAAGCAGCCTGCCTCCAGCGGCGAGTGGGTTAGTGCTAAGTGGCTGCTCTCTGATGGGGGTCAGATGCCTCTGATCCAGCCCTCTGGTCACAGAAAGTTCACGACACCCATCATTTTAGCTACAAATGTGCTCAACTCCTCACTAATGAGTTTTGGCCATTGCTGGCTTCTCAGCACTTGGTTCTGGGATAGCATTGGAAGACACCTGTTATAGGGGGTGTTACATGGGCCACGTGTGCCGAAGGGACGGGGTCTCGGTTGATGGATGTGCAAAGAGGGGCCTAGGAGCAAATGGAAACAAGAATATGAAGACTTTGCATGAAATAGTTCCATGGTATATGGCCACTCTCTCAGGTGTGACTATGTACTTTGTGGGGGCCAGGGCAAAATGAACGCGTGGTCCTCATGTTAGAACAGCGGGGGGAAATAGGGTGCAAAAGTATGTCTGTTTCCTTCCTTCCATTGTCTCTCTCTTGATTTGCCCTGATGGTTTTTAACGTGCTTTTGAATGTTGGCGTAAGTGAAGAAAAATTAAGATTTTAAATTATTTCCATGAATTTTAATGTTCATCTTTATATGGCCTAATGCCATTTCTCTCTCTCTCTCTCTCTCTCTCTCTCTCTCTCTCTTTTTAAAGTTTATTATTTTGAGAGACACAGAGACAGCAAGCGTAGGGGAGGGGCAGTGAGAGAGGGAGAGAGAGAATCCCAAGCAGGCTCTGTGCTGTCAGCCCAGAACCCGATGCGGGGCTCGAGCTTATGGAACCACTGAGATCATGACCTGAGCCAAAACCAAGAGTTGGACGCTTAACTGAGTGAGCCACCCAGTTGTCCCTGCCTAATGCCATTTCTAACACAAATAGAAAAGCCCTTCAGTCATATGTGGAATCACTGAAATGACACGGTTTTTATTGTGTTAATCTCACACATGCATGTATGTATCTATCTCACGTTCACTAGAACAATGGAAACACTGCAAAAATCAACTCAAATTTTTGTCTCATTCCGTGATATAATCTCACTCGACCAACACTCCTCCAGTTGTCTGCTGAGTGAGGAGGGGCTGAGAGAAAAGGGACATATCGGAGCCCTGTCTCTCCCTCTCCTTGGGAGCCATCATCTCCAGCATAAGCAGGTGGCTAACACGGGGACGTAACATGAGTAAGAAAGGATATGATAGAGGGGCGCCTCGGTGGCTCAGTCAGTTAAGCGTCTGACTTTGGCTCAGGTCATGATCTCGTGGTTTGTGGGTTTGAGCCCCACATGGGGCTCTCTGCTGTCAGTGCAAAGCCCACTTTGGATCTCCTCTCTCTCTCTCTCTCTCTCTCTCTCTCTCTCTCTCTCTCTCTCTGTCCCTTTCCCGCTAGTGCTCTCTCTGGTTGAAAAATAAATAAACATTAAAAAAAAAAAAGGATATGATAAGGTTGCCTGGTCATTCGTGTTTTCCAGAAACCCACTGCCTTCTTTCCACATTTGGAGAATGCAATGGGAAGTGTGGCCTCTTGGGGCGGTCAGCTGAACTTCCATGCATGGTAGGGTCACCAGAGTTTTTTTTTTTTTTTTAATATGAAATTTATTGTCAAATTGGTTTCCATACAACACCCAGGGTTCATCCCAACAGCTGCCCTCCTCAGTGCCCATCGCCCACTTTCCCCTCCCTCCCACCCCCCATCAACCCTCAGTTTAGTCTCAGTTTTTAAGAGTCTCTTATGGTTTGGCTCCCTCCCTCTCTAACTTTTTTTTTCCTTCCCCTCCCCCATGGTCTTCTGTTAAGTTCCTCAGGATCCACATAAGAGTGAAACCATATGGTATCTGTCTTTCTCTGCCTGACTTATTTCACTTAGCATAATACCCTCCAGGTCCCTCCACGTTGCTACAAATGGCCAGATTTCCTTCTTTCTCATTGCCGAGTAGTATTCCATTGTGTATATAAACCACAACTTCTTTATCCATTCGTCAGTTGATGGACTCTTTAGTCTTTTTCCATAATTTGGCGATTGTTGAAAGTGCCGCTATAAACATTGGGGTACACGTGCCCCGATGCATCAGCCCTCCTGTGTCCCTTGGGTACATTCCTAGCAGTGCTATTTCGGGGTCATAGGGTAGATCTATCTTTAATTTTTTGAGGAACCTCCACACTGTTTTCCAGAGCGGCTGCACCAATCTGCATTCCCACCAACAGTGCAAGAGGGTTCCCGTTTCTCCACATCCTCGCCAGCATCTGTAGTCTCCTGATTTGTTCACTTTAGCCTCTCAGACCGGAGTGAGGGGTCACCAGAGTTTTGTGCGTGAGGGACGCCCGAGTGCCATCTGTGCCCGGGGCAGCAAGGAAATGAGGAAACACACACCTGTGACTTGTCTTCTGCTCCCACGTGTGCTCCCCCGTCCCTTGGGATTTCATTTACAAAACACAAGTTCAAAGATAAAATTATTTAAAAACTCAAGGTGGCGATACCAAAGCACTGGCTACAGAGGACAAAACCCGATAAATTGGACTTCATCAAACATGAAAAACTTGTGTACATCAAAGGACATCATCAACACAGCGAGAGGCAGCCCCGCCTTCGACACGGATGGGCCTGGACGATGTTCCGCTAAGTGAAATAAGCCAGCCGCCAAAGGACACGTATCGATGGGCTCCCCTTTCACGAGGTACCCGGAATAGTTACATTCGCCGAGACAGAAAGTAGACAGCTGTCTGCCAGGGCCGTGGGGAGGGGAGAGTGGGAAATCACTGTTTAGCGGCACAGAGTTTGTTTGTGGGGATGAAAAAAAAAAGTTCTGCAGAGAGACAGACAGTGGTGATGATCGCAGAGCCTGATGAATGTACTTAGTTCTGCTGAATTAGGCGCTTGCTATGCTATGTATATCTTACCACAATTAAAAGAAATTCAAGATGGTGACATCAAAGCCACATGTGGCCCTTCTGAGTGTAGGTCCCTGTGCCCGCTGCCTGGGTCTCACGCCTGTGAAGCTGCCCCTGCCCTAACTTGTATTTTTAAATGCATTAAGATGGTTCTCTGTCACTAGATGAGATCTCTGAGGTCAGGGTCCCTGTCTTTTTCTCTCACTCACTCTGTGTTGAGTTGAAACTCTAAGCTAAATTGGAGGTTATTCATGATACTTAAAAAAAAAATTCAGCCTTACGTACAATTTACATACATTAATATTCATACATTCTATATGTGTACAGTTCATTTTGTTTTGACAAATGCATCCAGTCATGTAACCAGCATCAAATCATGACCCAGAAATTTCCCTCGTGCCCTTTGTGCTTAACACCTTCCCCCAGCTCCACCCTGGGCAGCCAATGATCTGCTTTCTGCCACTTTACTTTTGCTGAGTCTGGTACGTCTGTAACTGAAATCAGTCAGTGTGTGTGTGTGTGTGTGTATGTGTGTGTGTGTGTGTGACCGTAGTAAGTTTCCATTACAACTTTTGGCATCTTCATTAAATGGATGATATTCTCTTGGGGCAGCAGGGAGGTGAGGGCTGAGGCCCTGACTCAGGTAAATGTAGATTTTTTTTAGCCTGACTGCCATTTCTTAATTCTGACTTTGCATGAACTCTTACCTGCTCCAGGATTCCTTCATAGACAAAATGAAGTCGATAATAGTCCCTTCATCTGGTGCCTTTGTGGGGGTTGAATAAAGTGGTATATACGAAAAGTGCTGAGGGCAGAGATTGGCTCGTCGAGATGGCTCAGTAACGCTTCGTTGTTTATCTTACGATTATTGGTGCCATCATTAAGCAGAATTCTAAGAATGGCGTTTCCTCACCCCTAGAATGGCAGTGGTACCTTTCTTCTGCTGTTGCCATGGAGATCCCACAACGCCCATGAAGCATTGAGCATGGCGCCTGGCACTTGTTAAGCACTCTGTTGTGTATTATTATGGTTCTTGTTGTTGTTGTTGTTATTCTGTTCTCCAGCCGTCGAGGACCCTAGTTTGCTATTCCTCACTAAGTACAAGTCATCATCTTCTCTAATTCTGAGAAGGCATGAAAGGGCTCTATTTAGACTGCTTGCTGCCAGTCTAGGGGGGAAAAAAAAAAAAAAAAACACAAAAAACCCAACCACAGAAAGCAGCCACTAGTGTGAGATAGTGAGGCTTTTCTCCCAAGGGCCCCGGGAGAGGGCAGGGGGGGAGTTCCGTGTGAACAGGTGAGCCAAAGAACAGGAAATACCCTAGTCTTCTTTTTTTTTTTTTTTTTTTTTGTCTCTGTTCTTTTGAAAGAAGAAAAACGAGCAATGGAATTAAAAGCTGTAGGGTTGAGTGGGAGGTTGAATCCTCAGAACTTTCTGAGATGTTCTGCCGTCAGGGTGACTCCATTGTATTCGATTCTGAAGTACTTGGGATCGTCCAGGACTCTAATTGAGGGAAAGTAGACAATGACAGTAAACAATTGCTGGGGAGAGAAGTTTCCACCTGGTACAAGAAATGAATTCAGTTTCTGGAATCCTCTGCTCACATTTATAGTGAAGAGGAATTGTTGCAAATGATAGGAAACATAATAGAACATGCTGAAAGGAATACTTAAGGAATCAGGGGAAATCTACCTCTTTGATATACAAAATAGTTCGGCTAAATTTGACTTTGTAACTGGGTAATTAACATGCCCCTATGACGGTGTTAGTTTCCCCCCACGCCTGATGTTTGCGTGGAAATCTCCAGCCAAGTGCTTCGTCATTGCTGTTCTCATTTATCCCTGCAAACAGACAGGGTCTGCAGTCACCGTGGTGGGAAAACAGAGTGTGAAATCTCTGTAGACCACTTCTCATCAGGCAGGCAGGGGAGGCTGCCTTCCTCTGTGAGTCTCACAAGAAGAGGAATGATTGAAATCATGCATCCCCCTTACATCCTGATTTGCCTCCTTTTGAAACCAGAACCCCGCCAGACTCCACCCTTAACAAAAGTGAAGGAGAAGCAAGGAGAGACCGAGGCATCTCCGTTCAGCTCCTAACAAGGGAACCATCCCGCCATTTGCAATCAGATAAGGGATATTATCTCCATAATCAAAGGCAATTGAGAATCTAAATGAAAAATCTAATGCTTTTCATGCTGATTTATTTTAGATTAGAAAAAGTTAAACCAGATGTAAACATGACGAGATGAAGCCTGAAGAAGGAATCTTGGCAGAGTGGTAAATCTCCGTTTTGAGTTATTAGAGGTACAGGGTTGCGTTCGCCAGAAAATACGCTGTTGATCCAGAAACTGCTCTGACATTAATTATTGTTGCAGAAGAGAATTCGGAAGATTGAATGCAAACATGCAATTCTGGCAAAGATCAATCATGCACCCAGATTAACCATGGAGACTGTATCCGAGCACCCAAATAGGTTGTGTTAACCCCTCGTCAGTCCGTGCTGGAATCCTCCTTGAGATGCAGCTCCAGCCTTCTGGCGAGACCTCCGACATCCCCAGGAGAAGACCCTGGACGCTGAAAAGAAATGGCTTTCTCTTTTTTTGGACTCTGACAATGTCTGCCATCATCCTAAGGAGAAGACGCAGCCAAAAAATCCACCCTTGGTCTTTGATCCGTGGGATGTAAGTGGATTTGGAATCTCCCCTCTGTTTTCTCTGTAAACCACGCATGTGTTCAGAAGAGGCAGAGTGGAGAGGTTCTGGAGGCAGGGAGGGTTTGCGTAGGCCTAGGAGTTCCCAGATGTTTGCTCTCTCTCTTCTCTACTTTTGCTGGGTCCCTCTTTTACTTGCTCAGGGCTTTACAAAGCATCCCCCGCTCCACACACGTGTGTGTGCCCACGTACAAACATGCAAACAGACACGGTAATATGGCGGATGCTGAGAACACTATGTTCCAGTTGGAGAGGGTCCTGGCTCTGGCATTTAGTAGCTCTGTGACCTAGAGCAAATTACTAGGTCTCTCCGTGCCCCAGCGTCCGTGTCCATCAAATGCAGAGATACTGCCTGTCTTGTGGGGACTGGACGAGGGGGGTATACGGAAAACCCAGTCCCAGGGACTGGTAAACTTATTAAATGTCTGTCGTACCGATCCGCGATTCTCCATCCAGAACTCTTGGGGCCAAATGTGATTCAACGATGATTTCTTAATTTTATTTCAGGAAAGTAATACTTTACAACATTTCTAGTGGGATCTGAGGTAGCACCCTGTAATTAAGCTCACTGATGTTTTTGTAATAAAATGCATGAATATTCACACTAAATGGAATAAATTAATATTATAAATAGCCTCAGGTTAGCTGAGGTAAGGTTTGCCTGTCAGATTCGTTTCCTACAAACTCGGAGGAAAGAAAAAACTCTCAAATTTCAGAGCTTTTATGGATTTTAGAATTGCAGATAAGGGATTATGGATCCAGGATGAGTACTCAGGTACCTTGAAGGGAGAGTCGGTAAACAACAAAACCAGCAAAAAGCAATAGCATATTTGCTCGTCAGGGCCCAACTCTTACGGCAGGACTTGGGAGGTCAAGCGTGGTTTGTGAAGCGTTTAGTCTTCTGTAAATTCTGTAAATTCTAGTTTACAGGTTCTAGTATTATTGTCCCCACGATGTTCAGATCTCGCTGGTTCACAGCTCCTGGCTCCCGAGTGGAATCCACAGATGATTTTCTCGTCCGTGTTATCAGTGACCTAGCTGGTGGCAGCCTTGACCACAGAGTTTCTGCCGGTAGCGTGGCTCGTAAGGCTTGGATGGACCCCGTAAGGTAGCCCGTGGTGACATGGTGTGGGTGGTGTGCCAGACTGGGGTCAGGAGGGCTGGTGCCGGTGCCAGAGGCCCATGGTTTTGTCCATGGGCACTTATGTCTCTCTCTGGACCTTTGTTTCCTTATAAGCTAAGAACCGTATGTGTTCAGACACCTCTCGGGCTTTAGAAGATGGAAATGACGGAGTGTGTACAAGAGAACTTTGCAAACCGGAGCATTTCCTAGGATTGTGAGATGTCATGTTTCTTTGGATGTCCTTGATCCTAATCACAGTTTTCTATCTTCAAGGACTAATCTTTTTATTTTTTGATTTATTTATTTATTTATTTTAGAGAAAGAGAGGTTGTGAACAGGAGAGGGGCAGAGGGAGAGGGAGAGAATCCCAAGTAGGCTTCATGCTCAGCAAGGAGCCCAAAGTGGGGCCCAACCCCAGGACCCTGGGATCGTGACCCGAGTTGAAATCGAGAGTCGGACGCTCAACCGACTGAGCCCCCCGGGCACCCCCCAGTAAGTGATCTTAATCACCTTGATTCCAGTCTGGGCTCCTTTAACTTGTTTTAGTAGGTTTGTGTGATTTGGGGAAAGTTACTTCACCTCTCTGTGCCTCAGTGTCCCTCCCTGTAAAATGGAAATACTGAATCTCTTTCTCCCACAGAGTTGTTGTAGGATCCGGTGAGGTAATTGCCTGCATGCAGTGAGGCCTCAGTGGTAGCTCCTTGTGTGATCCCAGGCTTGAACCAGACCCAGGAGCCTCTGGGAACAGAGCTGGAAAACAGGGTCTGAGTCTCAGCCCCATCGTATGGCTTAGGTCAGTTACTGTCACCACTCAGTAAATAGCATACTAATGGCTTCAGAGACCTAAGAGAGACAAAGTTTTGGAAGGGCTGAGGCAGGAGCCACCTAATGATCGCAAAAGAAATAGCTGGGGGCCGATCAGTGTCTCCCAGTGGGTGGTAAATCCGAAGAACTTCAACAGTACCTTTTGTTTATTAGGGAATGCATCTTTGCAAGTGGAGGGAGTGCTACATGTATTGATTCGTATATGCTTTTTCCGTTCTTTCTTTCCGTAATTCCGTAACTCCCGTAAATCCTAGTGGACACCCACCAAGGTCATGTGGTGCATTAACATCCAGCACGTGCATCTACTCATGTGATTTCATAGCCCTCCACCCACCTGGTCATTCAGCACATGTTTTCAAAGACATCTTGTGGGCCCAGTGCTGTTCTGAGGGTCGCTATCAAAGCAATGAGCAAAGAACTTGCCATGTGCCACTCACGTTTTAGGGGGAAAACAAATCAATAAATATGTGTCACACCCAACAAACAGGGATTAGAAAGAAACTACCTCAAAAGCATGAAAGCTGTGTCTGAAAACTTACCATGAGCATCATACTCGCTGGTGAAAGAGAGCTTTTCCTCTAAAGTTGGGAACAAGACAACGGTGACTGCTTTTACCGTTTCTGTTCAACATAGTGGTACAAGTCCTGGCCAGACCAGCGAGGCACGAAAAAGGAAATAAAAGGTATCCAAACTGTAAAGGAAGAAGTAAAGTCATGTCTGTTTGTAGATGATATGATCTGGTGTGTAGAAAACCCTAAAGGTCCCACAAACAACCTGTTAGAACTAATAAATGAACTCAGCAAAATAGCAGGATAAAAAGGCAATGCACAAAATCAGTTGTGTTTCTATACGCTAACAGCGAACAATCTGAAAAGTGTATTATGAAAACAATTTATAATAGCATCAAAAAGAATAAAATACTTGGGAATTAACCAAGGAGGTGAAAGACGTGCACAACGAAAACTAATTAAATTAAAGGAAAATAAAGAAGACGTAAACAAGTGGAAACATATCCCATATTCACGGATCAAAAAACTTAGTGTTAGGATATCAATACCATCCAAAACGATCTATGGGGTCGATGCAATCCCAGTGAAAATCCCAATGACTTTTTTTTTTTTCAGAAATTAAAAAAAAAAACATTCTAAAATTCATATGTAATCTCAAGGGATCCCAAATATCCAAAACAATCTGGAAAAAGAAGAACAAGGTGAAGATTCAGACTTCCTGACTTGCAAACATACTACAGAGCTACAGTATTCAAAGCAGTGTGGTATTCGCATAAAGACAAATATTTAGGCCAGTTAACTAGAATAAGCCCTCTCATATATGTCACGTGACTTTTTTCAAGGGTGCTAAAATCAATGAATGGGGAAAGGATAGTCTTGTCAACAAACGATGCTGGGTTTGGCACCATAAAAAAAAGGGGGGGGGCACTGGATATCCATGTGCCGAGGAATTAAGTTGGATCCTTGTCTACTACCGTATTCAAAAATTAACTCTCATGAATCAAAGACCTAAATGTAAGACCTAAAACCCCAGAACTCATTGAAGAATACCGAGGGCAAAAGCTTCATGATGGTGAATTTAGCAATGACTTCTTGGATATGACACCAAAGGCACAGGCAACAAAAGAAAAAGTAGGTAAGCTGGAACTAATGACAATTTAAGAAAAATTGTGCACCAAAAGACCGTCCCAACAGAGAAGAAAGGCAGCCCACAGAGTTGAAGGAAATATTTGCAAATAGTATCTGCTAAGGGGTTAGTAACTAGAATATACAGAGAATCGAAGCGTAAGAACAACAACAAAAAAAGGCAAAGGACTTGGAGAAACATTTCTTCAAAGAAGACGTACAATAAGCATGTGAAAAGATATCCGACATCACGCATCAGTAGGGAACTGCGAATCACACTACAGTGCGATGCTGCCTCACGTCCATTGGGATGGCTACTATACAAAAAAAAAAACCATAAAATAACAAGGGTTGGTGAGGATGTGGAAAAATGGACACACTTGTGCACTGTTGGTGGAAATGCAAAATGGCAAACCCTCTGAGGAAAACAGTGTAGTGCTTCTCCAAAAAATTAAAAGTAGAGTTGCCATGTGATCCAGCCATCCATCCACCAATTCAATTATTTGGTGTAATTGAATAATCGAAATAATTGAATAATAATTCCAATCATTGAAAGCAGGAGGCCGAAGAGATAGATATCCGCAATCATTTCATAGCAACGTTATTCACGATAGCTAAAACATGGGAGCAACTGACCTGTGTCCCTCGAAGGATGAACGGATAGGCAACATGTGGCATACCCACGCTCTAGAATATTCGGTCTTAAAAAGGAAGGAAATTCTGACACGGGCTACAATGGGGATGGCCCTGGAGAATACTGTGCTAAGGGAAATAAGCCAGTCACAAAAAGACAAATACTGCATGATTCCACTTACACGAAGTACTGAGAGTAGTCAAAATCACGGAGATAGAAAGTAGGATGACGGTTGCCACGGGCTGGGGGACGATGGGAAGGGAGGAAGTTTTCAGTTTTGCAAGATGACAAGAGTTACGGAGGGTGGTGCTGATGGTTACACAACATGAGGCATGTGCTGAACACCAGCTCCCACCTGCTTGAAAATGGTCACGTTGATAAATTTTATGTTAAGTATATTTTATTCCAGTAAGAAAGTGAAAATTAAAAAAAGAAATCCGCGTCCCACACTAGGCTTGGTAAAACGGAGTTGCAAAACGTTGCATCACATACGGGCGGCAACCGGTTCCAGCCCGTGAGTAAAGGCTGCAGAGGCAAGGCTCTAATCAAACATGTACACAGGTGTGTGCTTTAACACATAACTGAACATTAAGCACTCGCTCTCCTTGTTCAGAAATCACCAAAGCTTCCCCGTCACCTAGGAAATAATATCCACATTAGCATAGCATTCAAGGCTGCCCATGATCCTCTGTGATAGTCTGTAGCTGTGGAGACAGTAGCTTGGACCACGAACATGGTTATGATGTTAATGGATGTATTAACACATGCGCTCTGACCTCCAGAGCTATTCCCTGGCCTTGGGTATTGCAGAACCCTCCGATGTTTTGCCATTATGAACCATGCTGCAAAAATGTCTTTGTGAATATAGCTTTAGTTGTATTTTGGATGAGTTAAAAACCCAAGGATTGTATCAAGCTGGGGAGGGACATGACCAGATTTGCTTTATGGGAACATTGGCTGGCGATGAGGTGGGGTCCGGGGGCTGCGGGCCTGAGGATGAGGAGGGCTGCTGTGGGCTCGACAAGTAGAACGGGGGCTTCCACTAAGGCGGTGGGGAGAGGCGGATATTTAGGAACGTAACCAACAGGGGTTGTTGATAGACACAGCCGCTGGGCCTGGCCCCGGGGTGGCCACTGGCTCGCACAGTGACAAGCTTCAGAGGCACAGATCACAGTGGTTCAGTCTGGATTGCGGCAAACGGAGGACTGATGGGAGGTGGGGAAATGGGACGGAAAGAGCGTGGCCGTCTCCTCCCAGAAGGTTTGCGGCAAGTGGTGAGGTGAAGGGAGGAAGGTAATGTGTGTGTGGCGGGGGGGCAGGTTTTTGGTTTCGTTTTTAAGAAAGGTTTGGACTTAGCAATGTGAGGAAGGCAGAGGTGAAGACCAAGGAGAGAGCAGGGATCTTGAGGAGACAGGAGAGTAGATACCAAAGGGCACTGTGCGTAATTTACCCTGGAGAAGAGGCTTTGCTTTCATTCATTCATTCATTCATTCATTCATTCATTCCATCCTTTTTTCCCCAGTAAATATTTCCCCAGTAAATATTTCCCCAGTAAATATTTTCCCCAGTAAATATTTCCCCAGTAAATATTTCCCCAGTAAATATTCCTCCATGTCTGGCCCCATACTAGCAGCTAGGAATATATTGGCAAGCAAGGCAAAATAATTTTCTTCTCAGAGAGGTTAGACTCTAAGGGAGGAGCAGCCATCACCTGTACATTCACATGAGTCCCTGTGGATTTATAATTCAAGGTGAGTGTGCTGAAAAGTAGTGCTTCTGTAAGAGCTTATAAATCAGAAACCTGGTTTGGAGGCTGGTGTCTGCAGGGACACTCCCACGAACGGGTCATGTGAGCCAAGATCCAGAGGAGGACCAAAGAAACAACATGCTCTGTGGGTGAAACAGCATGTGCAAAGGCCCTGCGGTGGGGAAGAGAATTTGTGTTCAAGGGCATGAGAGGAGCTCATACAGAGGATGTGGCCTGGAGAGAGGCGTCTGGGGATGCCACAGAGAATACCTGGTGCAGACCACACAGGGCTTTCTTGACGCTTTGTTCTCAGGGCAAGGAAAAGTGTTGCTGTTCTATAGAAAGGAAGTACAGTGAGCAACCAGCAGCACGTTGAGTCACAGCCAAGCCTTCCCAGGATGTCACTATTGGATTGAGACCTGGGTCGACGATAGAGATTCCCGAGTCACCACTGGGAATTCTCGGACCCGTAGTGCCCAGAGCCTGTGCGTGATGGTTCCAGGCTTTGAAGAAGCAGGCGGCTCTGGAGCCTACTCGGCCTGCCATTCGCTGCCAAATGCTGGGACCCGAGAGAGAGGGGAACAGTCCCGTGTCCAGATCAGTGCACTTGGGTATTTGTTATTTCGCCGTGGGGCTGGGGCTGTCGACTAGGACGGCACAGGGTGCGAGGAGGGATCTGCTGGGTCAGAATGAATCCTGTGCTGTCATGTCCCAGGTTAATTGTCTGGCTACATTTGGCGGAGTTACTTCGAAAAGCAGGCGTAAATATCTTTCTTGGAAGAGTCACACAAGACAACAGCCCAGGAAACGGGGAAGCTTAGAATCCTTGTTCGGCCGGCTCCCTGCACGTCTGCGCCCCCTTCCCACCCCCAAGGCAGGTTCCAGACCCCCCTGCTTGGTTGTGTTTGAAGCGGCAGGGAGGTAGCTTGCTCCTTCTGTGGAATTTGGGATTTAAATGATGTCCCATGCCCGTGTCTCCTGTCGCTGCACTTTTTATTTCCTTCCTGAAAAGCTTTCGTGTCTTACCCAGCATTCCCTATGACCTGTCCACGGTGAGGCCATTGCCTCTTCCGATCCCGCTGTGTTTATAGCACGCGTGTCCGAAAAGTCACTCTTCAGTTTGGGGGGAGAGTCCCTGGGGTCAGCGAGGGGCCACAGGGCAGACCCAGTGTGGAAGGAGGTGCCCCGGAGTCTGATTCTAAATGTATAAATCCAAACCCAAAGTCTCGCCCACAGCAAACGGCTTTCAGAATAAACTTACGAAACCAACCCTTGCCTTCTAGGCAGAGAGAGCCGGCATTGTAATCATCCTCGCAGACGGCACGACACTTTTGTATCTATTAATCTCATTTTCATTGGGCCTTGCAGGCTGATTCCTGAAATCTGATTGCTTGTGGTTAATCAATTTATCAATATTTATTGAATGTCCGATTTCAGCTCAACACCCGTTCGGCACTGTGATGGGATAGAAAGGAAACATTAGATGTGGTTCTTTGCTCTACTGGCAAAATCCATGGCAAAATCCATGTTAGCCGATTGGTTTTTCTCCCTCCCCCCTCCGCCGCCTCTTGCATTTTGAAATCATCGGAAACCTACTCTTTATTCACGTGCAGAGGTAGCACGGGAGAAAATGGAGATGTGTGTTCGTTAAAATCCGTAGTTCTTTCTTGGGAGATTGGAGAGATTCTAGGGACATTTCTCGGTTCTTTAAAAATAATAATGTACATTATTGAAGATTATATATCTGGCAAATAAAAATAAAAGACTGGGAAGGTTTCTCTTTATCTTCTAGATTCACAGCCAGCTCTTCTTCTCGTCCCCCAAAGATCATTCTGCTTGGGAAAGAAATGAAGGTCTTTCAAAGCAGGTAAAGAGCTGGGCGCTGATCGGGTGACGGTCCCATTCAAGCCTGTTGTTGTTTTTTTTTGTTTTTTTTTTTTAACTATCTCTCTCCTTTATTTTTTTTATAAAAAAATTGGTTTTCGCGCCCCCTCCCCCCCCCCCCCCCCCCCGTCCCCGACCCATGATGCTAGCTCAGTGGCTCTGACAAGATTTGAAGCTGATTAGAATTTCTAAACACACAGGCTTTTAGGTTAGCAGTCCCTGACGAAGGAAACGATGCCCAAGAAATATTGGTTGCCTCAGGTAGTGCATTTGGAAGCCAAGGGTCCCGCAGATGGCAGGGGTTCGGGCCAGCGTGGTGCGGGGTTCCGCCAGGAATGAGTGATGGGACACATGTGGAATATTCTCGCAACGGAGCAGGCGCGATTTAAATACAGGCCTGGTATCTGTGCAAACATAAATCATTCCTCGTGAAGCTTCAGTTCCCGGCCCCTGCATTGTAACAACAACACCAGGCGTGGTGGTTACAGTTGGTAACTTTTATGAAGTTTGTTAACATAAGTGGTGTGGGAACCAGTTTGTTTTTCTCCCTTCCGGGAGACAAGTTGTATGGGTTTCGCTCACCTTTTCTGATGGTTCTGTAATAAGACTCTGAGGCTAGCATATTTCGATTCAGAGACTCTAGCAGAAAATAAGCTCTAAAAGCGTGTTTTCAGGGCGTCTGGTTGGCTCAGTGTCCGACTTAACTGACTTTCAATTAAACGGACTTTTTTTTTTTTAAAGCATGTTGTCATGTAGCAAAATTTATTTTATTTTTTTAAATGTTCATTTATTTTGAGAGAGAGAGAGCGAGAGAGAGAGAGAACACACAAGTGGAGGGGTGGTGTGCAGGGAGTGAGGGAGAGAGAGATTCCCAAGCAGGCTCCACACTGTCAGCACAGAACCTGACGCGGGGCTCGATCCCACGAACCGTGAGATCACGACCTGAGTCGGATCGAGAGTCGGATGCTTAACCGACCGAGCCACCCAGGCGCCCCGGCAAATTTTAGTTTTGAATCCTCATCTCAATTTCAGTTTGTAAATGGGGTAGATGAATTGGTATCTATGGAGAAAAATATATGTGTGTCCGTGTGTCTGCGTGTGATTATACACAGATGCTTTTGTAGCCTCTCTCTTCCTTTCCCCTTGCCGCTCACCTCTACCAAAGGCATCAGGTACCTGAGTTCGTCTCCATAACGGACACTGTCAGCCCAGGACAAATATATTATTTGGAAGAAGCTCTCCTAGTTCGTCCTTTCTGGAGCCCCAAAACATGGCTTATGGCTTATTCTTTCAATAGTGGCAGATATTTAACCGGATCCTTTAAAAACCTAGCCCAGAAATTGCTTGTGGTAAGAACGTGAATCCTCTGACAGACGCTCCTGGTGGCATGAATGGCAGGTCTCATGCAACACGTCTGGCCACCTGCACCCCGCGGGGAGGTTGGGGACGTGGAGGAGAATGCCGGGTTTTTCTCAGAGCGCTCGGAGGTGGCAGTGAGCGCAGTCTGGCCTGCGTGACCTAGATGTGGACCCGCCAGTCCGCTTTTCTCCAGGACTAGCTTAGCTTGAAATGGGCCTGATCGGGCACCTGTGCAGTGGGGCTCGCATTAGTGGTTTAATGACTTAGAAACCCGTACATGCTGCCCAGAGGCCAGAGGTTAATGGTCCAGGCTGCGGGGAATGAGCCCAAGCAAGCCTGGGCGAGGAGGGAGACGCATAGATTCTGGCTTGCTTGCTTGCTTGCTTTCTTTCTTTCTTTCTTTTTCTTTCTTTCTTTCTTTTTCTTTCTTTCTTTCTTTTTCTTTCTTTCTTTCTTTCTTTCTTTTTCTCTCTTTCTTTCTTTCTTTCTTTCTTCCTTTCTCTTTCTTTCTTTCTATCTTCCTTCCTTTCTTTCTTTTTCTTTCTTTCTTCCTTCCTTCCTTCCTTTCTTTTTCTTTCTTTCTTTCTTTCTTCCTTCCTTCCTTCCTTCCTTCCTTCCTTTCCTTTCCTTTCCTTTCCTTTCTTTCCTTTCTTTTCTTTTCTTTCTTTCCCTATTTTCCAAGTTCTAATTATGGAAGGATATTTTAGACATAGTCTGAAACCGTGGGTATTCGCCCAGAAGGCAAGCAGTTGTTAAAGAAAAAAATCACTCATGACACTTGTTAAAGAGAATAAGGCAGATTCTATTCAGGGAGACTACTACGTGAGGTCTTATAGTAGGAAAGAGAGTCTGGGCTTAACTCCGAATATAAGGGAAAGGAGGAATTCATGGCCGAGGAGCATAATACTTCCCTGATGGCTGCTTCTCGAAGGGGTCACCTGGCTTTGTGCATCTTGCTGCAAGGTCATTCCCATCTGTTAGAAATGGCATTGTTGGGGTGCCTGGGTGGCTCAGTCGGTTGAGCATCCGACTTCGGCTCAGGTCATGATCTCGCAGTTCATGAGTTTAAGCCCTGCGTCAGGCTCTGTGCTAATGGCTCAGAGCCTGGAGCCTGCTTCTTCGGATTCTTTGTCTCCCTCTCTCTCTGCCCCTCCCCCGCTTGTTCTCTCTCTCTCTCTCTCTCTCTCTCTCTCTCTCAAAAATAAATAAGTATTAAAAAAAAAGAAAGAGAAGAAAAGGCACTATCAACTGCTTAAAAATGGCAGGACGTGTGAGTTCCTGTGGTAGAAGGGAGTCCCCTAATCCAGAACTACGTCAGGGAAGCTGGGGATTCATAACCAATGGCAGGGGGAGGGATTAGGGGCAGAGAAAATTACCAAGAAGAACTTGATTAGAGGGGTGCCTGGGTGGCTCAGTCAGTTAAGTGTCTGAGTTGGTTTTGGCTCGGGTCATGATCTCACAGTCTGTGGGTTCGAGCCCCACGTCGGGCTCTGTGCTGGCAGCTCGGAGCCCGGATCCTGCTGGGGGATTCTGTGTTTCCCTCTCTCTCTGCCCCTCCCGTGCTCACTTTGTCTGTCTCTCTCAAAATAAATAAATAAACTTCAAAAAAAAAAAAAAAAAAAAAAGAATGTGATTAGAGGTCAAGGGTTGGGGAAAGTCTTGTTAAGCCAGCTCAGCAGGATTCTCTCTAAATCCAGACCCAATAGGATTCTTTGCTAAAACTGGGCCTGACAGGCCACCAAAGGCAGGCCCAGGATGAGGCCTAGTTAGGAAAAGCGCTCAGAGGAGCCTGACTAAAGTTAGGTCAAGGAGGGCCTACAGACACATCTTTTCTTTGAAAACCTGGCCCGGGAAGCCACCTGTGCCCTCAGGGACCTCTGTGGTCCTGGTTCACTGCCTCAGGGAAGAACAGCATTTTGGATCAAGGATCTGACTCCCTGCCCCACACTCCCAAGAAGGGGAAGGGTCCACACACGATGAAATCTTCATCAATCCTGTCCCTGGCCTTGGCAGGAGACCCAGAGAGCAGAGTTTTAGTTCCAAGTTGGTGTCGGAAGGACCAAAAACACACAAAGGGAAACCATTGTAAGTGAATTTCACGGAAGGAAGAGCCACCAGCTTACAGAAAGTGCAGGAGCCATTTTCTTGTGTCTGTCAATTAACCTCTCAGGCTCCATCCTGATTCAGTCATCTCAGGTCAGGAAGCAAGGTCAGGTATTTGAGACGTGGCTTCAGAGGATCTAATCCTGTGGGTACCCAGCTTGCGGGACAGTTCTTCCAGAAGGAGTCCAGGGGGCCAGGCAGACGGAGCTCACGGTATCTCAAGTTTGGGAGGGGCCAGAGGGTCACTTTTTCCAGTTTCTTCCCAATGTCTCCTGTCTGAAACCCTCCTACTCATTTCCATGCAGCAGCGGGAAAGCCTCTGCAGGGTAAGCTGACCACACAGAAGCCCCAAGGGCAGGGGGCTCATGACCTGCTCACACAGCCGGAATTGTTAGAAATCCTTCAGATCGTGTTGAGCCAAAATAAAGTAACTTATTCATTTGCTTTTAGTCTGTAGTGAGAAGCCAAAGAGTTGTTACAGTTACATATTGACTTGTTAGAATGTGTCATCTGGTTCCGGGTTCTAGGAAGGCGACTCCATTGTGCTACTCAGGCAGGTGATGGCGCGCTCAGGCAGGTGATGGCGCGCTTTCCTCTGGGGCAGGGGTGGGCGTGCTGGAGTCACTGGGACGCTGGGTGATGACCCAGTTATTTTCAGGGGTTGCAATAAGGGGGATGTTTAAAGTTGTTTCTGGGCAGGCAGAGCTACCAGTAGTCGGGTAGGGAATTCAAGGTTCGGGAGGCTCAGGGAGTGAGGGGGGCGGTGCTAGTCGGAGGACCCTGAATTTGTGAGGTTTGGACCCTCTACTTGTGAGAGGCCGCCTGCCTTCAATGTCCAGGAAGCATGCGGCAGGGTGGTGTTGACGTCGGGAGACAGGTTAGGGTCATAGATATGACCATCATTTACAATATTTACACGTTTATCAATATGACTCTCATTTACAGGCAGTGTGTGAGAAGCCATGAGAACAGCTGAGATCATTGCAGCAGAAAATGTGTGAGCTGGGACGAGGGTGGGCTGCAAGACCCAAGGACCCACATGTATGGAGTGCTGGCTGGGTGTGGGGGGTGGGGTGGTAAAAGGAACCACAGACCCGGCATCGGGGTTTTGTTTTCTCAGGTGAGGTTTTTAGTGCCAGGGTTGACTCTGACCTCACTTAGCTCTTTATCTTTGGGTAAGTCTTTCCACTTGCCCAGGTCTTATTTTGCTCTCAGACGATGGTGATTTAGGACAATGGTGGTCTACTGGCTGCTCTAGAACTCAGCGCTGTGGGTGGTGAGCCTCTGTTGCAGAAGCTAGACCAGGGGAGTGGTTGGCCCAGGCAGAGTGGACCCTGTGCTCATGCACGAAATTGGAAATGCACATCATCTCCGGATTTCTATTTTCGCTTCTTCCACTTGGACACAGCAACTGTTCACTGCCTCAGTCCTGGAAACCCCAGGACTGGGAAAGACAGGGGGCGGATATCTTATGGTAAAATCGTCCCATCGGGAAGCCCTTTGAAATCGGTGGGCCTGGGTAAAACTTCAGTTTACAGTGACATAGGATCCAAACACTAAGAGAGAAAAAAACGTGGGAACGGTGACTGTATCTGTCCAAACTGGCATCCGTTTTCAAAATCGGTGGACGGTAGGAAGTCCGTTTCAAATTTCCATTCTGCGTGTTGTTAAAAGATTCCTTTTCCCATCCCCCCATCGCTGTGCTACCTGTCTGCAGAGGAGACTGCTTAATCTGAGGATTTAGCAATGATTAGGAGGATTTGGTGCTTAGTTAGGCCATTTCTGGGGCCATCAGTTATGGGAAATGTATGGAAAGGTAATTGATGAAGGGTCACCTGGAGTTTTTAATTGCTAATTCACTTGGCTTAGGAAGGAAGGTGGGGCGGCATGAAATTTTCTCCTTCCTGATCAATTAAGCCTGACCTTTACAACTGGCAGTTTTTAAAGGGTGGGTCTTTGATGGATGAGGGGTTGAAGTTATTATATTTCACTTAAAACTTGAGGGTCACCGTGTCTCCGTTCCAACTTTTACAAGAGCGGCGGTTCACTTCCTCGATAACCCTCGTTTTGGTTTCATTTGTGCCGAGACAGTGGCCCCAACACGACACATACGCCCGACCATCCTTCACGGAAGGATTGGTCTGTCGTCCCTTAAAAACCACCCTGAGACTGATGTGAGTTGTGTTTCTTCTCTCTGCTGGAAGAAGTCATTTGTAATTGTAGTTTCTCTATGAGCCAGAGATAGCGGGCACTTTATTCCGGCTCTAATTGTTGAAGCGGAGATGCACGATCCTTTTTTATACAGAAGCCGTTTTCATTGTGCCACGTTGCCACCTGCCTCATTCTCACAGGCTCCTCCCTGCCCGTGAGGAGGCTCATCTATTGGACAGTGTGAAAGAGTGTCTCTGATCAACGCAACTTCTCTGCGTTCCCACCAGTTCTCAGAGAGGGCGGAGTGTGAACTCCACGGCACAGCATCTGGGGCCAGCCCGCATCTGACTCTGCCCTTACCTGTCCCTCTCCCGGCCCCCGGGGACCCTCCTGAAGCCACCTTCTGTGTGTTTCAGTTGTGAAGATCTTCCCATTTGTCGGACACATTCCCTGATTCAACCTGCCCACCCTTGGCTTCAGATTTTGATGGTTTCACAGGACGTTCCTTCCTGTGTTGCCTGGTTTCCCTCGTGGGCTTGTCTTGGGTTGTGGTCTTCAAGACCGTTGGCTCGGAGGGCAGGGACCTTGTTTCGCTCATCGCTGTGTTCCCAAGGTTAGACACCGGTGCGCAGCAGTATTCACTAGACTGCCCGGGATTATCTGTCCGTCCGAAGGAACCGTGTGGAACCAAGTGTACATCCGGGGATCTTACTTGACTCTCCCAGGCAAGCCCGCAGAGCAGGCTGGGAATCGGATCGCGTGACGGCACTCGAGAGCCTGTGGGGGAAGCACCTCCCTTTGGGTTTTTCTAAGACCCTTCCAACTGCTTTGCGTGTCACACACCTGTCCTGTTACTCGGCTTCCTTTGTTGAGGGGACAGAGGCCTCCTCCCAGGGGGCTCCTGTGAGCCTGCTGGGTGCTCGCTCTGCCCAGTGTCCACCTCGCTCTGCAAGAGGGGAGGTGGGAAAAGGCAGCATCACTTCTCTGACCCCCCACCCCCAGAAGAGAGAACACTTATTCCCGCTTTCTGCGCAAGATGTAAAGACATGTGTTTGGGTCTGTTGGGCCTCCTGGCGTAGAACATTACTGGAAAGAAAACAGACCGCGTCGCTTTGTCACTGGGGCATGTGACAGTTCCCTGTTTGCTGTCTGACAGATGACCCTTATGCGCACGGCCCTTCCTGAGTTCTGCGTAGTGGCTGCCTGGGTCTTGACCTTCAGGTTGGTTGCAATCACCTGTAAACAGTGCAATAAGCAACGTTCCCCCTTCTGTGAGTTCCTGCCTGTAGCTTCGTCTTTGCCCATCACCTGGTATGTAATCTAATTTTAAAAATGATTGGTAGAATAATGTGCTAGGCAAACAGCACAGCTGAAGATTCCCCAGTCGGTGTAGCTTTGAATCGGAAAGAAATGTATCCAGCCGGATTTAGCTGCCTCCTCTCAAAGGCATGGCAGCTTAGTCATTGCCTCTTGTCTTCGAAGTGAAGAAATCAGATGCCGGGGTGGACATGAGGTCAGCAGTCCGTGAGGGCCACCGCATCTCGTTCTCAGAGGTGGAGTAGGGAGAACTACCCACAATTTCCGTTCATTTTCCCTTGAAGCCTATGAGCCCTTCTACCGTCCATGGGTGCCAGGGTGGGCATCTTTGGGGGTCAGTATTTTGACCTGAATAAAGGGCATGAGTCTGAGAGACAGACACTCAACATTATGCGTTTGCTTGAAAGGAGCACCTGTTGACGAAATGCCTTTAAGAAGCCTACGTCCAGGGCACCCGCGTGGCTCAGTCAGTTGAGCATCCAACTCTTGATTGTGGCTCGGGTCATGATCCCAGGCTTGTGGGGTTGAACCCAGTGTTGGACTCCATGCCGAGCATGGAGCCTGCTTGGGGTGCCCCCTCTCTCTGTCCCTCTGCCCTTCATCCCTCCTCATTCTCTCTCTCTCTCTCTCTCTCTCTCTCAAAAAATAAAATAAAAAATAAAAAAAAAAGAAGCCCAAGTCCAATGGCTGAGCAGCAATCCTAGCCCATCCAGCCTGGAGACAAGATTTTGCGGAAGTCACAGTGTAAGGAAAATGGCTCTGCTCTAGCAGAAGTCCCCAGGTAGAAGAGGGCATCTGAATCACCCATGGATCCTAGAACGGAAAGCGTCTCCAGGCTCCACCCAGACCACAGCGTCAGAGTCTATGGGGATGGAGCCCAAGAAGTTGTCCTGGGCATCCCTTGTTGGAGCCGCCGCTGTGGGTCTTTTGGAGTTGGCTGGGTTTTTACGAAATAAAGACGATGGTCATTCCTTCACCCCCAGGAGTTTCGCAGCACAGAGCCCTAACTCAGAGGGCTCTTGTAATTGCCTCCTCTTTATCCTGTTGGTGATGGAGGGGTCCCCGCCCCAGGGTGATGGGGGTGGCCGTGCACAACACCTGACCCCGGACAGATGAGTCCCTAGCGGTTTGTGAGTCACAGACGCTTACAGCACTGGGGAGCAGCACACCATCTGCCACGTATCCCCTGCAGGGCCACGTGAGGATTGCACTCAAGAACAGCGTAAGTGGGAGCAGTGGAGGCAGGCTTTGTAATATTGGGAGGGTGGGGCTACCCCTGGCTCCTGCAGGAGGATGTAGCAAGATCGTTCGAGTAATTCCACGGGTTGGAAGGGAAACGAAGCCCACCGCTCAGGGAGACGCGGGCGCTGCTCCTGGACCCCATCATGAGGAGGGTCATTTGGCCGGGGGATCTTATCGGCGGGGATAGGAGGGGAATTCGCGGTTTGGCCAGATGAAGCCCTCTGGATTGCACCAGATGTCACATCAGCACGTGATAGGGGGTCTTATCTGTAGGCCTTACACCATGAGGGCCTGGCCTGGACAGAGTGGAGATGTGGAGGAATGAGGACAATGAGGTGGTCGGGGGCCTGGGGGGTTAACACGCCCGCTGGGGCGGGGAGAACAGAGAGAGAGCTTGGGACTCAGCTTCCGAAGGTGCGGTGAGAGCCAGGTGTGCACACCAGGCATGAGGTCAGTGTCAGGGACACGTGGCTAGAGGACACCGTGTCCTCAGATGGAGGAGGTACGTCTGGGTGCCTGGGAGTGTAGAGTAGGGGCCACGCAGGGAGGGGCAGTGTGGTGTGGCTGGATCTGACTCAGGATAGGTCCTGTCCAGAGTGCCTGAGGTCCAGCATCAGGTACAGGAACGCAGTGCAAGCCGGGAACTCACTCCCCAGCAAGGCGGAAACCCACGTTCTAGATTGGGTTCTAGATGGGCATGAGAAGCATCTCTCTAAGCTCAGGATTGCCGTCCCCATCCCAGGAGTGGCACCACCATCCCCGTGGCCGGCCAAGCTGGGAACCTAGACATCTTTCTGCCTCTCCCACCCCCCCCGCCTTTCCAATCCATGACCACGTCCCTCTGATTTTCCTCCTAATCAATTCCAGGATCCATCCCTGCTGCCATGTTGGTATTGACTACTGCAATAGTCCGTGTTTTCTCTGTTTGGTCTGTGTGGGCCAGGCCATTCCCTACTTTAAAACCCTTCCATACTTTTCAGTTGCTCCTAAAGACCATTCTTACTACGGTCTGAGAGGCTCTGGGGGCACTGGTCTTTGAGCTCTCTCTCTCTCTCCCTCTCTCTGCTCCACCCATGCTCTCCATGTGCTTCCTGCTACAGGGTCCCTGTACAAGCTGATCTCCTTGCTTGAACCTGTCCCCTTCCCCCTAAGTAACCTTGACTTGCCCCGCAGATCCTCTGCCATACATCCCTGATCTCGAGACCAATCCCCGCTTCAGGCACCTGGAGTCCACTTTCCTTTCCTTTGCTGCACTTGTCACAATAACGTTACATTTATTTGCACTTGACAAACATCTGCATTCTGGTCCAGACTGAAAGCTGCGAGAGAGCTTGGAGTTTGCTTGCCAGCCCCTGTACCAAGCCAGGTGCTCCGGAAACAGCTGTTGGGGGAATGAGCCGGATGGGTAGAGGAAGGAGCTAAGTCACCCGTGGAGCCTGGAGAGCCATGGGGACGGGATCGGGCTCGTCACTGTGGCTGACTTCAGAAGGACTTTGTTTTTTTGTTTTTTTGTTTTTTAAATTTTTTTTTAACATTCGTTTATTTTTGAGACAGAGGGAGAGCATGAACAGGGGAGGGTCAGAGAAAGAGGGAGACACAGGATCTGAAACAGGTTCCAGTCTCTGAGCTGTCAGCACAGAGCCCGACGCGGGGCTCGAACCCACAGACCGCGAGACCATGACCTGAGCCGAAGTCGGACGCTTAACCGACTGAGCCACCCAGGCGCCCCATGACTTCAGAAGGACTTTGAATGGCCCCCTGGGACGCTGGGTGCACTCCCCTTTCTGCCCTGTCTTCTTTCTCCTCTCTGAGTGGCTGTGACCCCCCCTTCCAACCTCGGGCCTCTCATGCTCCTTCCTTGAACTTCATGAACCCCTCTCCTAGTTGCATGGCCTGCCCCAGAGCTTACACATTATTATTGGTGTGATTTTAAGCTGGTTTAGTTAAAGAGACTCATCGGTTTCTACTTCCTTAGTGTTAGTTGTGCGTCCAGAGCCCCCCCGAGAGGAAAAGAACGCTTACCGGTAATTGTTGAAGTCACACACTCCTTGCAAAGGTTGATGTCATTGGGGAAAGGCTGCAAATAGAAGGCAAACCCCAAACTCCGTGAGCCCTACTGCTCAGAGCGTTGCTCTTTGGGTGAAATATTGTCAATAGGGCGTAGAGAGAATAAACTTGCTTGAGAGCTGAAGTGTTATATTTTTGAGTAGCTTTGTGCCCAGCTGGCCATGTGAAGATAAGATTCTCTAGAAGGGAAAAGTATATAAACAAAGGAAACACAAATTGAAAGTGACACGTGGAATTAAACGTAGTTTTGAAGCTTATCGTGTTATTTAATATGATGGTCGCGTTAACGTCCGGCTTGCCAGCACGAGAGGAGAATCCCTCCGGCCGCTGTAAAGGGGCTGAGCCGAGGGGACAAGAACACAGAGTAAAACGTCCCCTGAACAAAGCAAAACTGTCCACCCCCATCGCTTATTTCACATCTCGGTGGAAACCCCAGTGCTGGCCATGAGATCTTCCCATAAAGCATCTTCTTTTGAGCAGATTATCTCCTGACTTGCCTCCTCCTCTCTTGTTTCCCAAGAGTGGTCTCTCTCTCCCTTCCTGGATGTGTTTGCTGGAAAGGAGCTCCTGTTGGTGGAATGCCATTAAGAAACCTAAGTCCAGGGGCCCCTGGGTGGCTCAGTCAGTCGAGCGTCCGACTCTTGGTTTCGGCTCAGGTCATGGTCTCACAGTTTGGTTCGTGGGTTCGAGCCCCGCGTTGGGCTCTGCGCTGACATTGCGGAGCCTGCTGGGAATTCTCTCTCTCCCCCTCCCTCTGTCTATAAATAGACAAATAAACCTTAAAAAGAAAATTAGGCCCAACACCCTTTTCCAGCTCCCAGGGGAGCGCAAAGACCTCTCCTTTCCCGGTAAAAACTGCATTTCTGTGTTTGAGCAATTTGACAGGTGAGCTCTGGCTTCTGCATTCAAAGATGCCGTTGTTCCTAAAGAGACTGAGCTTCCTGTCATATGCCTGCCTTGGGCACAGGAGGACACCTCACGTTTGTACAGCCTTCTGGAACGTTTTCCCCTTAGGCTGGCATATGACGTCGCTGCTCCCTGACCTCTGTGCTGAGGATAACAGCTCCTGCATCTCATTTTCGGAGCTTCAGCCTAGAAGTTTCTCCTGGACCACAGAGAGCTGAGTTTCCTTAGAGCAGCTCATGTTATTTTTAAATGGAACTCTTGCGTAAGATGGAATCGTCTGGGAAGCCCTTTCAGGAGACAGCAGAGGTGCTCTGGCTGGAAAGGGGCCCTGGGCGCTCAGGTTCCGGGAACCCCGTCCCCCCGGGGGGGGGGGGGGGGGGCTTTGCAGTTCTGGGCCACCGAGCAGGATTTGAAAACCAGGCAGGACTGGAGGGAGAGCCCAGAGCGTTTGAATACACATTGATTGCTTTCCCTTTGAACGTGGAGACTTTACACAGTTAACCCGGAGCCCTGTGGAATGCCCCGTGGGCAGAGTCCATTTGCACCGAGAGACACCCCCCCCCCCCCCCCCCCCGCTTCCTCATTGATCGGCCCTGAGTTCCTAAATCCCGCTTAATTTAGGGCTCTCCTGAAGGTTCTCTAGGCGCCTTTGAGCTGGGGGCTGACAGGTTCTCCGGCGGGGGGGGGGGGGGGGGGAGGGGGCGGTCGCCGGTCCCACCGAGGGAGAAGCAGTGGGAACGTGTCCTGGGTTTCAACTGGAAGATGGGATGGAACAGTGTCTATAATAGGACTGTGCTTTAAAATCCCCTTCCCTTTCCGGTATTAAATGGCTTTGCTTTAATGACCCTCAGCTCCTAGTTTCTTTCAGATCCTTCCTACGGGCCCTGGCGGGACTCCAGCTACTCACTCAGCTCCGAACGTGGCTTTCTCTAATGCCTTGCGTGCACTTTGGTTTGATTCGTTCTTTTTACGGGACTTAGGAGACCGTCTCTGAGGGTGGTTCAACACCGAGAACGTCAGCCTGGGGAGGGGGCGAGCCTCGTTCCCTCTGGAAACAGGCAGGGCTGGGGGGGGGGTCAAGGGGCCTTTCTTCCAGAACGTGCCGCAGGTGATAAGGCTGGGGCGCTGGGGTTCAGAGCACGGGCTGCTTGAGCGTGAATTCAAGTTTGGATCAGAGGATAATCTTCCCGCCTCGGAGACGAGATTGGAGTCAGTGTTATGGGGCGAAACTGGAGGGCTTTGGGCAATCCCTCTCCTCCACCCTTCACCCTGGGACGTTGGATAACTGAGCGCCGTGAGACTTAGTTTCACCATATTTGTAAACTGAGAATGGTAATACCTACCTTGCATCGTTGTTCCAAGGAGTGGTTATAATAGCTAGAGGACGCTAGTCCCAACCGTTTTCTAAAACTTTATTTTATTGTGGTGTTGTGGCTGATTGTGGATACTGTGTTGTACAGCAAATCTCGAGAGCAATTGCTTAACTGAAAAGTCATGTCCATTGATGAGTATTTCCCCAGCACCCCCTCCCGGGAGCCCCTGGCCATCACCATCCCGATCTCTGATTCTAGGAAGCTGACCCGTTTGTACACACCTCATGTCAGTGGGGTCAGGCAGGGTTTGGGTTGTTTCCACGTCTCGGCTCCGGTGAGTGGCGTGGCTGGGACTGGGCGGGGGGGGGGGGGGGCTGCCGATATCACTTCAAGATCCTGATTTCAGTTCTTCAGATAAATACCCAGAAGTGGGATTTCTGGATCACATGGTAATTCTGATTTTTAATTTTTTGAAAAACAAACAAACAAAAAACCCCACCGTTTCCCATAGTGCCTACGCAATTTTGTGTTCCCACCAATAGGATACAAGCTTTCCAGTTTCTCCCCGTCCTTGCCAACACGTGTTACTTTACTTTTTTGGGGAACAGCCAACCTGACAGGTGTGAGGGGATCTCTCATTAGGGTTTAGATTTGCATTTCCCTGATGAGGAGGGACTAATCTCAGTCATTGACGTCTAAATCAGCATTGTATGCTATCAATGCCCCCTCCCCACCCCCACTGCCAGAAATACACCGATGCTTACAGGTTAGGCTCTTACGTTCTTTCTGGAGCGTTCTATTCGAGCTGCTTGAGGACAGAGGAGGTGAGGTTGGGGACAGCAAGGGGGTTGGGATTGAGGCGGAGTAGGAGGACAAAGGGACAACCCTCCAGACGCCCCGTGGGCTCACAACTGGCCAGTGGGCACCTGCTCTCCATGTGTGACACACACAGTTGGTCCCCCGTCAGCCTGTCCCCTTGCCTTCCTTCCTCTTTATCCCCACAGCTTTATCCCGGGCAAGGGGTGCTCTCCTCCCAGCTTACCACAGAGCCTTCTATCCCACACCTTCCCTGGCCGGGAGCCCTGCAGTGGCCGACTCTGTCCCTGCCCTTGGCCACCTTGGAAGGCCACCCCCAGGGTGGGTCAGGCTACCCCTCTGGCCTGTGCTCTAAGCACTTGGGCAGGTGTCTGCTGACCTCCCTGCCCTGTGCCGCTGCATGACAGGCAGACACTGCCGGGCCTTCCCCGGGGAATCTCCTAGCAACTTGGGGAATGTCCTGTGTCCCCACTTCTGCATTTCCTGCCCAATCAGCAGAATCCCTCGTGGGTCCTCACGGGTCTCGTGAGTCTCTGGGCAGTTATTGGAGAGATGATAGAAGATGGCTGTGGAGCTCGGGTGCTGAGCCCTCTGGGCAGGTGCCCTCCTGTGGGCGGCCGAGGTGGGGGCCACATCTGGATGTTTGCAGCAGGTCCTGGAGTGAGACCAGGCTCCGGTAGATGCAGAAATGCCGTTTTGTCAGGGGACCTGGAGGGGATAAGGTGTGAAGACCGGCGATGGCACTCATGGCCATTGCCAGAGTGACACCAAAAACCACACCATGTCCCACACTCAGCGGCTCATAGAACCATCAGCGTTTCTTTAGCTCTTGAAGCACGGGTTGATGATCTAGGCTGCTGGTTCTTATCCTCGGCTTTGCATTTTGCCAGTTTACATGCCGGGGGATGCTGCTCCCTAGAGTCCTTGGAGATTCCAGCTCTCCTGGGGCACCTGCAGCTACAGGGACAGTGCATGGTCCCCAAGGATGCCTGCCCCAGCTGCTCTTGCCCCGAGGCAGTGGCTCAGTCCTTGGTCTGCAGAGGAAGCTGCACCTCGCGAGGCTCCTTCAAGACGGTTTCAAACCCTTCGTGCTCCTGTTTATACATCCTGGGCCTTGGTATTTACGCTGCCTGTCCTCCATTTCAATCATTCCTTGTTCAGATCCCTGCCATCAAGGAAGGTCGGAGATCTCAGAGCCCTGGAAGAGAGAGATCGGGTAAATCAGGGTGGCAGCCCCCCTCTTTTGCGGAGCCCTTGCTGTGTGCCCCGGGGTACGCATTGTTGAACACGACATCGAGGGAACGTACCGTCCTGAGATCGTATTCTAGAGGTTCAGGACGGACAAATAGCAAGGAAACAAATGAGAAAAATTATTGTAACAAGGAGATGAGAGAGAGAGAAAACAGGACACCTGCTTCAGGTCAGGAAAGTTGAAAAGGAATCTGCCCACCAGGGGCCCCGGCGGTGGTGGGGGGAGGGAGGGGCTGTGTCAGGCCGAGGAAGCAGGATGTGCAAAGTTCCTGAGGGAGGGAGGGAAAAGGAAAGCGGGCGTGGCTCGAGGAAGGGGCAGGGGTAGGAGGCGTGATTGGAAGGTACCCAGGAGACCGATCAGGCAGAACCCCGAGGGCCGGCGGGACAAGGGTGGCCTTCTGTGTAAGGCGGAAGCAGCTGAGGGGTTGAAACTTACGGATCCTGATTCGTTTGGCTTTGTGAGAAGGCCACCTGCGCAGGGCAAACCTGTCTGGGAAATGGGGTACCCAGCGACAAGTACCTGTTCTGCCGGGGCCCCCGCTGGAGACGCGGGAGGGTGTCCGGCTGGGCCGCGAGCCTGCAGCTGGGGCCCCCTGGTGGCGTGGGCTGGGGGGCAGGGGTGATTGCAGGGAGACACGTTGAAGGCCCACGGCAGCTGTCCAGAGGAGGGAGTGTGTGACGAGGGTGGTGGGCAGATAGGTGTTGGAAATAGAGTCTGAAGATCATGGGGCACCTGGGGGCTCAGTCGCTTGAGCGTCCGGCTTCGGCTCAGGTCATGATCTCGCGGTCCGTGAGTTCGAGCCCCGCGTCAGGCTCTGTGCTGACAGCTCAGAGCCTGGAGCCTGCTTCGGGTTCCGTGTCTCCCTCTCCCGCTGCCCCTCCCCTGCGTGTGCTCTGTCTCTCAGAAATAAAAAAACATAAAAAAATTTTTTTTTAAATAAAAAGAGAAGTTGGTGAAGGCAAAAGGAAGGCCCTCTAGCAGTGAAGTTCATAGACAGTCTTTGGGTCTGAGACCCTCCCCCCACTCACGTCTCCTTGCACCTGGCATTCATCAAACCCCGCACTGCCTGGCCCCGTCCCTGGACAGAGCCTTGCAAGGCTGGTGTCTCCTCTCTTTCCTGAATACAAAGTATGTGGGTTTACTAATGGGGAAGGATGTCCTATCTGCCAAGAATACAAAGCTTGCGGAGCCCTATTATTTATAAGCCCATTTTTCTACAAATGGCTTCTCGTGCCTTGTGGGCATCAGTTTTTCTGATGAAGTTTAACTAAAAGTTTTAAGTATGTGGAATTTAAAATTACTTTGAAAACTTCCCCCCTTTCAAGCCATTGCGTCCAGGATAGGTACCCTCAGATGTCTGCATCTGTCGGGCAGCTGGAAGCCACGTCTCCTGGTCTTGGTGTTACCATCTGCCGTTTGTCTCTGGGCTGGCTTTCCCTGATAATTGAGATGTGTCGTGCACAGAGCGGGGGTCTCGTTTGAGGATGCCGAAGACGGTCTCCGGCCAGATGTTTTCCCTTCATTAGAACGTGTCCATCAGACGTCTCTGCCGGAGGGTGTCTGCCTGCACCGTCCTATTAGCCGGGATAAGCTGGGCTCCTCTTCCCGCCCTGAAAAGACAGAATTAGCATTTAAGAAGCTGTCGTCATAAAAGTTCTCACCCTTCGCAATTAATGCAGGAAGAGGTCAATGATGGTAAATTAATGCTGCAGAAATCAGCCTTCATCGTTCATGAGCAGTTAGGGCCCTAAATGCCACCTCAGAAGGCTGCCTCTGTCTTCCGATCTCAATGAGGATGTAACTCTACGGAACACCGGCTTGCGTTTGGAATCTTAATTTCTGTGTCGGCGGTGTCGCAGAGAGTCCTTGTGTAGGCCCCGGCTTCCTACACAGGGGCCGACTGCAGGTCTCTTCAGAGGCCCGGGTGCGGCATAGGGTGCAGCGAAGGGTGAATGGTGGGTGTTGCTACCTGTAAGGTCGTGGTGGGGGGACACGGAAGGAACTCAGTGTTTGTAAGGCCCCGTCCGGCCACAGCCCAGCCCTCCTGTGGGGGAAGTGGAGAGTGAGGGCTGGGTGGGGAAGCCTGGTCTTGGAGAAGCCCCAGGGGCCAGAGGAAGGACAGGAAGGTGATGCTGCATGGCCAAGGACACACCCAGTGTAGGCGTGGTGACTGCCAAGTATTTAGAACTGTCCACTCGGCAGATCGGTCGCAAATTACTTATTATTGAACAGTTCTCAATGCTGAGAGGCAGGAGCCAATGAACCTCATCCTGAAGGCTGACCTGCAGCAAGATCAACACCCCTCGGCTTGGCTCAGTGTTCCCAGTGACAGTCGAAACTCAAGGAAAGGGCTCCTTGTGAGTGCTGGAATTCTCCGCAAATAATGAACAAGTGAAATAGTGACAAAGCATCTAGTCACCCAACACTGTTCTTTCCACCAACCCTCCCTCCCTTTCCCCCTTCCTTTCTTCCCTCCCTCCCTCTCTCACTTCTTTCCTTCCTTTGTTCTTTCCTTCCTTCCCTCCCTCCCTCCCTCCCTTCCCTTCCTTCCCTCCCTCCCTCTTCTTTCCTTCCTTCCTTTGTTCCTTCCTTCCTTCCCTCCCTCCCTCTCTCTTCTTTCTTTCCTTCCTTCCTTCCTTCCTTCCCTCCCTCCCTCCCTCCCTCCCTCCTTCCTTCCCTCCCTCCCTCCTTCCTTCATTTCTTCCTTCCATCCATCCATCCATCCATCCAAACTTTGATTCTTCCATCCTTCCATCCACCCCCACCCCCCCAACATCTAATAGGCACCAAGTTTGTGAAAGTTCCTGAAAATACATAAATAAGACACAGACCTTGGTATTTTGAATTTACTACAACAGATGGACATTTGGAGACCCCAAGAACATGAAAGCCAAAGAGATATTTTGGGGACCTCCTTGCCCTGTTTGACCAATGAGAAAACTGATCAGAGAATAGATGAGTGACTGAGCAATCAGGTTGGGCTGGGCTTCAGGCTTTATAACTGCCGGCTGAAGGCGTCTTCATGCACCACAATGAGGAGCCCGTCTTCATGATAAGAACAAACCTGTGCTCTGTAGGTTGGATAAAATTCCATACATTTCTCTGAGAGACCACTGCTTGTTTGAACAAGGAGAACGAGCGGGCCCCCCTATTCAGAGAGAACTGGCCCAGCATGCTCAGAAATAAACCAGATATTTTCATGTTGACATGAAACCATGCTCTGCCAAGCAGCTGGGATCTGAGCTTTCTCTTTGTTGGGGGTCCCAAGAGATAATAAGAGTACATGACCTGAGCCTGTCAGACTTCCCCCTTCTTACCCGTAACTGCCAAACACAGAAATGAACTAGCAGTGATTTTTTGTCTAATAGTGGATCTCCCTCTACCCCTTGCCTTCTCCCTCTACCCTTTCTTTTTTTTTTTTTTTTTTCCTTAACCACGGAGCAGCCAAAATTCTGGAGTTTAAGTCTGGCTTCAGGACTGGAGGCATGAACCACATAGACACATTGTTCTGCTTTAGGCAGCACCCTGAGCAAATGAGATGCTTTGGTGTTGACATTTCACCAACGTGGACCGCCGTGCGGTTTTCCTGATCATCTACAAGGTATCATAGAGTGGAACTACTCCTTAGAAATGAATATAACTGGTGTATCTCCATTATTAAAAAAAATCACTGCTTTTGCAGGGCCAACCTGGTTTCACTGACCTTGATTTCGGTTTAGCAAGGTGGCCTTTGTCATGGCAGCCGAGATGGCTTGCTAGATGGAAATGTCCTTGCAGACAGCCAGAGAAAAGTTTGGAGGTGTTGACAACCCCAAGGACAATTACACCTTCACCTACAAATCAAGGTTACATACTCCTGGCGAAGTGGTTTTAAAGTCAGCCTGGATTCTTTAATTGCCAGCACCTGTCTATCTGGGAAGCCTGGCAGTGGCACCAATATAACTCAGTTTATTGATCCCGGTGATTCAGGGCTTCCGCTCAAGGCATATTTTAGCGGTTTTTAACACATCAGCACAATAGTTCAAGGATCAATCATTACTTCTTCCTACTGATCCATTTTAATTGTGATATCAAAGATGCAGTGATCCTTTCTTAAATTGGAAGAACCTATCTAAAGCCAGGAAGAGGCTTTATTATCATAGTAATGAGCCTTTCCCAGGCAAGGCAAGGTAGGAGGCTCATCCGTTCCTGAACTGAACCCAAGCAGCCACACCCCTGAGCTTACCCAAAGCTTCCACAATCAGCAATTCAGCCAGCCAGGTGACCTCTGTCCCTCCCTCCTTGCTGGGACAGCTGGGGTTTCTGGGAGGCCGATGCTCTCAGCAGGATTCGCCTGGGCTAGGCAGGGGGGTGGAACAGACAGGGAGGTTGAGGGAATGATCCACTTTCCATGGTAACCTGTCTTTACAGAGGAGAAGGGTAGAGAAGAGTGGGTTGTATAGCAGGAAGAGAAAGGCGTCTGAGGCCTTCTCACACTTTGAGAAGTAATCCACCATTCCGTGGGAAGTCGCCAATCTCAAAACCATTTGGCGTAGGAATTAAAGATTGCAATAAAAATTCTGGCCAACAAAGCAAAGACATTAAGTGATTGAATTTCCATCCTCAAGTTAATGTCGACTTTGAGCACCCTACTTCATTTGAGTCCTTGATACATTCAGAGAAATTAAAGATGTCCCCGGACAAGGGTAGCCTACTGAAAAACAATGTGTACCAGCTCCAGCTCTCTCCAATACCCCCCCAATACTCTCTCCTCCCCCCCAATCCTGCCCTCTGAATTTCTCTTATTTCTCAGAACACATTGGAACCAATTATATGTGAGATGAGTGATAGGGGAGACACGGCCTACAAGACCATCGTATTCTGGGTCAAGTGTCCCAAGTGGTGTTCCATTGGTTACCAGTTAAGTAGGATGCTAAATACTTGTTGTATTTTATAAGAACACCACTAGGTCAACTTCACTTGGGAAACACTGGGTTACTAAGGTGAGCTGTTTTCTTTCATGAGGGCTTTTAGGGCCCCCAGTATGCCAAAGGCATATCTGTGCACGCTCTGGAAACCTGCTTGACCTTTGCATGGTGAGCATCTTGCAGGACAAGTGTCCTGCGGAACGTGCATTAGGAACTGCTGGTGGGCCCAAGGGCTCCCGAGACATTGACTGCATGCCTGCCCTAGAAGGCTAGTCCCTGAGGCCCCGTGGGAAAGGATAGACGGGGGTCTGTTTAGATATAATCTCTTTATTTCCAGTAAGGAAGAGTGTGGGTGGGAGACTCTAGGGTCCCATCGGGCACCCTCCTGGGAACCCCTGACACCCTCTGCATCAGCATGGCCATTGGGCCACTGACCTTGATGCATCTGTCACCTGTGATTGAACAACAAACAACTGTAAGCTCCTTGAGGGCAAAGTCAGTGTAGGTGTTTGGGTGTTTGTCCATCTTTGGCTGCCCAAGGTCCATTTCTGTCTCTTACCAGCATGCCATGTTCTTTCTGGGGATAGCCTTAAGCCATTGCACTCAGCCTCGTTGGGAATAACTGTGGATGTCTGTTTCCCACCGTGGAAGCTCAAGTGGTCCCTATAGGCAGATTGCCTGCCAGACACTTCCTCTTCCTGCTCCGTACTTTTAGCATAAATCCTAAAGGTGACCCACCCGATGCTCTTTCCTAAAAATTTGACCCTGGAATGAGAAACATACGCAGAAGAGAAACCATCACAGGTCACATGGCTCTAAGTTCTTATCTTGATGTGTGTCCAGCTATGAAACCATCCCGGACTCTCTCTGCTGTTTAGTCCCCTGGAGCCACTTAGTTCCTGCCACGGTCCACGTTCGCTCAGCAATTCTGTGAGCTCCCCAAATGCCATTGGCTTAGGTTAGCCAGAGGCAATTCCCAGTGAGAACTCTGGATGGAAAAAAAAAAAAAAAAAGGATCCAGCTTCATTCATCCTGTAATCATCCTCCAGGGCTTGCGCTGGCGAAACACCTAGTAAGATTTTAATAGCTACTTGCAGAATTGACCAGGGAAGTTCCTCACCTCTTTGTGTTATGGGGGCAGACCTAAAAGTGCAATAATGGAGTTATTCATTCAACAAACATTTATTAGATGAACACTGTTTTAGAAACCATCCTGGGGGCTGGGACTATATCCACGAACAATCAAAGACCTTGCCACAGGAAGCCCTTGTCCTCCTTGGGGACAGACAAAAAGAGAAAATTGCCCGGTGATGGTGTGCTCTTCAAAGTCATATAAAATGAAGGAAGGGGGTAGAGAAGAACGGAGGTGCACTACCTTGTACAGATGGTCAGAGAAGACTTCTGGGATAAAGGGACATTTGAGAGACATGAAGGAAAGAAAGAAGAGAGCTGTAAGAAATTTGGCGAAGGACGAAATCCTGAGTCTGGGACATGTATAGAGAGTTTGAGAATGGCACCGAGGAGCTGACGAACAAGGGGAGAGTGGGGGGTGGTGTCACTGATGGAACCACGTGGTGACTCAAGTCAAAGTCAAGAGCCCAGGGGAGGTTTTAAGTAGGGGAGGGCGTGCTTCGACTTGGGTTTTAAAAGTATTACTCTAAGGTCTGCAGTGACATCCGGCTGTGAGCTCATCCAACAGCCCTTGGACTTGCTGGTCAGGTAGGGATAGGGCCCGAGGCCTTGGGCTGTGCTGTCGGCTCTAACTTCTGTGTCTCCCATGGAGGACAATTGCAGAGTGAATTTTGAAATCAAATTATGTTGTTAACGTTTCATGTGAGCCTTTCCAATATTGCTACTTAATTTGTGGCAATGATAAGTGTGTATGAAAATATGTGCTTGCACATGGAAATTAAATAATTTTATGTCAAGTAGCTATCTGAAGGGTTGTTGAGGTTTCTTTGCATAATGGGAGTGTGTGCACCTTTCGAAGAGCGTGGTTAGCATTGTCGGTGCCAGGGACCATAGCTGCATGCCGGGGCATTCTCGCCACCCCTAGTGAAATCCTGTCTGTCATTCAGGCTTCAGGGAAATGGAGACTGCTGAGTGGTGGCACATTGGGGTGCTGAAATCATTGGGAAGGATTTCTCAAGCGCAGGGCTTGTCAGCCTCGGCACCACAAACGTTGTTGCAGATAATTCTCTGTGGTGGGGGCCATTCTGGCATTGGAGGATGCTAGCTGCATTCCTGGCTTCTGCCCCCCAGATGTTAGCAGCACCTCCTCCCCCAATTATGAAAACTAGAAATGTCCCCAGGCATTGACAACTGTCTCCTAGAAGTAAGATGGCCCCAGCCATAAACCACTGTTATAGGGGGTTAAGACTTAAAAACAACACTCATAGGGGGCGCCTGGGTGGCTCCGTTGGTTTAGCGTCTGACTTCAGCCTGGGTCATAATCTCCCAGTTCGTGGGTTCGAGCCCCATGTCCGGCTCTGTGCTGACAGCTCAGAACCTGGAACCTGCTTCGGATTCTGTGTCTCCCTCTCTCTCTCTGCCCCTCCCCCACTCATGCTAGTGCTCTCTCTCTCTCTCAAAAATAAATAAACATTCAAAAAAAAAAAACCACTAATAGAGAGATCTGGGATTTGTTTTTCCATAAAGAGTGGAAAGTAGGCTCTGGGTCTCCTTCATAAAATCATTCATCAGCTGAGCTAGAGAAAGTTGACATCCATGGAGTTTATTTCAATGGTTTTCGTTCACTTAGCAATAAAGCCGATTGCTACTATGTCCCAGGGACTATGTGGGTTCAAGGGTGAATTGGGAGTGAGTATAAGAACGAACCAGACACAGTCCTGCAGTGAGTATAAGAATGAACCAGACATAATCCCCCCTATGATATCATAGGGGGAAACTAGAGAGTTCTAGGAGGAAATGGGGAGACACACCCCAGTGAGCCCATGGGGCAGAGATGGGGAGGGTGTTTGCTAAACTGGAAATCTGAAGGAACTGAGCATAAGCCAATTAGGGGATGGAGATGGGACAGGGTGGCCGAAATGGTGGAGAACAGCACATTTAAGGCCAAGGAGCGAGAGTGTAGTTCATTCAGAGGACTGTAGGTAGTTCAATATCACTGAAGTGCCCAATAATTGTAGAGTATGAAAAGATGGGTCTTGATGAGTTAAAGTGAAGTCAGAGAATTCTCTCTAGCTTTTCCTGTTTTTACTACATTAATCATATGCAGGGATTTTTATCAATATCAAGAATGAGTGAAATGGGCTCAGAGAAAACAATCCATAAGATTGCCATTCTGAAGTAACTAAATGGGGGACTCTTATTCATGACAGATGCCACTAAAAAGAAATACACCATATGTCATCATTATCATGATAAACCATCAACATTTATTAATTCCTTCCATGCACAAAGCACAGATGGCAACAATAGATAGGGAAGAATGCTTGAAACAAATGTGACTTCATTCACTCAGCAAATATTGATCAAGCACATGCCGTGTGCCTGAATGTGCCACCCACTGAACATACGTAGATAAACTCCACACTGTCCCTGACCTGACAGGAGCACAAGGTTTACACAAAAGGCAGCTACTGTTTTTGTTGTCCAGAGATGTGTCGCACAGATTGAAAGGGAGCATGTTAAGATCTCACTAGGTCAATGCAAAAAGGACAAAAAGGGAGATGAAGCTAAAAAATACATAGAGAAATATTCCACCCCATTAAAACGTAAATTAATGCACAACGTGTATAGTAAAACTGAACATTGCCTGTGGTCACATAAAGTAGTAAACCCAGCTGGGAAGGCGTAATTCAACAGAAAGGAAACAACCATATACTTGAAGATGTTCATCGTAGTATTATCTATTCTAAGAAAAACCAGAAGCAGCCTTGAGAGGAGGGAAAAGATCGTGTAGGTTTCGGTAATTTACAATAGAAGTTATGAATGAGTTGCAGTAGTGTAAAACATGCAAAATATTTTCTATCCCTGCCGTGGGTTGTTCCCCCACGAGGGTCGGAAGGGGTCTCATCCATTATGGACACTCAATAAATATTAAACAGAATGCCTAGGTCAAATTAAAAAGCAATGACTAAGGGGCACTTGGGTGGCTCAGTCGGTTAAGCATCCGACTTCGACTTAGGTCATGATCTCGTGGTCTGTGAGTTCGAGCCCCATGTTGGGCTCTGTGCTGACAGCTCAGAGCCTGGAACCTGCTTCTGATTCTGTGTCTCCTTCTCTCTATGCGCCTCCCCTGTTCATGCTCTATGTCTGTCTCAAAAAAAAATTAACAACAACAATAACAGCAACAAAAAGCAATGACTAATTAAGCACGTGAAATAAAGACCAAGCAGGGATACATTACATTTATAATTGTTTGTGACAACATGGATGGACCTTGACAGAGAAAGACAAATACCGTATGATCTTATTTGTGTGTGAATAAAACAACCACCACCACCAAAGTCATAGAAGATGAGATCAGACTTGTGGGTACCAAAGGTGCGGGGGTGGGTAGGGGATGGGCGAACTGGAGGAAGCGGGTCAAAAGGTAAAGACTTCCAGTTGCAAGATAAATAAGGGACAGATCTGTAACGTGCAGGGTGGCTATGGCTAACCCCTGCAAGATGACGTATAGGGATGTTGCGAAGAGGGCAAATCCTAAGAGTTCTCATCACACGAAAAAAATTTTTTTCTTCTTTCGTTTCTTTTTATTGTATCTATATGAGTCGATGGATGTCAGCTGAATCTATCATGGTGATCATTTCATAGCGTATGTAAATCAAGTCATTATGGCATAGACTTTAAACTTACACAGTGATGTATGTCAATTACTTCCCTATAAAACTGGAAAGAATTTGTAATTGTTGAGTTCGCTGGGGATATAGATTATTCCCCTCCTTTCATTTACTGAAGTTTATAAAATATTTATATGGCTTCTGTAAGTTGAAAACCAAAGAAAATTAAAACAAATGATTAACAGTGAGTCTCGCTAGCTTTTTCCTCCCCCCACAACCAGTCAAAAGACTATAGATTTGCCGAATGTTTCTCCCTTCTGCCCCCTCCGTCCTCCAGGGAGGGTCTTTTCTCTCTTCTGACTTCTATAATGGGAAATAGGAGAGTGGCCTGAGGTGGAGAGGAGGAAGGTGCTCCAGAAATACAAATCATGTTGTTGCCTTATTTTAAAATTCTTTTAGTTTCAGCGGACGGTGTTCATTTGATCAAGATACTGTCCTGGGGATGAATCACATGGGTGACAATTTTATAACATACATTTTTAATGTGGTTTAATTTTTTTTTTTATTCATTAAAGCAATAAAGCTGAAGTAGTTAAGACAGTTTGGAATTGGTAAAAGGACAGAATGCAGGGTGCAGACATAATCCCACGGTCGCCTGAGGAGTGACAAAGGGGCTACAGCAGTGATGTGAGGAAATATACCAATTCGGTTCCAGGTGGATCGTACGGTGTTTACCTAAATGTAACAGGCAACACAAGTAGATTTTAGAAGATAATATTTGAAATCCTGACGTGAACTGAAACCAAGAGTCAGACGCTTAACCCACTGAGCCACCCAGGTGCCCCACAACACAATTTTTAAACGGGCCAAAGACTTGAAAAGATCCTTCACAAAAGAGAATGTCCAGTGGGCGAAAAATATATGAAAAGGTTCTCAAGATCATTAATCATCAGGGGAATGCAAATTAAAAGTGCAATGAGATATCCCCCACCAGCATGGCTGAAAAAGTAGACGCGACCAAGTGTTGGTGAGGGTTTGGAGCAGTGGGAGTGCTCACGTGTTGATAAGAATATCCATGACAGCATTATTTGTAACAGGCATTAGTGGGAAACGCCCCAAATGTCCATCAAGAGTGAAATGGTTAAATATGTTGTAGAAATGAAAAGCAACAAACTACTGGTTTGCATAATGTTAAGCCAAAAAAAAAAAAAGAAAAAAAAACAAAACGCAAAGGATTGTCTACCGAATGCTTCCATTTGTATGAAATTCAAAACAGACCAAACAAATCGCTGGTTCTGACTGAAGTCAGAATGATTAACTTGGGGGTGGACGAAAGGGCAAGGCATAAAAGGAGGAGGCTCATCCTTTTGAAAAACCAGAATGGTGATTCTACAAGACGCATTCATTTTGTGAAAATTATCAAGCTATACATTTGTGATTTGTGCTGTGTGTGTGTGTGTGTGTGTGTGTGTGTGTGTGTGTCATACTTCTATAAAAAGAAATTGAAACTGTTTGACTTACAGGAGGGAAGACTGGGGTGCTTGATTCTTGTCTTTAAGCAAATACAGGGTTGTATTTAAAATCAGGGAGGGGAATTTAAATCAGGGAGGTGTATTTAAAATCACCTGGCTTATGGCCAGGTGAGTGGGAAATCGAACAAGTATAAGTAAAAGTCAAAGAGGCTCTCACCAGGCAACAAGAAGGACTTGTTGAGAATAAGGTTGATCAAATACAGTAATGGTTTGTGGGCAGATGGGAGTCCTCTGTCCTAGAGTCTTCAAGGGTGAAACAAATGGTGTCATGGCACCAAAGAGATTCCATGTCAAAGTCACGAACAAAGCCAGATAAAATAACTATTTATTTGATTCTCAGATGCACGTTTTAACATTTCTGACACCTAGATGCATCGTGGAGTCCACGGCACTTTGCAATTAATGGTCGTGTCTGTCTTTCTTAGGTCCAGGAAATAATGGCACATCAATGTAAGATGGTAAGATTGAAAGGCACCTTCAATTTGATGAAATATGGTAATAAAACCCCTTCGAGCTTTAAGATTCCCTTGTGAGCCTCACAGTGAGGGAGGCTTATTCCCTTAGGAAAGCATTTTCTATTCATCCCGAGGGCTGTTCCCCATGAGGGTCAGAAGGGGCCTCATCCATTATAGGCACTCAATAAATATTAAGCATCGGCCGTGGCCCACAGCCAGCTCTGAATAAAAATTGGCATACGTTAACATTTATTGCTCATGGATTTTGTGACTTAACGATCTCTCTCTCTCTCTCTCTCTCTCTCTCTCTCTCTCTCTCTCTCCTTCTCTGTATAATCCACGTTCATAATGGCAAACCCCACCAAGGTAGAACAGAGGGAGAGCCCATGGTGGATGATGCTTTCCTGTGCATTGGTAGAGGGTGGGATGAGGGAGATCAGTCCGGAAGACAGAGAGGTGCCCAGGACAGAGCAAGGACAAGTCTTCATATCAGAGCTTGTTGTCTAGCAAAGATCTCAGAAGCCATTCACGCAGAGGAGGTGCAGTGTTGGGGAATGTTTCTCCTGCAGAGAATGAATGCAAGGGCTTGTGTATTAATGCGTGTTCATACTCAAAGACTGAATGTTGCACCTGCTAAGAAGACTGCCTTTGAGCTGGAGAAGTGCAAGAACCCAAGCCTATCATGATGGCAGAAGAATCCAAACCAGTCATTGTGAGTGGAAGGCACAGCGTCTGTGTGCCGGTGTCTGGACCTGGTGGTGTTGTCTTGCTGGGGTGCTTGTTTTTGCCGATCAGCAAGCAGAACATTGTTTTCTCTGGCACCCTGGGGAACAGAGTGGAGACCTTATGTCACTCCCTGGTTGGAGATCAAATTGGAAGGAACACCCCAAGTTTTCTCATTTGGTGTTGGGTGTAGACGTATAGAGTAATTTGGGAGACGTCAAAGAGGAGGTAGCTGAAAGGACATTAGCCTGGCAGAGGTCTGTACACAGAGAGATTTGTACTATTTAATTACGCGGTGTGTCTTTAACTTTCTCCCTCTTTAGGTTACGAGAAACAAGAGGAAGTTTCTATGGGTAGGAATGAAGTCAGTTCAGTTTTCTGACAGCAAATGTACGTGACAGATTTAGCAGAAACACCATCAGGGATCTACGTCTCCCATTGTCTTTTGAGTTCGCTTAAATAGCTCTGGTTAGGAAAGGGAGCTGCAGAAAGCAAGAGGCTGAGTCACGTCAATGTTGTAGGCCCTACTCTGCCGGGGCACCGAAGGTCACTGTACTAGAAGGGGAGGCATACAGTTATTTTTCTTTCTGCCTGAGATTCGGTTAGGAGGAGACAAGCAAAGAGCAAAGATCAAAGGTTTTGCTCTTCCAGTGGCACAGATTGCCCCAAGCTTGGCTTTAGTCATGAATGGCTGTTAATTAAGGAGATGGATTGTACAGACCAGGAAGACAAAGCTCAAATATCTAAAAGCCCTGTCCTGACCTCCAGAGTGAAGTTAGCGGACAAAGAGCTGCCATATTGCCTCCCAAGGGGTTCCTAGAAACTGCCAGAGAATTCGTACTGGGTGACCACCTCTGTGCCTTTTTGCCATCTACAGTGCCTTCCTGCCTCTTGAAACCATCCCAAGGCCCAGCTCACAATTCGCCTCCTACGTGAACAAATGACAGCTGTGTGGAAGACCCTCTGGTGGATTCTGTGGGTTGGGGGGGGATCATATTGGAAGCATTACATGGTGTGTGTGTCTCCCCCCACTTCCGACCCCTGTGCTCATCCAGGACCTTCAGGTGAGCCCCGAAAACCTTTCCCTGAGGACAGCTAGACATGGGTCACCCACTGCTTGTTGGAAGAGGGCCACTGCAGAAACAGTAATGTAGATGGTGGCAAATACTTGATTATTATGTTCCGTAGCCATTGGTTTAAGTGTGAAGCAGATAGATTTGGGTGCATGTTTACAGAGCTGGTTTATTCCACTCCCAGATTAGATAAAAGGGTTACAGGCTTTGAAGGAGGGCACATTCAGACAAGAGCACAAAACCAAGGGACTATCAGCTTCTGGCGGACCACAAGCATCCGCAGTGGGGGGCCTGCGATTCAGTTGTCCAGTGCTCTTTGGTGCCCTGAGATACTGCTCAGCCCCACATCTGCCATCCCAGAGGACAACCGTCTGTCCAGTGGTCTGGAACACTTGGAAGTCCCCCATCGCTGAAGCCAGTAAAGGTGGTAGTGCCCTGATGGGAGGTCCCCAGCACGCGTCCAAGTTGGAATTAGATGAAGATTGTCAGGAATTTCATGAAGTTACAACAACGAGGTATACATCGAACCTGAGCTTGACTCCATGTGGACTTTCCTCTGCCTCTCTACTCTTGAGATGTTTTCCTTCTCTCTTATGATAAATATTACAGTGATCTGGGTAGAGACTCTCTCTCTCCCAGTGGGGGAGAGATCATATTCCACTAATCTTTGGATCTTCACCATGCCGTATACATCATAGGTACTGGAAAAAGAGGTATTTGCAGAAAACTGAAATATTAAGGAGATTTGGTTAGAGAATAAAATAGAAGGAAATTAAAAGTATGAGTCAAATCAGGTCTTTGTATTTAGTGTTTTTCTTAAAGTTTATTTATTTTGAGAGAGAGAGAGAGAGAGAGAGCAGTGCAAGTGGTAGAGGGGCAGAGAGAGAAGGAAGAGAGAGGATCCCAAGCAGGCTCCACACTTTCAGCCACGCCCTTGGGTAGCTCCTCCCATCTGACTGTGAAATGGACCATGTGACTTGCTTTGTCCCAGAGGACATTAACAGCTGTAATGCAAACAGAACTTGCAAAGTCCTTGTGAAGCGGGGCTCATGCCCTCTAGTTTCTGGGAACTTTTGTGCCTCTGTGTGAAGAAGCTCAGTGTGGCCTCCTAGAGGAAAACACTTGTAGAGAGAGCCCCGGGATCCCATCTGAGAAGGCAGGCAAGAAAGTGAGGCCAGTCTAGACCATAGAACCTCTGCCAAGCCAGCCAAGAACAGAAGCATATCCTGTCAATACACAAAATGTGAGAAATCATAAATACGCCATCGTTTCAGGACCCTGAGTTTTGTAGCACTTTGTGGTGCCAGAAGTGCCATACAGAATCGAGCCCAATAGTTGGCGTAAAAAAAACAGTATTCCTGCTGTTCTGTTTCACAGATGATTTCAGATACTATCAAAGCATGTAAATATATTAAATAGGAGCTAATGCTGTGTCTCTTTCTGGTTCTATGTCACGCCTTCTAGAGGAATGATGGCCTGCATGTCACTGAGCAATGCTCCTTCCTACTGACTGATGGTCATCAAGTGTGAACCTTCATTGACGTTAGAAGGCTGAGCTGAGGGTAGGAAACTGTGGAGGGGCACCAGGCTGGGACCCACCTGAAGAATGGGACAACTGGTGTTCTATCCAAATCCCCAGTGGCCCATGTCCACTCCCACACGATAACCTCAATCCCAACATGGGAAGGAGTTGATACTCTAGCCTCGGGATTGAGCAGAAGGTGTTACAAGGCTCTACAGACTTCAGGTCCCTTTCTCTGGCCCTGGATCCAGTCATCAAACACAAGCTATGCCTGTCCTTGCCCTTGTAATATTCTTGGAGGTGCTTGCCACATTTTGTGAATGTTTTTATTCCCTTTATGGTGACCAGATGCCTCACTTCCCATCCCACCCCAGTGACTTTAAGTAGGTCATTCAATTTCTGTGGCCTTCTGTGTAAAGTGGGGATGGTAAGACCCTGCCTCCTCAACAGTGGGCAGGTGGAGCCATGGGCGTCCAGTGAAATGACCTCTACAGTCTCACAGCTTTCTCTCCGTCCCTAAAAGACTTTAGACTGCACCCACTCTTGAGCCCGCTTCACAACTACATTGAGTCTGCTTGCAGCTTGCAGCTGCTGTGGGGACCCACAGCACAAAGAGCATGGATGTGTGATGGGACCACGGGACCTGCTCGTGTACAATATAAAACTTAGGCTTTTTTTTTTTAATGTTTTTATTTTATTTTTGAGACAGAGAGAGACAGAGCATGAATGGGGGAGGGGCAGAGAGAGAGGGAGACACAGAATCGGAAGCAGGCTCCAGGCTCTGAGCCATCAGCCCAGAGCCCGACGCGGGGCTCGAACCCACGGACCGCGAGATCGTGACCTGAGCTGAAGTCGGACGCTCAACCGACTGAGCCACCCAGGCGCCCCAAAACTTAGGCTTTTAAGGAAGGACGATGGCACCGGCTTCAGTGGAGTCCATGATCTCCTGACTGCCTTCAAGAGAGCGCAGTGCTAGGCTTTCTGTTCACTTTTGCTGAACAAGTGAACGTGGATGTCAGGCTGTGACAATCAGCAGCCTCTCATGGGGTACCACGTATTCTGTTCAGATGTAAAACGTTGAAAACCTTGGCTCATGTGCAAACTGGAGGCTCCTATCCAGAGAGAAAGAGTTCCCCGGACGCCCTTCAGTCTTTACTTGAAGGTCACATCGTTGTGGATCTGATTTATCCTGATTGAGAAGTTACTGGTTGCTTCCTTAAAACAAGACCTGGTAAGAGCTAGTCTGCCTTCAGTGGTTTAAAGGGGAGGAAAGCTCTGTGAAGAACTTGACTTTTAAGTTGCTTTGTGGAGTTTTTCAGAATTGAATTAGTAATAGCAAGCTTTTGTATAAGTGGATTGAAATGTTCACCTATAGCTTTGGTCCTTGGACATCATTGAACTTGTGGCAAAGTGCAGGATTATGACTGTAGAGATACTGATATATCCAAAGAGTAAGGAGTATTTGCCTGCCTCCCAAGGTATAATGAATATACTCTTTGAATACTACTAATAGTAAAGATGGGTGAAATGCAGCATTTGGTATGCCCCACCACATACCAGCCCCCAGGATTCAAGGCCGACTCTGCTTTAGTATGTAACACGCCATTGCTGCTTCGAGGGCAAGTTTTTCTCCTATGAACCACTTGGTTAACATTTTCAACACGCTGGAAGCTGAAAAGTGTTAATTGACTGCAAATTATTAATAGCACATACGCAGCAAATTCTTTGTTTTCGAAATGCGTGGATGTCGGCAATCCTTTACAGAAGAGTTTTCAGAAAGAGATCATTTCAGCTGTTAAATATTTCTCATCTGAGTCATTGAGGTCTGGATAGTTGGACCCTAAGGAAAGAAGAGAATAGCTTGAAGTTGTTGAGCTGATTGGGAAACATGGTAGTCCACCTATAAGGTCTCAAGGTCAAAATTTCTGCATTTCTACATCAAAGTACACGTCCACATCCCTGTTCTAAGAATTCTGAACTTCTTTGGTTGACTGGCGAAATGGGAGTATATGTCACGAGGTGTTTCAGCGAAGGGGGTCTGGAGACAAAGCCACTGCGGTTAACATTTCTCACAGAGTAGTGATGTGCAGTGTCTTTTGTCTTTCCTCTTTAGTGCCATCCAATAGAACTTTCTACAGTGATGGAAATGTGCTGTATCTGCACTGTCCAGTACAGCTCTTGAGCACTTGAAATGTGGTCAGTGTGACTTAGCACTGAATGTTTCATTGCATTTCATTTTAGTTAATTTAAATGTGAATAGCCACATATGGTTAGTGGTGGCCATATTGGACAGGACAGCTTTAGAGCATGGAGAATTCATGCCATTGTGGAGTTTGTCTGGACTCTCCATGTGCTACCTGGGGCCACATCTACTTACTGCTCTTGGAGCCTGGATAGGACTCCAGAAATTGTGCTGGGGAAGCAATTCTGGAACAGCACCTTAAACAGGATCATTTCAGTGAGGCGGCCTAGAGAGCTGATTGAAGCCACATTTCACAAAAATCCCCTCTCCTGGAAGTGTTTAAGAAAAAATATAGAGCTATCATTAAAAAAAAAAAAAAAGATAACAATATGTAGAGTGTGGAGAAATTAGAAGCCTCATACACTGTTGGTAGGAATGAAAAATAGTGCAGCTGCTTTAGAAAACAGTCCCTCACTTTCTCAGAAGGTTAGACATAGAGTTACCATATGACCTAGCAATCCTACCGAAGAGAGATGGAAACCCATGTAAACCACATACACCTTGTACACTGTTCATTAGCAGCATTATTTGTAATAGCCAAAAAGTTCGAACAACTCAAATGTCCATCAACTGATGAATGGATCACTCAAATGTGGTGTATCCATACAGTGGAACATTATCTGGCAATAAAAAAGAACGGAGTACCAATACATACTATAGCATGGATGCTTCTTGAAAATATTACGCTAAGTGAAAGAAGCCATTACAAAGGACCACATGTTGTAGGATTCCATTTATATGAAATGTCCAGATATAGGCAGTGGTTGCCTAGAGCCTGGGTGGGGGAGGGGGGGTGAGAGGTAAGTAGGGAGAAACTGTTAATGGGTGTGGAGTTTGTCCTGGGAATGATAAAGAAGTTCTAAAACTGTGGGTATGGTTGAGCGCCTCTGTGACTATACTAAAAGCAATTGATGTGTAGGCTTAAATGGGTGGGTTGTATTGTGTGTGAATGCATGTGGATTATATCCTAATCAAGTTATTACACTTAAAAATATCGTAAATGAAGGGACGCCTGGGTGGCTCAGTTGGTTAAGTGTCTGATCCTTGATTTCAGCTCATGGTTCTCATGAGCTCATGGTTCATGGGATCGAGCCCCACATCGGGCTCTGCGCCGACAGCACGGAGCCTCCTCCTTGGGATTCTCTCTCTGTCTCTGCCCCTCCCCCAATCACACACACACTCTCAAATAAGTAAACTTAAAACACAGTTTAAAAATATCATAAGTGAAATTAAAGGGCAAATGGAATCAAGCAAAGAAAAACAGAAAAAGTATGGAGACTCCCCCCACTCCCCCAGATGCAAGAGCGTGTGCAGAATCCTCGGAGAGATTTCCAGATGACGCTTCATTTGAGCTCTCTAACTGCTTTCTGTCTGCTAACTTGTTATGTGTCGGTTTTCATTTATTAACTGTGGGTGGGTAGAGGTTTGATTATAGCTATGGATTAAAATAATGACTAGGAGAGGCAATTAATTCCTAATCTAAAGTGTTTTTGAGGCCCTTGATTTAATATGTGGACAAAATGAAAATGAAAATTCATTTGTCATTCACTCATCCAGCAAATATTTAGTAAGTGCATCCTCTGTGCCTGAAACTCTTCTCAACCCTGGAGAACAGCCATGAACAGGACAGAGGAGATCCCTTCCCTCGCTGAGGGCCATTCAAACTCAAGGTGCCGGGTTGGACCCATGCACTGCACATGGGAGTCCATTGGTCAGAGCCCTGGAAGGAGACGGACAGCACACTCCATTTGGGTAATTTTAGGAGAGTTTTAAAAAGGGCCATTTATAACATGTGAACAGGGGAGGGTGCAGAACCCTAGGACCTGTGTTAGCAGCTTCTTCCTGCCGGAAGTGGTGAGGCAAGGCCAGGTTCTAGATGGTGGAGATATGGGACCACCTACAGGAACTGAACCCAGCTAGCCCATGAAGGGCCCCCAGGGAGGAGCCAGGGGGGTCAATACCCCAGATTCTCTCCTTTCTACATCCCACCTGTGGTCCCTTATGGATGAACCCACCTGGAAGCCAGAGGGAAGAGAATCCCGTCAGCACAGTCCACATGAGTCAGCCTGCCAGGGCACAGCACAGGCAGAGAAGGGTGGAGTGGATCTGGAGAGGTGGATGGGTGACGTCCAGCATCGGGGACACAAGGCTGAGAAGGCCGCGCTTCTCACCCACACACTTGAGATCTTTAAGGCTCATGGACATGAAGAGTTCACATATTTCTTGGCTTCTGAGAAGACCCCAAGTCAAGGTCCAAGGTGAGCAGTCCTTGAAAGGTTTTCTCAGGCAAAGAGGGCAATTCTGGGGCACGCATCACGCTGTGAGCTTGTTAAATGGGTAATCAGCTCACATCATACCTCAGCGTCTCCAAAGCCTTATGTCTTGCTCAGAATGTACCCAAAGTCTTGCCAGTGCCTACCGTGCCCTCTGTGGTCTGCCTCATACCCTTCCACTCGGGTCTGGTCCCCTGCTCTTGGCTCCCTTGCCCGTGCTGTAGCCACATGGGCCATCAGGAGCCATCTGGTTTGATCTCTTGCCTTCTGTGTCTTCAATCACACCTACTTCTCAGCCACACGCTCCCTGCCCCCCTGCCCTGCACCACTGCTCTGTGTGACATTCCCTATCCTTCCTCCCTCCCTTATCACACATACTCAACATTTTCACCTATTTATTTGGTTCACTGTCTGCTTCTCTTGGCGGAATGTGAGAACTATAAGGCTGGGGATGTTTGTCTCTTTTGTTTGCTATTGTTTTCCCAGTGCCCAGAACAGTCCTGGAACTTGGTAGATGCTTAATGAATAGTTACTGAGGAAACAGTAACAGCTAACATCCACTGAGGGCTTACTATGGGCCAGGTGCTGCACTAAATGATTTACATGCATTGTGTTATTATTACCCTCATTTTACAAATGAGGAAACTGAGGCACAGAGGATTAAGTGTCTTGCCCAAAGTGACTCAGTCTGTATAGTGGCAGAGACAGAATCTTTTAAGCTAGTAGTTCTGGAAGTTTTGGGTTAGGACTGCTAATACTGCCCTCTTCAAAATTATCAAGGACCCCTTTTGTTTGTGAAGGCTATATCCATCTGTATTTATTGAATTAGAAATGAAAACTAAGAAAAATTTAAAACATTAATTCACTGATTCATTTAACAGAACAGTAATACATCTATTACATGTTGGCATAATAACATTTTTTATTAAAAATAACTGTCTTTGAGGGGCGCCTGGGTGGCTCAGTCGGTTGAACGTCTGACTCCGGCTCAGGTCATGATCTCACAGCTCGTGAATTTGAGCCCTGCGTCAGGCTCTGTGCTGACAGCTCAGAGCCTGGAGCCTGCTTTGGATTCTGTGTCTCCCTCTCTCTCTGCCCCTAACCCACTAGCATTCTGTCTCTCTCAAAACATAAATAAACATTAAAAAAATTTTTTTAAGAAATAACTGTCTTTGAAATGCCCCACTTTGTTACTTAGAACACATGTGTTGGTCTTATACTTGAATGGCTGTTTTATTCACATATGATTTTGTATAACATCATGCATGGGTGATTTGGAAAATACTGATTGCGAGTATACAGATCTTTTAAATGTTGGCACATTTTGTTTTACAATAGAAAAAACGAATTCATCGATAACACCACTGATTTCATCAGAAAACTTTAATTATTGAGAAGCTGTCGAGGTCAAGAAGGCATGTACAAGTTTTCAACATTCTAATTTCACTTGCGAGTTCAAATTTTGTCATTGGCAACCAAGATTATCAGTGGTTTTCCTTAAAGTAACAGGTTAAGTTTGTTCATTAAAAAAAAAAAAAAAAAGGTGGGGGCACCTGGGTGGCTCAGTTGGTTAAGTGTCCGACTCTTGGTTTCAGCTCAGGTTACGATCTCACTGTTCGTGAGTTCAAGGTCCACATCGGGCTCTGTGCTGATGGCTCAGAGCCTGCTTGGGATTCTCTATCCTCTCTGCCCGTTCGTTAACTGCTTGTGCTCTCTGACTCTCTCTCGAGTAAATAAACTTATAAATACTTGTGTCTGAAAAGCCATAGTTTGTCAGTCAGTAGTGCGTTCAAATTAAAATGGCGTCTCCCGAAAATGATGGCTAGTTCCATTTGCAATATGACAGTTAACAATTGCCCACGTGCGTTCCCTCGGATGACCAATGCACTGTAGCTCAAGTGCGCTCATTTTGTCACACAGGATACTAAGAAGTGAGTCCCCAAGGGTAGCTACATAACAAAATCAGTAATTTTCTGGTTTCATCAAAAGCATGCCAAAGGACATTGGCATTTTGCGTTTGGCTTCGTGCTAGGAGTCTGTGTTGAGAGGTGCTGAAGGATACAGTGATTGCCGCCATTACTTCTGACCGTCCGTGCAAATGTCTACTCAGTGGGGAAGGCAAATAGCATCTACATCTGGGTAATATTATAGAAACAATTTAAATAATTTAAACTCGTGGAACTCTAAAGGGATCATGAGGAGCCACATAGTTTTGAGAACCACAGTTTTAAGAGAGACCTCCTTTCAAGCAGTTCCTCTTGGAGCACTTAGGTCATTGCCTTGACTATTCTGATGGCTCTCTCCCCGGATTATGTTCTTCATCATGTCACTGAAGATGAGATTCGGAAAATGAAATCCAGGAGCTGTGTGGCTTCTCCGGTTCTTATGGGTTCATCGCAGAAACGCAGGGATTTTCTCCAGGATGTGTACAAAGAGTTCAAGATACACTCCCTGACCAGAACAGTGACGTCACTGAAATTTTTGAACCCGATTCAGCTAGGAATTATGCAAACTGTCGTTCTGCTTCTCTCTCTCCCCTCACTCCCAGATTCTAAAAGGATATCATGTTGCTAATCTGCATCCTAACAGCAAATCCTTAGAGCCTCTCAATGTTCTTGGGGGTAAACTTTATAGCAGGTGGAATGCCTAGACGTTTTTATTTTCCTGGTAGTGGTAGGTCTCCCGATGTTACTTGCCAAGAAAGTTGATATTGGATATCCCGCTCCAGAATAACCTTCGGAAATGACCTGGATGGCCTGTAGTATCGTGTTGCTCAAAGAGACAGATGAGATAGTCCCAGGTTGCAACCAACACGAGGCAGCCCACAGCCACTAATACGAACCAGCCTGCCCGATGATGTTATGGTAATGGGCTACACTTGTTTTCTCCCCTACGTGTCTGAAAATCCAAAACCATTTCTCATACTGATTATAACCTACAAGAGTGGCATTATTCATTTCTTAATTTCATTTCATGTCTCAAAGGACATTCTTTTAATCATGACATCGATACGATCCCTGGTGAGTGTTCTCCTGTCTTGGAAGCTGCTTTATGCACCTGCAGGCAGAACTCTTAGGAATCCGTCGGTCCCCCTGGGCCCAATGTTCACATACTCTAACCCGAAACTGCGTTGCCCCTGAATTGCTACTCTGTAGTTGGGGCTATTTCTTCCACTTAATTTCAAGGCTACTAATTTGGGTCTCAGAAGGGGCCACTGTACTTCAATTTATAGATGGGCTTTTTAAATTCAAAGATCGCATTTAAAGTCTTTTTAAAATACATACTGCAATTGAACTTTATTATTTTAAGTTTCCCTTTGTATCGTCTTGCAGCTCCGTTTCTTAAGGAGCCACATTTTCGGGGTCTCTGGCGGTTCCTCTTTTCTTGGGTTGTTGGGTCCTCCTGTTCCAGGTCCTAATCATTTTTAGGCTCAGAGCCCCAGAGGTGGCAGGATGCTCAGTGGGTTCCAGCTCTAAGGGCAGATGTTCTTAAGGCACCGGCAGGACACGAGGAGACCTGGGAGCCTCCTTCTCCTTGGCTACAGAAGCTAGGGTAGGGCTGGGATCTGGGGGGACGCAGCCCATCTTTTCCCTTCTGGATGTCTTCCCAGGGCCACTTACACAGGCTACTCCCATCAGGGACCCAGGGATCGCCAAGGAGCAAGAACATCATGACTACAGAAACCCTGGGACCTTTCCAGGGTCTCCCACAATCAACCTCCCCTTGTACCCTGCCGGGCTGGCCCCTCCCCTCCCCCCAGGCCCAGCAGCGGGGCCTTTGAGCGGAGGGGGCTCCGCGCTTGTCCTGGAGTTGGAGGGGAGAGGGCTGGAGTCCAAGAAATGCCTTCCCTCCTCTGCATTGCCTCTGGTTTGGCCCCTCAGGGTGCGTGTTTCTTTGGGGGTGTTTACACTCATCCATATTCACGACTTGTTGGCCCAAATTCTGTCCCTACTTAGAATAAATATGAAGCCGTTTTTCAGGATGAAGGGTTTCTTTCCCCCCATGTCTTGGTTATAAGGTTCAAGATGGCCATTAAGTGATCAGCGTGACTGAAGTCAGGGAACAGCATTCATTTGAAAGTCGAGTTCCCTTTAATGTGTGCAATCCATTTTATTATCAAGTGTCCTTTACAGCCAGTTTTTCCTTTTTTGCCTGAGGTTTCCTGGTGTGGCACCAGATCAAAAGGCTACACTGGAGTGAAATGTCTACGTTTTATGCAGAGTCTATGTGAGCAAATCCCGAGACCCGTTAATGGAAAAGTATGCCTACCTCTTGTGCCCTATTATGAAAATGTGCCTTATCTTACCTGATTAAACTGTCAGCTCTTATTAAAATGGGTTCATGGATCCAGAGGAACTCGAGCTTGGTGGTGCTCGCAGAGAAGTGTAGATAACTTGTCACCTCAGCAAAATCTGGGTCTATTATCAGAACTCCAGCCTTCCTGACCCTTAGGAAGTAGAGCTGGGTGGCAAAAACCAGTTGTCTCACTCTGTGGCTTCTGAGGAAAATCCTAAAACGCCCTAAACGAACTTGGCTAGTAGTCTGGGGAAAGGGGAAGATACCACATGTTCATCTGCATTTCTGTGTTTTATAGAGTATCGTTCTTGACTTGAACAGGAGAGATGAGGTTCTCCCTGAAGACTAGGGACGTTTTCTTCAAGCGATTTTCTCTTTTAAAAACGTGCACAGGGGCGCCTGGGTGGCGCAGTCGGTTAAGCGTCCGGCTTCAGCCGGGTCACGATCTCGCGGTCCGTGGGTTCGAGCCCCGCGTCGGGCTCTGGGCTGACGGCTCGGAGCCCGGAGCCTGTTTCCGATTCTGTGTCTCCCTCTCTCTCTCTGCCCCTCCCCCGTTCGTGCTCTGTCTCTCTCTGTCCCAAAAATAAATAAAAAATGTTGAAAAAAAAAAAAATTAAAAACGTGCAAAAATCCAGGGTTTTCCCCCCCCCCCCCCCCCAACTAAAGATCAAGTCTGAGAAAGAAAATAAAGGGTCAAGACAGCCGAATACCCAGGCAAGAAACATTGGATACATTACTCGAAGGCTTTTTTTTTTTTTTTTTTTTTATTCTCCCATTGTGAAAATGGGGCACAGGCGAGGGCTCCGGGTGACACAGAAGGTTCATGGTTCCCTCGTGGCTCAATTTTACTTAGATGTCAAGGGATAGTCAGGCAGAAGGTCAGGACCAGGCTGCCACCAGGAGAGCTGAGACAGGCCAGATATCTTCTCCGAATCTGCATTTCTGGAAGGAGCCTGGGCTGGCTTCAGGGGCAGGGGTGGAGATAAAAACATCATGAAGGAATTGAGTGCCGTGGAGAGCCATGTTCAGGGAAAATGAACACAAGCATTTCTTCTCAAGCTTATCCGATCTAATTTTATCTCAGTCTTTGTATTCACCTGCCCTTGACAAACCTGTGTCTCCCCGCCCCCCTGCCTGACTTTGAATCCAAAGGAGAGGACAGCCCTGAAGCAGCCTCTGATGTCAGGCTTTCATGGGTGGCCTTCTTGTCCTTCTGGCATCTTCCTCTGCCTCCAGTTCTTTCTGGCGTTCAGCAGAAGCTTCCCCCAAATCCTAATAATGTATGGATCCAACCACACTTCTGTGACTGCCTTTTAGGTCTGGAAGCAGTATAAGATTTTTTTATTTTTTCTTCCTTCTTTTCTTTTTCTTTTTCTTTTCTTTTCTTTTCTTTTCTTTTCTTTTTTTTTCTTTTCTCTTTTCTTTTCTTTCTTTCTTTCATTCTTTCTTTTTCTTCCTTCCTTTCTTCTTTCTTTCTTTCTTTCTTTCTTCCTAGTATAAGATTTTTTTCAAAGGTAAATACAGATGGATACCATCTAGGAATAATTGCTGAGGGCTGTTTTCAGCACTTACTTAACCTTCACTGCTAGCCTAGGAAGCAGGTACAACTGTTAGGCCCCTTTTACACATAAGGGAAAGTGAGGCAGAGAGGGCTTAAGCAGCTCATCTAAGGTCAGCGGCAGGGCGGGGGGCGGGGGGGGGGGGCAGCCAGGAGGCAAACTCTGGCATATTGTCTTAGGCAAGACATAGGACACAGCTGATGCCCTGACTTCCGCCTCCAGGCTGGAGCTCTCCTCTGTTTCTCCGACTGATTGATATAAAACACCACCCCTCGCCCATCTTCTGCTTCCTCTCTTTGGTGCCCCCGCTGTGGCCCTCTCCCTGAGTTGTTGCTCTGTGAGTGCTGCAGCATTCGTATCACCGAGCGATTGTTATTCTGAATCTTGAAAACTGCCCGTTGAGAGTGCATTGATTTAGACATTACCATGTTTCCTCAAATCCAAGGTCCACTGATGGTGAGATGCACTGTTCTTGTATGCGCAGCTGAGAAAGACCAGAAAAGAAAACCAAAAGCATGTCAACTCTGACACACCACCCCTCGGACTTGGGAGAGGTTCAGTTGCTTCCAGCAATTTGGGCTAATTTGTTTACACCTAACGCCCCAAGCCCTTGTGTGGACGGTGCCTGACAAACCGGGGAAGCAGTGATTGGCTAGGCCCCTAAGGGGCTGTGTGCTCCTGGGACCCCGCTGTGTGCCCTCGGGAGGCATGTAGGAGCTGGGGTCTGCAGCCAGACCCCCCACCCCCGTTGAGATCCAGGTGAGCCATCTCACAGCCCACTGAGCCCAGGGGTCTTGCCCTTGCCCGGCTCCCCCTTGTGGGTAGGAGGTGAGATATTCTGAGAAAAGCACAGCGCTGGGAGCAGAGGAACTGCTCCCTAAACGTTCGTTTTCATTACTGTTTCATGCTAGTGCAGCAGCAGAGAGGCTCCTCTGTCAGCACAGAGCCTGATGCGGGGCTCGAACTCATCAACCCGTGAGATCATGCCCTGAGCAGAGATCAGGAGTCCGACGTTTAACCGACTGAGTCACCCAGGCGGCCGTAAAAAATCAGTCATTTGAATCAAACGAGATAGTTAGTGCATAAATGCACCAAAATGGCAAGAAACCGGTTGCTCGAGGTCAGACGTTGTATGTGATGCGTCGGGGAAGAAATGGAGAGAAATACTAACACAGCTCCTAACATCAGTGTCCCTTAATAAATGTAAGACATTGCATTTAAGCACAGACACGCACATACACTCTCTCTCTTAGTGTCTCGCTGGGCCTGCATCTTATAGATTTTCTGATTTGAACAGAAAGGAGGATGTAGGTATCTTTTCTGTTTGTTTTTGTTCTCTTGGTTTGAAATTCTGTGAGTGAGATGCATTTTTCCCTAGCTGGGGGGAGGGGGTGTTTCTCGCCTCTCCTGGTGCCTCCTGAGTCTAGGTGCTGCTTGGCTTTGCTTTGGTTGCTGTGAGTTCGCCCATGAGCTTCTCACCGCACCTGCCTTTTGTTCCCTGAGTATGTCTTCCCCGCACACAGCACAGGTTCCTGCACGCGCCAGGGCTCGGTGGGTGTATCCGTCTGGCCACAAGAGGAGAGGACAATAGTGCCCTTGGGATTTTGCACAGCATCTACCTGGGGGAGCGAAGACCCACACGGCTCCGAACGTCTGTACTCGGCACGCCAGCTGTATACCTGCTGGCCCCCTCGGCCGCGAGGAAAGTCGCCCACCTGCGCACCCCGCCCCCCAACACACACCCGGCCTCCCATTAGCTGAGCCCTCCCTGTGCTTTAATCCAAATAACTTGACTGCAGTGGCCAATTCTTAGGGGAGGTGACAGGCAGTTACGTCTTGGAACTTCAAAAATATCTCATCTACGAAATGGTGAAAAGAGAGCGGTATTCTCTTCCTCCTCCTGTATTTCACATCCGTCCCCCGGCTTTGTTCTGAGAATGAACACAAGTGCATAATGCTTTCCTGGATGGAAAAACCTAGCCAGTGTTACCCTCCCAGACCGCATTCTCTGGCTCGTCCTTTTAAAGGAGTATGAGTGTTTGTTGCATAATGAAGGGGGAAAAAAAAGCACTTTAATTAATATTAACAATTGCAAGGGGATTAGTGCCAAATCCCCTATTACCAGCTTTTCGAATCCAACTCTAATTGTGCACGCAGCTCTCAGGGAAGCACTCGAAACCCTACAAAGCAGAGGGGACAACCAGGGTGGTGCTTCTCCCCAGTGGCTCAGAGGAGTGTGCATGGGTGCCGGCCAGCCTCTGTCTCCTGGTCTTTCCAGGAGGCTGCCTTTCTGTCTACTGAGCGTCTCCAGGAGCTGCTCCGAGCCATGGCTTCCCAACAGTGGAGCTCCAGTGGGCCCCAGCATCCTATCTCTTTGTGCACGCAGTTCTGCTTCTCACGCAGGGGTCTTTTACCAGAAAGAGCAGAGGCCGGGGACCTGTGAAACAGGCTTAAGCAGAGGCCCACTGACCCCAACAGAGATGTCTTGGTGTGTCTAAGCTAATGGCCAACAAAGTAGGGACTTGAAGTCTGCCAGTAGATACACGTGAAGGTTGGTTTCCAAGATAGAGCACAACTGAATTTATAGACAGCCATGACGAGCAAATTCTTCATCATTTAATGAGAAGGAAGAGAGAGAGCGAGAGAGAGGGAGGGAAAGGAGGGGGGGGTAGGAGGAGGAGTAGGAGGAGGCAAGGAAGGAGGGAGGGATAGAGGGATAGAGGGAAGGAAAAAGGAGAAACAGTAGGCCCTAGTTTCATCCCCCCCCCCCCCCCCCCCCCCCCCCCCCACCACCCCCGGTGCCAGAGCTGGGAATGCTCCCTGGTAAACTCATTAATTTCGCTCAGTTTTGACAGCCTGCTTCAATCCGTTCAGAAATGCCACCACTGAATAAGCCCATCCATGAGCTGATAACGGCTTCCGTCCTAAAGACCAGCTCACATGCCAGCTGCAAATGAAAACAGTGTGCTGAAACAGTGGCTTAATTCCAGGTCTGGCAGGGGAGGACACAGAAAACGTGGAAGAACCCAGAGAATGCAGGCCAGGGGTATGAAGTCGTGCAGGCGTGCTGGATGTTTAAATCATAACCTGTTGGATGGCAGACCTGGAGGACCGGGTAGGTTTTGGTCTAAATACCTGCTTCCAGTGGACTCGGGTTTGGAGATACTGGGATGCTCGGGAAAGAAGCATTTGGTGGTATTTGGGATATTTGGTGTCTGTTTCTCTTCCAAGAAGAGCACCCTGGACGTAATTGCTCACCCGAGTTTCTAGCTCAGCGCACAGAAGGGTCAAAGGCCGGTTCTGCCCGATCTGTCATCTCTGTGCTGGAGAAGGGGCAGGGGCGAGTGGTGCCCGGCGTCCTGTGTGCGGGACGGGCCCTGCCTCTGGTCAGTAATGATGCTCCAAGACCGCAGGCAAGTCCTTGGAGGTGCTGGGCTAGTTTACAAAAGACCAAGCCGCATTAGCCTACCCTTCCTCTTTCTCCGATATGCTTCCACGAGAGCAGCAGCCCGCAGGAATGCCCCGAAAGGGAAATATCTCAATGCTCCTGTAGGCCTCTGACCGGGTCTTTGGCGATATTGAGGGACAAGCAAGGAAATGGGGTCTGGGTGGATTCACGGAGGAGCAAAGAGCCTTGTTCCAGCCCCACTTGGAGGAGGCCGGGGGGGCGGGGGTCTCTCGTGCTGTGACCTGCCTTGTCTTGTTTCAGCATCGTGGCAGTGACTCCAATGACACGGTCCCTGATCAGATTTGCGAGGCATTGCTTATGTGCTGAGTGACGTGCTGGATGGCCACTAAAGCCCAGCCCTGGTCATTGGGTGTCTGCTCAGCGGGTCTCTGCTCCTCTACTCCTGTCCCCTTCCCCTTTTTCTCCTTTTCAGCCAACTGTCTTTTAAAAATGCCAGTCTGCTGGTTCGCCGTAGCCCTTTTCCCGCCCGTAGAACAAATCCGGGTAATTAGCGCTGCTTCCCAAGGCTGTGCGGCCTCTGGTACCAGCCTCCTCCCGGACTCCTGGCTGTCCTCTGCCTCTCGGCCCCAGCCATGCGGTTCCACAACCCGCCGTGTTCTCCCACCTCCCGCTCCTGAGCACCCCCACGCTGCCAGCTCAAACGCCCATCTGCTCCTTTTTCGTTGCTGAGTCATATTCCATGTGTGGATGGGCCACTGGGGTGATTAACGCAGTCGTAAACATTTTGACGCAAGTCGTTGTGTGGACCCCAAATGTCTTCATTTGGGGAGGGGGATAAATCCCTGGGATTGAAGCTTCCGGGTTGTGTAGGGAACCTTTGTCGTTTATCCTTGCGTTCCCGAGTGAACTCTACCATTTTACATTCCCCACAGGAATGTATGAACGTTCTCATTTCTCCACATCCTCATCCACACTTGACATGGTCCGTATTTTTAGTTGAAGCCATTTTCTTACAGATGTTTAGGGATATCACATGCATTTCCCTGATGACGAAAGATGTTGTGCATCTTTCCATGTGCTCGTTGTTTTTATCTCTTTGTTTATGAAGAGTTTAAAATTGAGTTGTCTTCTTATTGAGTTGGTTATACAAGTTCTTTACATAATGTAGGTGCAAGTCTTTGGCCAGATATCAGTAAGGTAGATATTCTCTCCCAATCTATAGCTTGCCTCTCCATTTTCTTAATGGTGTCTCTCAAAGAACAGGTTTTGATTTTGATGAAGTCCAAATATCATTTTTTTTTTCCTTTTATGGCCAGTATTTCTGGAGTTCTAAGAAATCTTTGCCACTCCAAGGCATTCAGATTTTCTCTTATGTTTTATTCTGTAAGTTTTACGGTTTGGGCTTTTATATTCAGATCTATAATCCATTTCAAATGAATTTTTGTGTACGGTGTGAAGTAAGGGGTAAGGCTCATTTTTTTTTTTTCCTAAATGGCTAGTCCGGTGGGTTATTTTCTAAATGGAACCATCCAGTGAGCTTGAGGGCTCCCAGGGCTCCAGACTGGGAACCATGCTGGGATAGGTGTCCGTGGACAGGGGTACTGGGCTAGGTCTGGGGGATCCTGGATTGTCCTCCAGTCCCAACTGTGATCCCTCCACCTTTGTCCCTGCTTTCACTGCTCTTCTGCATAGGGTTTCATTTGAACCAAGTGTTCCACATCTAACCCTGTGAGAGTTCTGTCTACTCCCTGAGTTAGAAGATGGGGAAAGGCTGTGCTTTGCCCCGGTGAGTCTGTGCCAGAACCGGATCTGGAGGCTAGCCGCCTCCTGCCGCCTACCAGGCACCTTCCCCTTCCCCGCCTCCGTGCTGCGCCCAGTTCCGAGCTGCTAGAGATTCCACAAAATCCCTTATTTTCAGATTGCCTTTTCAGCATTTCAAACATTGGAAACGGGCAGCCCGTAAAGCTAAATAATTTAGATCCTCTCTTTCTGATGCTGTCACTTGCAGGGCAGATAAACGATGGGTTTGTCAGGAGGGGTGGCGGCCGTCCAGAGGCTATGCAAGCACATTCTGGATCTTAGTGGAAGTGCCCAATCTATCAATCAATGTGGAGCAGAGGTCAGCTTCGTGGGTATCAATTAGAATTTTTTGGTCCACTCTGTGAAATGCAGCCTGACATCCTAATGATCCGCTTGGGTTTCCAAAGACTCTGTATTCTTGCAGCCTAACTAATAACCATAAGTGCAGGCAGAAGCACAGTAGTTCAAGGCCAGAGAATTCTGGGAGCCCTTAATGAGGGCTTTTCAATGGCCGATGAGAACATGATGCGCTCGCTTTGCAACCCATTCCAACCCAGATCGTTCCCCTCCCACCACCGAACCCACCATTGTCCCGGGCACCAGTGACAGCCGTGTTGTCACATCGCTGCCTCACCATGCTCCCAGGCTCAGGAGCTTCAGGGACAGGTCACTTCCTTCTTCCTGGGCTCGTTTCTGCTCTAGCCCTCAAGGCTACTCTGTCATCTGAGGCTCCTTTTCTTTCTCTGCCTTCCTTGAAGGCTTCTTCCCTTTCCTCAGACTCTAGGTCTTGGCATGCCCCTGAGTCCTGAGCCCCATTCTCTTATCCACCTGCTTTGTCCCTCCGGGTGACATCATCTCAGCCCACAGTTGGGACACCCTCTGGGGCTGAGGACGGCCTCCCTCGTTCATGGCTTCCGTCTGAGCCTTTTCTCGTATCCCACCCCCGTCGACAGGACCTCCCCCAGCATCTCCTCTCGGATGGCACTTCTGTCCATTTTCCCTCCTAATCTCACCCACACTCCCTGCCCCTCCCTCCCCAGTCTGACGAGTTTCAACCATGAAAGTGTCTTGCACCAAGTTGATCAGGCCGTCGTTCAAGAGCCCAGTCCATCTTTCTCTTTTGCCGCGTCCCGCGTTGAGTGCATGTGTAAGTCCTGCCAGGCTGTCCTTCAGAAATAGGTTCTGAAGACCACTTTATACTATGTCCACTGCCAGTCCCCTCGGCAAACCACGTCACTCCTTTGCCTTGGCTACTGGGGTGTTCTCCTCACGGGACTGTCCCCCAGCCTCGGAAGCCGCCAGTGTGAACTTCCTCAGCACAAACCTGATCGTGTCTCTTCTTTGCCACCTGAGAACTCTCCAGAGCCTTCCCGTGTCGCTGAGACTACGGTCCAAGCCCTTGACCGTGCTGCAAGCCTCCTGTCTACCTTGTGGGGTTTTCTGCCCACCTTTCTGTCCACTACTCCCTGCCCTTGGGTCTGTTTTCTATCTCTTGAACATGGTGAGCTCTTCTTGTCCCAGGACTTTGCTCTGGTTGACCCTCTTGCTTGAAATGCTCTTACTCTGAACCTGCCATGGACCTCACTGGCCTTTAGCTGCTCAGAGAGGACTTCCGCACGTCACCTGCCATTCTCCGTCACCTACTCTGTTCTCTCCGTAGCCTTGACTGGCGCCCGATTTTACCCATTTGTGTGTGTGTTTGTTGTCTCCTCCCATGTGAACATCACTGTCCGGAGGGGGGGTGCCTCTCCATCTGGCTGGCCTCCGTACCCAGCAGCGACAGCGGTAGCCAGCACAGGCGAGGTGCTGACGTGTGCCGACTGCTGTAGAGGAGCCAACAACCCACTCGCAGCCCTCGTTTTCCCAATCCAAACCCCCTCCCCAGCCGTGATCATTGCTCACGTTTTCATGAGTTACCTCCTAATCCTTTTGTGGACATTTACATACGTATATACATACTTCTTATTGGACACACACACGATTTGTGTGTTTGGGGCTTCTTTTCTTGTTTTTTATGTAAATGCGACCTTTCCATCCAAACTGCCCTGTAGCTGGACGCGAGGAATGTGCCTCAGAGAATTATATCCACTTGAGCACCTAGAGACCTACCTCGTCCTTGGTAATGTCTGCCTGGTCTCCCGCGATTGGGTTGCTATCCGTCTACCAAGGGCGCCCGGGCTGTTTCTGCACCTGGGGTTCCCGAACTTCCCCGGCGCTTCCTTCCCTGGCTTGGTTTCACCTTTCCCTGTGGAAGCTCATTCACAGTCCAACCCCACTCTGGTCATTCCTACCCTCCCCACGCAGAATCAAGGTGGACGATATCTGGCCCGGAATGACAAGGAGGCTACTTCTAGAACTTAGATATTATAACCGCCACCCCCCCCCCCAGCCCCCAACACAGTGTTTTTAAACAGAAAAGGATTTTTTTCAGACTACAAAGTAGCAGAGAATCCCATGTACGGCAGGAAATGAGTAAACCCGACATAGAGCTTAGAAAACACCATAGTCCTGATGATTTTGAGCTCCCCCTACCCTGTGATTTCTTCAGCCCCTTCCGGGTCCCTGGGTAAGAAGCACATAGCTCTTCTCTTGCTGTCACTTGTTCCTCCCTGGAAATCCTCTGTCCGTCTTCTTGGTAACTCATTTCCTGCGTAGACTGGGGACTGGGGTGTGTAACGTGCACCTGACAACCGCAGCTCACGAGGGCCTTTCCTTACATTCTGTAGCCTCCGTCGATTCAGCCGACTGCTTTTCAGAGATCTGTGAAATGGTTGGGGCCTAAAAGAGCCCACAGTTTGGGGGCACCCGGGGGGCTCAGTCGGTTGAGCGTCTGACTTCGGCTCAGGTCGTGATCTCCCGGTTCGTGAGTTCGAGCCCCCCATCAGACTCTCTGCTGTCGGTGCAGAGCCCGCTTTGGATCCTCTGTCCCCCTCTCTCTGCCCCGCCTCTGCTTGCATTCTCTCTCTCTCGAAAAGAAAATGAAAACCTTTAAAAGAACCCACATTCTGGTGGCTCCAAAATGTGAAAAGAAGCAGTCTAAAATAATTAATGGCTAATGAAATGTCTGCAAAATATCACATCGTGTCAACTGATTAACCACATCTCCATGTAACTCTTAAGGTTCGGTGGGGGCATTTTCTTATGTTTCCTGGGACGTGACTCACGCAGGTCTTAAGACATCCTGGATCCCCTCCATGCTCTAAAATGCTAATTATCCAATAAAACATAAACAGGGCCAGGAAGAGTGAGGCCTCCCTGATGTCACTGCTGTTGTCATTGGGCTGTGACATCACAGCGGTCCCAGACGGGTGGTTTCCATCATCGGTAGGCACGAAAGCTCACAGCTAACCAACCCTTCTTTAGCCATCACGGCGGTGTGAGTATAGAGGGGATAATTACAGACTCACCTTTGGATCGGTCCTGTTGTTCTGATGCTACTGAAGCCCGGATGCCTCCTCTGTTGATAGACAAGGAGCCGTGTGGGGTCCCTTCCTACTGGCCTCTGAGAACCCCTTCCTCTTGGACTTTTGTCTGGAGTCAGATCCCCGAGGTGTGGGGCGACAGGGGTGGCAATGGGACATCACTGAGGAGCAGAACCCCCCAAAGCAGGACATCTTTTAAATCGAAGAGCCTTCCCCCTGAGCCAGCATTTCTGGCTCTGTCTTGATGTTTTACCCTCTCCCCTCTTGCACCCAGGAACGCGGTCTCCAGAGTCTCACCCTCCGCACCTGGTGCTTCCTCCTCCTAACTTGGTGATTAGGCGACCCAGTTAAGAGAATGTTCTAGGGGCAGTTTCCGGGCAGCCTGTGAAACTTAAGGCCTGCAGGAAAGAAACAGATGCACATGGCCGTTTTGCAGCTACTGGGCAGTAACTCCCGACCTGGTGTTTTGCCCTGTTATTCTGTGAGCAGAACGTGAGGCAAAGACACACGGCCGCGCAAACGCTGAATTTGGTCCTGTTTGCTCGGGGCACCTTCTGCCCGATTTTCTCGCGTGCCTGACCTCGCGTGTCAGCGCCTCGCGGGGCCGCCCCAGCCCCACTCCACAAAAGCCCTCTTTTGCTTAATTAAAGCCAAGGTCTCGCAGGCTGCAGGAGCCAGGGGGATGCCAAGGGCTTGGGTGTCGAGACGGTATCCTCACATCTGGTCTCCTCGACCTGGTTTCCCGTGGCTCTCCACCATCGTACCTGGATCATGCTCCAGAAGGGTGGGGTCCACACTGAAAACACTGTGGTAGCAGAACCACCGGCCCTGACCCCGTGAAGGCCGGATGTGCTGCAGGCAAAGCTGGGGGATCAGGGCACGGTCGCCCTTGCGCTCTGAACCTGCCACTCATGTTTTGAGAGGCCGAAGAGAAGGAAGTTGCCTCCGTTTTTAGGACGGAGTTAAGCTGCTCATGTGCTCAGTACCCTTCAGTTGATTCCCTATGGCTTGAGGCAGCGGGTCTCCAGCTCTGTTGGGCCTCAGAGTTCCCCGGGGGCTTTCTTGAGGCTCAGATGGCGGGGCCTCATGGCTGGGGTGTCTGGAGACAGGAGGAGGTCCCTGGAGGATGGGCATTTTTATCTGCTTGCTGGGGTAGGCTGCTGAAGCTGCCGCTGATGCTCTGTCTGGGGACCCGGCTTGGAGAAATGCCGGCTTCTGGCAGAAGGTTCCAGTGCCTTACCCCGTGCTGAACTCTCCCCCTTATCTGGCCCCCATTTGCTTTTCCAAACCAGATGGTCTCCAACTCATGAATCCTTTATTTCAGTCAAATGGAGTGCTCCCTGGCCTTTGTACTTGCCCCATACGTGTTGATTCTGGCCGGCCGGCCTTCCTTCCTTCCTTCCTCCCTCCCTCCCTCCCTCCCTCCCTCCCTCCCTCCTTCCTCTCTCCCTTCCCCCTCCCTCCTTCCTCCCTCCCTCCTCCCTCCCTTCCTTCCTCTCTCCCTCCCTTTCTCCTCCCTCCCCCTCCCTCCCTCCCTTTGTCCCTTCCTCCTTCCC
>NC_064818.1:79440783-79462133 GCF_023721935.1 Panthera uncia | reverse complement strand
CCTTCCTCTCTCCCTCCCTCTCGCTCCCTTCCTCCTCCCTCCCCCCTCCCTCCCTCTCTTGCTCCCTCTCCCTGTCTTTCACCTTCTTTTCTTCTTCCTTCCTTCCTTGTCTCCCTTCCCTTCTCCTCAACTTCCTTCCTTCCTTCCTTCCTTCTTCCTTCCTTCCTTCCTATGCTCAAATCCCACCTTCAAAGACTGAAACATCACCCTGATGCCTATCTTTGTTATCCTTCTCCTGAGCCGCTGGAGTCTAGCATCCCAGCAGCAGTCCTGCCTCCAGTCTGGTGCCCCACCTCCCTCCCTCTGCGGGGAGGAGCACCTCTGGGTAGAAATCCAGCACCACATGTGCTCCTCTGCTCAGGCTCCTCCAGGGGCTGCCTTGGCCATAGGCAATGTTTGCCATCCTGGGGGGGAGTGTGTGTGTGTGTGTGTGTGTGTGTGTGTGCGTGCGTGCACGCACCTGTACAGGATGGGAGGGGTAAGGGATGTCTTGTTGGACCCAAATGCACAAACATCATACAGTGTCTCTCAGGGATTGAGATGAATGGTCATGAGAATTATAAAAAATTCTAAGAAAGATGGCACCTGGGTGGTTCAGTCAGCTAAGCGTCTGACTTTGGCTCAGGTCATGATCTCACAGTTCATGAGTTCGAGCCCCATGTCGGGCTCTGTGCTGACGGCTTGGAGCCTGGAACCTACTTCCGATTCTGTGTCTCCCTCTCTCTGTGCCCCTCCCCTGCTGTGCTCTGTCTCTTTCTCTCTCAAAAATAAACATTTAAAAGATTTCTTAAAAAAATTTCTTAAAAAAGCAATACTCTTCTAAAATTCAAAAATAAAATAAAATTCTAGATTTCTTAAAAATTTTTTTGTGTGTATTTATTTATTTTGAGAGAGAGAGAGAGAGCAGGGGAGGGACAGAGAGACAAGGAGAGAGAGAATCCCAGGCAGGCTCCACACTGTCAGCACAGAGCCCGACGTGGGGCTCACACCCATGAACCATGAGATCATGACCCGAGCTGAAACTAGGAGTCCCATGCTCAACCCACTGAGCCACCCACGTGCCCCTAAAATTCTAGATTTCTAAAAAGCAGTCATAACCCTTGACCGTCATCCCTGGGTTCCAGGAGTGTCCGCGACCCCCAGGTCAGCTGGATTCTGAGAGCAGGCTGCAGGGGTCTGTTCTACTGTTACCACCAGGAGAGGGACAGAACTCGGGGCAAACAAAAGCAGTGAACGGCTGCTACGGGCAGACAGGTCCAGGCAGCTTCGTGTGGCATTTCCCACAGGGCGCCGAGCACGGCCACGGCGGGCGCGTGACTCCATTCTTGGTCCTGGGCCTCACCTGGCAGGTGGAGACATTCACCAGGTATGGTGGACAGATCTAGAGAAGGGTGGCCGTAGTTGCTGGAGGGTGGGGGTGGGTTCCCTTCTGGGGCAGAGCACTGAGTGGTTTTCCGTGTGGTTGATCGTTTCCTCCAGCCCGTGGGGCACCAGGGAGGCACGCACCTGGACCGTCTTTCCTGAGAGGGTATCGTGGCTGCAAGAGCCGGGGGGGACCTCGTGCGGCAGTCTGGCCAGCTGCGGCACGTTCAGATGCGGAGCCAGCCCGAGTCCTCTGTCCTTACAGGCCTCACGCTTCGACAGGCCACCGCTCCCTGCAGACGCCGAGCGAGACTGCCCGCCGTGCCAGGCTCCGGCCTGAGCAGCATAATGCCAAGAAGTGATTATTTAAAAGGACAGAACTGATAATGCCTAGCCTTATAAATATGAAACAGAACGAAATCTAAGAATAGAAATTCGATGCTTTTAAGCCTGAAATGTAAAGTTGGATAAGGGGTCTTTTTAACAACCCAGAATCTCTTTTCGACATAAAGTCTCAACTAGAGGGAGATGACTTTGAGGTGGAGAGATTTTTTGAGCTCTTTGTATTAGAATTCATAACGATTTTTTCTCTCTAAATGTTTCAGGGATAAAAGAAAATTACCTTGAGATTTAATGTGCAACTCTTGGGTTTTTGGATGAAAAATATTATTCCTTGAGTTCAAACACTTGTGTTACTACACACACACACACACACACACACACACACACACACACATATTTCCATACTTTGGTTTGGCAAAGTGGCCTATTGTTTCTGCCTCTAGAGCAGTAGTTCCCAACTAGGGGTGATTTTGTCCCCAGGGGCTTTGGGGCAGTGATGTCTGGAGACGTCTTTGTTTTTTACAATTAGGGGGTGGGGTCCCAGTAGGTAGAGTCCTGAGATGCTGCTAAATGTTCTACAAGTGCCCAGGACAGCCCCCACAATAGAGGGTTATCCGGCCCAAAATGTCAGTAACGTCAACCAAGGTTGGGAAACCTTCCTGTAGAATGACATTGAACTGTTTGAGGGAACAGTCTCTTGATCTGTGATTTTGTGGTATCAGCCCCTCTTCCTAAGGGTCGTACATGGTCGTATTTTCAAGTTTTAAGTGGTCCAGTACACCTGTTAAGTCAAGACTTTTGGCTCGCTCCCGGAGATCACGGGAGGTACCACGGGATGCCCTTGATTATGGCATTTTTCTGATGTATAGAAAATAGGAAAGACATACAGCCATGAGAAGAAAACAGAGTAGCAGGTCAGAAGGTGCACATCTCCTCATTCATTTCCATAGGTACGTTGTTATACCTGTGTCCTCCCCTCTCTCACGTGAGTTGAAGGGCTTTGTCTCACTTTTAACTCTGGAAAGGAGTACCACCCCCCCCCCCTTGCTATTCCGCAGCAGATACTTTGCACAGTGAATGCTGGTGTCTTGCACGAGGTTGCAGACGTGCACGCCTACACCCTGTTGTTTTGCACACCTTCTATGGAAGCCCTAGTAGGTGTCCTTGGATTTCATCAGAATTACTGAAAAGGATAAAGGAAAATCACAAGCGATCAGTTAGGGAAGCAGAGTGAGGTAGTCAGCAGCATGCTTCGAGTCAAAAGGGTAGAAGCTGGCGAGGACGTGGGAATAGGGAAGAAGCCCCATCCTTTCAAAGCACCTGAGCACACACCTGGGGCATCGGCCAGGGTTCTCAGTTGCCGACCACAAAGTCCCCCGCGGCCAGTTCAGGGGACTTATTAAGGGACATCCCCAGAGGAGCCCCGACAGCAGGCTGCAGGCCGACTCCAGGAACAAGTTCCCGAGACACCGAAGAACAACCTGGGAGAAGAGACGCAGCTGAGCCAGGAAGCTGCTGTGTCCCCCCCGGCTCCCTCCCTCCCGGAGCTCACTGTCCCTGCTACGGATAGATGTTGGCTGTCAACGTCTGCCAACCTCAAGATCGCGCTGCCCTCTGAGACTGGGATGCTGCCCCCGTGTCCCAGTAAGAGGCCCCGTGAGCTTCCATCTGTAGTGGTTTCTGAATCGAGGTCCTGCAGGGATGGATCTGATTGGTGGCCCTCCGAGTCCCATGCCTGCGTCCTAGCAGCAAAGTATGCTGGGAAATGTAGTTTCGTCTGTTTCCGTAGTAAGGTTCCATGCAATGAGTCTAGGATTGACCACGTGGGGAATTTTCAAAACTTGAAGGAGGTGTTGATCCTATGTTATGCTGCCACATGGGCTAGCTGTCCGCCAGTCTGTGTGTAACACTGGCAGATGTGAGCTCCTGTTTGTTTTCGACCCTGGCCGTCAGTTTTGTGCCCGTGAAGAGGATGATCAAACCATCCTGTGAAAGAACACAGGGCAAAGATCTGCCTGTAAGGAGGGAGGGGAGGGGAAATATGAGTGACACGATAAAGGAGCACCTGAGGAGAGCACCCCAGACCACCCACAGGGCTACACGGTGCAGACGGAAGGCTCTGGGGCCAGACCGGCTGGCCTGGGATTCTACACCCCAGGACAGACCTCTACAGCCCTCTCTCCTGGAAATGCCAACGGAAGGATGTGCTCCCGGGAAAACGGCCAGTGGGTCTGTCTGTTCTCCCCTGGTGCACCCCTGCTGGTCAAAGGAACTCTGGGACTGGAGCTCCCACCATTAATAGGGCTTTTTCCTTTCAGTTCCTTTGAGTTCTTCCGGAAAAAAAAAAAAAATGACCCACGTGAATATTCCTGCCCCTTTCATTTTGCCAAAGGAACTAAGTGAGGCGGAGGAGGGAGGAGGGAAGCTGAGCTGGGATGGTCCTAGTTAAGCAAGAGCAGAAGATTCAGCGTATTCTCAGGGTTTTCACTCTGCAGTGCAACTCGGGTTATTTCTCAGCCAAGCTGTGAGTGAGTTCTTTGGCCGGACACCTGTAGTTTCGCCATCAGTGCCTCCTGTAACAACTGTAAATGCCACTCATGACTGTCGGAAAAACAGGATGGAGAACATGTGGGAGAAGATGGACAGTGGAACTGGCTCCTAATGGATGGGATGGAGGGAGGGCGGAAATCTGTCCGGAAGTACTCGTTCCCGGACACACACTCATGTGTGCACACTCACACACCCACTTCTTGTTTCTACCACGGGCAAGTAGAGGATTAGCCTCTCATCTTAATAGTCTTTGTCTTTTTCTTTTTCTCTTTCTTTCTTTCTTCCCTCCTTTCTTTCTTTCTTTCTTTCTTTCTTTCTTTCTTTCTTTCTTTTTTCTTCCTTCCTTCCTTCCTTCCTTCCTTCCTTCTTTCTTTCTTTCCACTGCAGTGAAAGAAACCAACTTGAGTTAGATTTTGGACAAAGAGGTTTATTAGAAAAGATAAATCTCTTAGGATCTAAAGAAAAGTTGCAAATCCAGGTCCTGGGAAGAGAGCTAGGGCATCCTGGGACCCCAGCAGTAAGAATTCAGGTGGGCGTTCACTTTAACGCATCTCACCCCCTCTCCTCTTACTTGCTAGCTTTGACATCAGATTATGGACGCTGGCCAGCGAATGGATCAGTTCCCACTGATCAGGTGTCCCCTCCTAGGAAATCTGCCATGGTCCAGGAGGGGCGTGTTGATGGCGTGCCAAGACCCACAGACTCACTTTTGTGGGTAAAGATTATTCCCAGGTAGAATCATGAGTACAGGGGCCAGGCGCCTGGGTTTGGTTCTCACCGGCTTCCTGTCAGAGATCTGTGATTGTAAACAAACCGTAACCACTCAGCTTCCCCATCTGTAAAATGGAGCTAATGATAACCCTACACTATGGGGTTGTCTTGAGGACAACTGTGGGTTCACACATGCGAGTACCTGTAACCACACCTTCCGTGTGAGTGCTCGGTAAGAATTGGCTCTTTTCCCCCTTACTTCACCGACATATACTTGTATGTGAAAGAGTTTGCAATCCATTGATGGTAGATTTCAATAAGAGACTACGCCTGAAAAAACTTTGTGTTGTTTTTGTCCTTCCTGGCGGTGAATAAGACACATGCTAAACTTGTCCCAAGTTTCAAACAGTCTTTGCTTTGAACAGAGTTCAGTGAAATTTGCTTAGTGTAAAATTGCATCGTGAAATATAGATTTGTGAAACCCTTTCCGAATGAAATCTCGCTGAAACACCTGTATGTGAGCGGTTGATAAGTCTGACCCAGTGGCACTGCCTCCTTAGAGAAAAGAACGCAATGTGTGTGGTCGCTACCCGGGCAGCTGGCACTAAACACCTGCCCGTAAGAGCAGAACTGACTCTTGTTAAAAACTTTTAATTGAAGTGCACTATCTCTATATAAAAATGCACGTATCATAAGCATCCGGTTCCATGAATTTTCACAAAATGAACACACCTATGGAACCAGGACTCAGATCAAGACGTAGAACCTGACCAGCCTCCCTGAAGCTCCCTTGTGTCCCCTTCCTGGGATCAACACACTGGCCGGATGGTTGGCTTGTTTTTACTTTGTGCCAATGGAATTTAGCAGTGTGTACGTTTCGCGTCTGGCCTCCTTCACACACCGTGTTTGAATAATCCATATTATTGTATGTTGTTGTGGTCCCTTTCTTCTCATTGCTGAGTAGGATTTCTTTGTGCGAATGTACAATTTATCCATTCTGTTGTTGCTGGGCATTTGAATAGTTTCCCGTTTGGGGCCGTTTTGGACACACTTATACATGTATACAGGTCTTTGGTTAAACAGACGTAAGGCTTTCTGTTGAGCAAATACTCGGGAGTGACTTGGCGGCTCATAGGGCATGCCAGAGAATTCCACAAAGCGATTTTACTCATATACACAACCAGCATCACTGTGCGAGAATCCCAAGGGCTCCATAGCCCCATGGACATGTGCCATTCTGCAATTGTGTTCCTTTAACCATTCTGATGGGTGTCTGGTGGTTTTGATTAGCCTTTCCTTGATGATTAATGAAGGTGAGCACATTTCCCTTTGTTTACAAGCCATTAGGATATTTGGTTTTGTGAAAAGCCTGCTTAAGTCCTTTGCCCATTTTAAATTGGGTCGTTTGTCTTTTTCTTACTAATTTGTTGGAATTCTTTATATACTCTGGACACGAATTCTTTGTTGGATATGTGTATTATAAATACCCTTTCCCATTCTGCGGATTGTATTTCTACCCTCTTACTGATGTCTTCTCATGAATACTTCTTAGTTTAATATGGCTCAATTTATTAACGTCTTATGCATTATGGATGCATTACAAATAATGGAGTTATTTTTTGTTTGTGACATTTTTCACCTACTCTGATGTTACCAAGATGTTATTGCCTGTGTGGGAGCTCTATTTATTTTTACCTTTCACATTAAGGTCCTGACCATCTGGAATTGATATAATTGTGATATAATTGATTGTGTGGTGTGAAATAGGGGTCCAGATACATTCACTCAACCTGCTTGGATACCCATTTGACCTGGTCCCTTTTACTGAAAGACCATCTTTTCCCCCATTATGTACCACATTTGTCATAAATCAGGTGATGGTCAGGTTCCAGACTGTTCATCTCCACTGGTTTGCCCATTCTTTCATTAGTATCACACTGTCTTAATTTTTGTTACTTTATGATGAGTTTTGATGTCTGATAGAGTTTTGTCCTTCAAGATTACCTGAAGTTTCCTTATGAATTTTAGAATCAGTGTGTCAATATCCAAAAAAACAAAAACAAAAAAAAAATCTTGCTGGAATTTTGCTGGAATATTGTTGGGATTGTGATGAATTTGGGGGTCCATTTGGGGAGAATAGACATCTTTAAATATAGGGTCTTCTGTTCCATGAACATAGTATATCTCTCCATTTATTAGCGTCTACACTATTTCAATAATATTTAAAAGTTTTTAGCCCAGACGTCTTCCATGGATTTTGTTAGATTTATTCCTAGGGTTAAAAAGTATGCTATGATAAATAACATAATTAAAAAAATTTGTTTTCTATTTCTTTATTGAAAGTAAATAGAAATGCAATCAAGTTTTGTATCCTGCTCTCTTACAATCAGATACCTTCTTAGTTTCACTTATTAATTCCAATAGTTTTTTTAAATTCTTTTAGGTTTCTATATATATAGCCATGTTATCTCTAAGTGGAGTTTTCTTTCTTTCTAATCTTTCTGCATTTTATTTCTTTTTCTTGACTTCTTTTATGGAGTTGGGCCTCCAGTACCATGTTGAATAAAGGTGGCTGTAGGAGGCACATTTATCTCATTCTGATACTCAGAGAGAAAGAAAGCTTCTGCTATTTTGCCATCAAGAATGAAATTTGGTCTGGATGTTTTTATACCACTTGTCACATTATTTTTACATCTTCAAGGTTTTTGTGTTATTTTTCTTTTTTTTCCTTTGCAAATGCTGTATATTATGTAGATTTATTTCTTATTTTTAAGTGTAGATTGATTTATTAAATGTTTAACCACACTTATATTCCTGCAATAGACCTCACTTGATCTTGATGTATTTTTATATATTTTTTTACATATCGCTGGCTTTGATTTACTAATATTTTGTTTACGATTTTTGATTTTATGTTCAAGAGAAAGACTGCTCTCTAATTTTCTTGTCCTGTCATATGCTTTTCAGGCTGTCATAACGTGTATCTCTTTTTTATAGTGAGGTTAAACATATTTCCATATGTTTAAGAGCCACTTATAATTTTTTTCTTCCCTGTGAACTACCCACTTATGTCCTACCCATTTATGTCCTTTGTCCATTTTCCTCTTTGGTTTTGATCCCTGTCTTATTGATTGTAGGACCTCTTTATGCATTAAGGAAATTAATCTTTTGCCTAACATATGAATGTTCAATATCTTTCTGCCAGCTTGTCATTTATCCTTTGACTTTGTTTATAGTATGTGTTTTTGTCACCATGCAGCAGAACATTCTAATTTTTCACATAGTCCAAGTTTTCAGTTTTTCATGACTTTCAGATTTGGGGTCTAGCTTTGAAGGGTGTTCTTTCTCAGATTATTAAAATATTCCTCTTTTCATACCTGTAAGGCTTCATTTCTTACTGTTGAAGTCTTTGATCAGTAGCATTTGTATGGAACAAGGAACATAATGCATTTTCGCTAAAACAAAGTGACCTACGGTATACTTGGACCTAAAAAAACTAAAAAACTAAACTAAAATGAAATAAGTTCTCCTAGGACAGGACTGAATTTGTTTTCTTCATGACGCCATCCACACACACACACTGCTTCCAACAGGTAGAATTTGAACACATTTTTCAAAATGGCAACCACTGTTTATTAAGGGTTAGAAAGGCAACATTTAAACATCCTTCTGCTTATGAAATACTTTCTTTTTAAAATTTTTTTTTAATATTTATTTTTGAGAGAGAGACACACACACATAGACAGAGCACGAGCAGGGGAGGGGCAGAGAGAGAGAGAAAGACACAGGATCCGAAGCAGGCTCCAGGCTCCAAGCTGTAAGCACAGAGCCCGACGCGGGGCTCGAACTCACGAACCGTGAGATCATGACCTGAGCCGAAGTCGGACGCTAGCCTACTGAGCCCCCCAGGTACCCCCTACTTGTGAAATACTTTCTAAGTGCTTCTGTGTAAACTTGGTGTTGGGTGCTGACGACAGGCGGGCAAACAGCAGAGGTTCCTGGGCCAAGCTATGGGGAATTCTGGACGGAGTCACTCTCCCTGAGACTCCTCAGAGCCAGGAAAGGGGAGCAGGAATCTGCACAGAAGATGCCCATGGAAGGGAGATGAAGGCAAGGGCAAACTAGGACTGTGGAAGTCCCCTGTGTGCTCAGAGGTGGGCAAACACGTAGTGTGAATGTAGGTCCTGTGGGGTATTTCTGGAGCCGAGGCTACTGACAAAAGAGGCCAGATCAGGGCACTACTCACACGGCCAATTGAGGTTGACCTGTCCACCATCTTAAGACGGGTCTTTCTCTGAGGTGACACAGGTTCTAGGTGCTGGCACATAGGCCTGACTACTTGTCCTGATGGATGTGCTTAGCACCCCCTTGTTCTGGGAGACAGAAGCTTCAAGTGTGGGGGCTATTCGTGCCCGGGGTCCCAAGTCCCCCACCTCCACCCCCGTGGCGGTGTTCCTTTTAAGTGGCTGTTGGTGAACCACCGGTGTGGTGGGTGGAGGGTGAACCCAGGTGTGGGCTCCTGCCATCCCAGGTGCCTTGGCTCATCTCCAGCCCGAGGGCAGAGGCTGCCCTTCTCCTTTCAAGCCCAGAAGAGAAAAGGATACTTGATTTGGGTGGCTTGAAGAGAATGCTAATCCTGGGAGGCGGAGCTTGTTCATTATTCATGTGCTGCCTCCCACCTGGGCCTCCTCTGAGCTGAGACACAGGTGATTCCCTGCCGCACTGCCCAGGGTCTTGGCAGCAGGAGCATCCGGTCCGGCCCGGTCCTGGGTGCCTTGGGTCCTAGTGCTCCTGAGAGAGCCCTCGCCCTGGTGAGTCTCATCCGCTCCCTGGTTTGCAGTGAGGTTGTGGGAGCCCCTTCAGGGTGAAATGAAGGATTTCTGTCTCTGAAAAGCGATCACTCACCCTTGCTTCTAAGTCTCAGTGTCCCCAGAAGGACGTTGCGGGTCTGGAGCCCGGTGCCTTGAGCTCACCGGTTGCGTCTTCAAATTGCCTTTCCATTTCTGATCTGACTTCCTTCAGAGGGACTGGAGCCAAACCCAACACTTATTCCCCTGACGATCTCCTGCAGGCAGGCACGTCTATTTTAATGCAAGTGGACAAAGCTGTGGGCCGGGGTTGGGTTTGTGTAGCGCAAAGGGATGGAAATGGCATTGGAGCTGCGGTCTCTGGCTTCCCTGCACAAGATCCAGTGGGACCACGACGTTTCTGGGGTCCTGGTAAAGATTCCTCTATGACTCAAATAGTTTTACTTTTCTTTCCTTTTAAATGAGATCACGTTCGTTTGAAAGAGAGAAATGGAAGGGTGGAGAAGAACACAGCTGTGTCCGGTGTAATGAAACATAGACGATGCGCAGGGACCTCCCCGAAGACCGCAGGAGTGAGACAGTAATATGGATTCCCTTCTCGGGGGAACGGAGCTTCTTGTTCGGGTTCTTATTTCTTTTCAGCAAGATGCCTTTGGTGCAGCCGTAAGAAATAGCACGCTTGAGAATGATCTTGCAACAGCTCACAAAACCCTTTCCGGGATTTCCGTTCGATAAATCTCAGGAATATCAGTGCATGCTTCCAAGTTTTCAGAAATTCAGTAAGAATCCTACATACTCTCTAAATTTTCCTAATTAAGTTTTAAAGTAACTCCTTTTATGGCCTAAAAATCATTGAGCCTTATATTATAGTACCACGAAATTGTGCTAACTGGGTAATAATATATGAACTTCTGGGGGTCCATTTCAATGCATCTGATTTCTGGATCTTAAAGGACAAATGGGCATGGTGGGAAGTTACAGGAGGAAAGGCAGGCAGTTCACGGTGCTATTGAAAATGCACATAACTCTCCCTTGATTGACACAAACCTTAATGAAGTCCCTGCCCTGAGGAGTTTCTGAGTCTGCGGGCATGAAGTATGCTGTGCCCAGGAATTAAAATAAGGGAGATAATGCAGCATAAACCAGGGTCTGCAATGAAGTAGAATATGATTAGTGCCGAGCTCGGCACGCAGGGTAACACCAATACTCACAGAGAGCTCTTGCTTTATTTAATTTTTAAAGAAATACTTCTTTAGATGCATGCTGTTGCCTCTGGTTCACAAGGATTACAGTGACTCTTTGAGTACGGCCACCATCAATGGACTGGGTTGCCACCTAGAAGGAAGCGTCCCTTTCCTTTCTTCTTCTTCTTCTTCTTCTTCTTCTTCTTCTTCTCCTTCTCCTTCTCCTTCTCCTTCTCCTTCTCCTTCTCCTCCTTCTCCTCCTTCTCCTCCTTCTCCTCCTTCTCCTCCTCCTCCTCCTCCTCCTCCTCCTCCTCCTTCTCCTTCTCCTTCTTCTTCTTGGAAATGGCACATACCTGCTTTTTTGTGTGGTTCAGAAATACTTCAGGAGTTTTGGGGCTCCTTCTAAAGTTGGATTCCATGTGCCAAGGGTTGATTTTCGTGGGGACAATGACAAGATCATCTATTGTAATGTCTTGGTGCCGTGTTTGTCACGGTCAGCCACTAGCATGGGTGGGCCATAGCTTGTCCTGCAGCAGGGGACTCCAAGCCTCCACTAAGCTCCCCTCGCCTGTCATTTTCCCAAGACACACCCTTCTCTCCGCTCACCCTGACTTCTTATGTTCATGCCCTTTCCCACAGCTTTTTGCCAGGATACATATTTGGTTCATACCCCGTCGTGCTCTGTCTTGGTCTGACCAGCACAATGATTATCTGAGGTCAGTTTGCATCAGGCTGTGGGATCCTCGGAGGAAGGACCCGTGGCTCCGTTCCCTCTGTGCCCGACACAAAGCCTGGCGTGGGCCAGGGTGGGCGGGCTTTCCGGGTGATAAGGAACAAACAGAAACCCACTCAGGTTCCTTCACACAAAAACGGTTTATTGTCAGAACTCGTGTTGTCATAAAGGCGGCAGGAATCTCAGTGAACGCCAGGAAGAGCTGTTTTTGGTGTCGTTGTTGTTGTTTTTTGCATCAAGTGCTACCAATTCCAGAACCCTGTTCCTTCCCGTGGCTGCCCTGTCCTTCTGCTCCCCCATAGCCGTGACTTTTCCCGTGTACCATCGCCCACGCTGGGGACCCCTCTGTGCCCCACTGTTCCTCCCAGATGGTTTTTTCCTCCCTCTTTGCAAAGCCTGACCAGAGTGAACTGCTTGTCGCTGGCTTGGCCACGCATCCCTTTCTCCAGCCGCCAGCACCCACGGCACCTGTGACACCCTCAAGTCGGCACCAACCCCAGCCCTCGTCCTGCCAGTGGGGCCGCTTCATCCTTCCACCTTCCTCACAGACAAACGTGCTTCGTGTTGCACTGGGAAAGAGACCCTGGGAGCTGCAAAATCGCCCTCTTCCCCACTCCAAGCCCCCAAATACGCTGCTGCCCTTCCCCACCTTTTCCCTGTTTCTGTGGGCAGAATACCAAGACTGCCAGCCTCCTGGACATATGCTCTGGATGATCCCCGTGAGTGTGGGCCAAGCCTGTGAGCAAGATGGAATGTCACGCCCGTGATTAGGATCCTGATTAGTTGAATTCGAGTGAATCAAAAGGGAGAGTGTCTCGATGGGCCTGACCTAATCAGGCGAACCCTTAAAAAGCTCAGGCCCTCCCTGAGGTCAGAGACATTCTGATGTGAGGGAGCGCCTCCTCGCTGACTTTGGAGATGAAGGGGCATCGTGGCGAGGCCCCGAGACAATCCCTCAGGAGCTGAGAGTGACCCCCGGCCAACGGTGACCTCGGTCCCGCTACCGCATGGAAGGGTGGGGCTGAAGCCCTTTCTCTTCAGCATGGAAGAGCCGTTGGGCTCCAGAGGAGAACACAGCTCTGGCTGACCACGACTTCAGCCTTGGGAGACCGAGCAGAGGGCCCGGTCGGTTCTGCCCAACTTTGCCCTGAGGTGACCGTGAGGGAACACACCGCCCTTCTGAGGCCTAGGCTTGTGTTTATTTGTCACACAGCGACAGAAAACCAGCACGTTCTCTCTATGGCCGGGGCAATTTGCCCGTCTCTCCTCTGGGACCTAAGCCTCCGCCCGGCTTCTCTTCTCCGCCACCTTGTGAGGAGGGTCTCTCCTGCCGCTGCTCGCACAATGGCTCATACGCCACTCATCTTTTCTCTCCTGGGCTGTCCCCATCGGCATACGGCCACGTCCCATTTAGAGGAAGATTCTTTCTCGACCACACATCTCTCCCGAGAAACCACTCCGGTGCTCTGCTTCCCCTTGGGCAGAAGTGCACATCGCACACGCCTCCTGCTGTGGCCTGGCGTTTGCCCCCGGCGAGGTCGGCGACGCGGCACCACTCCGCCCCGGGGTTACCTGACCTCCTAGCTGCGGAGGACAGTCTCCCTTCGGCCCAAGAAACTTTCTCCTGGTTGGTTTTCCTCGCTTCGCTGGCACCACGGCTTTTGGGGTCCGCTTTGCTGGTCAACCTCCTTTCCTTGACCCAGCCCTGACTCTGTTCTCCTCTGTGTCTCTCACACACTCCCGTGGCTGTTGTGTCCCCTTTCTGCCGAGAGTCCCAGGTACTTCTGTCCCCCTGGGCTCTCCTCTGGGCTGCCGTTGCTTGCGCTCGGTGCCACCTTAGGTTGGGTAATACGCCTCTCGGTCTGCGTATGTCCAAGTGGCGTTTCCCACACCCTCTGCCCTGCCTGCAGTCTTCTCTCCAGCCTCCTGCCTCAGTGGGGAACCTGGAGGTCATCCGTCCCTCCTCCCCTCTGATCCTCCCTGCATGTGCTCCCTTTCTATTCCGGCTGAGCCCATCCCGCCTTTCAGCTAGCTCTTCAGAGAGGCCAGCCCCATTCTGGTCCTGCGAGGCTGCCTCGTAGCCTTTCTTTCAGCCCCTTGGGATTTCCGTCATAGAACTTTCCGAGTCTTAACAGTAATTCTCACGTTTTCCCATTTCCCCCCCCCCCTTTCCTCTTGCCTCCTGAAGGGCATGGATTCACTCCAATCCCTTCGCGATTCTGTCTCAGCACCGAGCACGATGCCTGACCCATAGGGGCCCTCAATTAATAGTAGTTGAACTAAAAAAAGTAACGAAGAACATCAATTGTTGACTTGCTGTCTTTCAAGCACAGTTATTCCACCTGAGCCGCTCAGTAAGCCCATCATGTCGGTATTATGATCATGAATATTTAAAAGGTGAAGAAACCAGACCGGAATGGGCGAAATAATCTCCCCGAGGTCACACCTGTTTGCGTTCCGGAGCCGGCATCAGGACCCGAAGGCAGGCGTTCTGGCTCTGGGCGGTCTCTCAGGCCTGCATCTGGCTGGCCGGCTCATCCACGCGCAGGCTATTGAGGGGAATTAGCGACAATGACTCCTGAGGAGCATGAAGACGCGCAGAGACACAGAAAGGGAAATGGCCTTCGACGCGGGTGCTGAGATGGCGTGAGATGGTGGGGAGGCATGGAGGGGCGAGACGTATTTTAACCAGAGCCTCCTTCGTGGCCGCAGTTCCTCTTGCACCGCTGAGGCCAGTGTCTGCCAGGCTGGCGGGGCTCAAAGGACGGGGTGGGGGGTGGGGGGAGGCTGCTGGGACCCGTGTCTGGAGCTTTCAGGGAGGAATGTGGCCACAGGGCCACATCAAAGGCTGCCGGGACCCTGCTTCCTCCCCGGAATGGAGACTGCTTGCACGGGGATGGCTCTTTTCTCATCTCTTTGTTTTCTGTTTCCAATTTGTTCAAATGACAAGGAGCTTTGAAGTGCCTTAAAGCAGCCCAGTGCAGGGCCTGGGAGCGCTGAGTGGTGAGAAGTTTCCCGTTTCCCTGGAAACATGCCAGTTTTCCAGATGCTGACGCAGAAGGACATTTTTTAAAGCAGAGCTTGGGGCTGCTTACACGGGCCCTGTTTTTAGGGGGAGTGACAGTAAATTGATTGATGCACTTAGTCTGAAAGATATATACATCTTTCATGCACGCGCGCGCGCGCGCGTGTGTGTGTGTATTTTTAAACCTTGGGTCTAGGCTCCTATTCCTAAATTCATAACTGAGACAATACACAGTTATCTTCACTTTGAACTGGATGACTTGGGGAGACCACTTAGCAGTCACGCCACACACGAGTGGGAAGCAGAGGAAAGCGAGAACAACGCCAGTCGTGTGCCAGAGTGGATGTGGAACAGGCCTGGCCGTTCCTACGTGAGATGGGGGAGGTTTGCTATGGTTTCCACCAGCCGACTCCTCCAGGCTGCAAAAGGCAGACCCTTTCTTTCCTGTTGGAGACGAGAGCTCCGAGTGTGTGTAGGAAGGAGGCCTTTCCGGCAGAGGTGAGGGTGAGGGGTGGTTGGGAGCCTTCCCCTTCATCCGGCACCACGGGTCCATCGCCTCCTCCGTAGCGGGAAGGTATATATGGTTTGGAGTCAGGAATGCGGGCTTTGCTGACGTCTCATTTCCAGCTGTGGCTCTGTCTGTCTGTGGGACGTTGACAGCTCACTTATACCACAGACGGTGGAGGGAATAACCCCACGCCTAACTCGTAGGGGGCCTTGGAGACAAGATACAATGACATTTTCAATACCCTTAGCCCAGCCCCAGCCCTTGGTGCGTGCTTGGTGGAGGTGGCCATTGGGTGTCGCTGTTCTTGTCCCCCTTCCCACCCTTGTTTGCTGCTGACGTGTTCCGAGAACTTGGGAGAGTCCCTTTGGGAACCGTGGTTTCCTTGTCTGCTGAGCAAGGAAGGGTGGCAGGATTCATTTAGCGAACACCGCTGGTGTGCCAACAGCAAGGCAGGCATTGGCGGGCGCCCGGGACGCGAAACCTGACGGGACCCAGCCCTCCTGCTGCTGGGACAGGCCTGTCCCCTCCGACAGCCAGGCCTCTTGCTCACTGATGGTTTTGAGGCTTGATCGTTGGCTTGTGTTTGGGATGGAGGGAGGGGAATGGCCCCTGTGGAGGGGACTTTGTCCCTGCTGCTACCTCAGTGGAGGCCACCCTTGCTGCCTGTAGGTCTTGGCCTTTAGAACCCACATCACCTCTGGACCATCTTCCTATGCTTACCGCAGTCTGGTAGGGGTTTCAACCTTGTTAGTCACATGGATGTTTCCAGGGGCCCAATGATACTAAAATGCTCAGTTTGAGGGGCACCTGGGTGGCTCAGTCGGTTAAGCGTCCGACTTTGGCTCAGGTCATGATCTCGCGGTTCGCGGGTTCGAGCCCCGCGTCGGGCTCTGTGCTGACAGCTCGGAGCCTGGAGCCTGCTTCGGATTCCGTGTCTCCCTCTCTCTCTGCCCCTGCCCTACTCACGCTCTGTCTCTGTCTCTCAAGAAGTGAATAAATGTGAAGAATAAATAAATAAATAAATAAAATAAAATGTTCTGTGTGGGAAGGAATGTCACCACCAACACTTGATGATGTATTTCTAGATTTCTCCTGAGCACAGAGCTCTGTGGAGCTTGGTGCTTTAGACCCCTGCCCCCACCGCCCCTGGAGCAGACAGCTGTCTGTCTAAACCACGGCTCTCCATCGGAGCAAGTTTCCCGTTGTCTGGAGACAGTTTCGGCTGCCACAACTGGGGTGGCTGGGGCATCCAGTGGGTGGAGGCCGGGAATGGTGCTGAGTCCCCGCAGTGCACAGGATGGCCCCGCACAGAGAACGCTCCGGCCCAGAGGTCGGCAGTGGCGCGGTGGACAAGGCCTGTTCTGAGCTCTCCTGTCCTTGACTTCAGCATTCTGGCCCCTGTGCCGGATGGTGAGTCACTTGAAGGCAGGGACTGTATCTCGCTGACCCTTGGCAAGTGTCAGCGGCATGACTGATAGTGTGCGTGTCAGCGGATCAGCTGTTGCGGCCGGCTGTTCTGGTCTCAGGACCAAGCAGTGTCACTGGAGGCGAACGAGCAGAGACCCGGTTCAGCAGGACGGCCTGGGCTGAGTTCCTCCTGTTCCAAGCTGACGCCAGTGCAGGCTGGCAAGGCGCCCTGTCGCCACAGCCCCCCTCTGCCACACCCATCAGTGTGCGCTGGGCACGGGGCCCCATGCCAGCCGCACAGCTGCAACTTAAGTGGTCGCATTTAACCCTCACAACTGCCCTCTGAGGAAGGGACCATGAGTGTCCCCCTCTTCTAGACGGGGAAGTGGGCTCGGGAGGTCACAGCTCTCCTGTCCACAGCTGTACATCTAGTGAGCACTTGCGTTTGGCCATTTGTGGCTCCTGGTAAAAACCCTAGTAAAGCCAAAGCAGATCTCTACTTGCGCTGCCCTGGACCCACTTGTCCATTTGGAGTGGGAGCTGGGGCCTCGGGGCCAATCCTGTCATATGGTAGATGGGAGATATGTGGCACGCGTGCTGTGGGCCAGGGTCTGCTGTGTTTGGCCCCATACAGCCAGGCTACTGGATGTGCTTGCTGTCTCCACGGAGTATGCCGCAGTGCCCGGGCAGGTCCGGTGGCGGGCTGGTCCCTCCGTAACAACAACCAGCGAGAAGGAGGAGTCACCCTGAATCGTAGTATTTGCCCTTTCTGTGGTGCAAACGCTCCCACCGTGGCAGGTTCCAAAACGTCCACACGATGCCACTGAGCACGGAGTTGGGGGGGGGGGGGGGAGAGCTGCAGCAGCTTGTGTCTCGCAAGCCGCTCGTCCGTGGGACACCCTGCCAGTGGCCTTGAGGAGGGAGCCGAGTCAGACGTCCTAGTCCCTGGGAATCTCCGTTTCTGCAAAGTGAGGAAACCACAGCCCCACGTTGGCGATGGCGTCACGTGCATTTGGTAAATTACCAAAGGAGGGAAGCTCCTGGTGGTTTCACTGGGGACCTCTGGCAGCTTTGTTCCTTGGATGGTGCTGGCTCTCAGATGGCTTATAGGGCTCCTTGCGGCAGGCTCTTAGCATATTGGCTGTAACCATGCAACTGATGCCCGTTAGCACTGGAGGTGACTTCTGAACCTAAAGTAGTCCCTGTCTGCAGGGGGAGGCGGAACCGCGAACAGCTCCTGCAGGTTGCTTTGTGCCCATTTGACAGGTAGACCACTCTGCAGGTCAGCAAGGTCGCCCAGTCTACCCGGGGTGGCACAGGTAGCAATTAATGGAGCCAGAATTCCCATCTGGTGGGTCTGCGGCGGCGTGCAGAGACCCAGGAGGGTTCTGTTTAGAAGAATGTCTCCAGGGGCTCCGGTCCTGGGCTAGCCCTTTGGAGCTTCTGGAAGAAGAATGCAGGGAGCGTCCGTTAAAGATGCCTGTCCCTGGCAGCTGTCCGTCCTGGGTGTGCCAGGCCTTTGGGCTTCGCGGTCACTGTGCCGGGGGAGGGGAGGCTGGCCACTGGGCAAACTCCTTTGGGTCCAGGAAGCTGTGGGTGCGGGCAGAACATCCTGTGGGGAGAAGGGCCTCCTTCCCCTCCCGCCCTCAGGGCCCCTCTGGGCTGTGCTCTGCACAGCACTGTTGGGAAGGCACCCACCACCCACCTGCAACTTAGCCTGCCAGCACCTCCGCTGGGGGTGGGGGGTGGCCCTCTGGCTCCTCCCTGCCAGGAATTAATGCTTCATCCCAGGCCTGAGGGCTTTTCCTAATTGCAGGGACCTTCCTTGTCACAGCTTTTACCCTCCTAATTCAGCTCTCGGTAGGGGTTTCCTTCTCACTTAACTTCCAAATTTACACCTCTCTGGGCTCCCTGGCATCCTATCTGGAGGTGTTGATGGGTGCTTAGCGGGGCCACAGCGGGAGCCGGGGGAGGGGCCTGGCTCCCCATCTGTATCCAGAGACATCTCTGCCTGCTGCTTGCCTGGCCTGGGTCTGCGCCCTTCTGCCCTTCTCTCCCGCTTGCAACCAGGCATTGATTCTCGGGGTGTTTAATGCCCAGCGGGGGCGGCGGGGGGGGGCAGGCTCCAGGAGGTGACATCTGCCAGTCACATCCAAGCCTCGTCGCACTGCGGACACCGCGGTTTTCTCCGTAGCACAGAGGGGGAATGTTTGCTTTTACGGTTTTCATCGGGACCACGGAAATGCCACAGTCCCAACCGCCCCATCCGGAGCGCAGACCTTAATGAACCCGGCAGCGGCATGCACAGCGGTGACAGAGGGCAATCGCCTGCCGGGTCCCCGACCATGCTCCCCGCGCTCGCTGCGGAGTCCCTCCTGGCGAGCTGGCCACTGGCAATTTGGCCTCCCCGCAGAGCACCCTTTCCCCGGGTGTTGGAGCCTCACGTAGGCTTCGGTGAAACGCACGGTGAATTTTCATCGCGGTTCTGTGAGCAGAAGCAGGCGGTGCTGCCGTTAAGATTAATTAGAGGGCGAGGCCCACCCTTTGGAACCAGCGGCAGGCTATGAATTATATTCTCAGTGTACTTTTCAGATTCTTCCCTCCACATCTCCCGATTTTTTTTCCCCGGCAGATCTGATATCTTTGACTACACATGTTGACTCATTTTTTTTTTTTTTTTTGTCCACTCTGAACACTTTTTTGAGAGCAGCCGGAGTAAAAGCCAGTACATCATGCGCGTGTCCTAAATTATCTGCCAGAGTTCAGTTTATTCCAGAGGGCTTGAGGGATGCACTTTGTACACAGGCTTTGTAGCTCCTGTCCTAGAAAATTATACTGCCTGTTTTTGTAAGCTCTCTGAGCTAAGAACTTTTTTTTTTTACATTCTTAAGTGGTTGAAAAACAATAAGAGACAAGTGTTTTGTGACATGTGAAAATTATATGAAATTCACATTTCAGTGTCCATAAAGTTTTAGCGGAACCCAGCTAGGTCCATCGGTTTTCACACTGTCCACGGCCACGTCTGTGCCGTAGTGACAGAGCTGTAGTTACAGCAGGGGCCGTGTGGCCTGCAAAGCCTACGATGTTTACCCTCTGACCCTTGGCAGAAATCGTTTGCTTGCCCCAGTATGGAAGGGCAGGTGCCTTGGTCCCTCAGCTGTCGCCAAACATCGGCTGGGCTGCTGTCTCTTATTCAGTGATGAGCTGTATTTGGGGGTTATCCACGAAGTAACTCTGGCTCGAGACCTTGGTCCTCTGGTGTCACTGAAGGCCATTGCAAGGCAGAGCCAAACATAGTAGCAAGGTCTCATCCCAGACGGAAGCCCACGTGACTGGTGTCCATTAAGGCTAAGTTGAGCGGCCTCCAACCATGCGTTGAGAGCGCTGGAGGCTTATTATTTGCCATTTATCACTGTGCCTTGAACGTTCAGCAAAGTGAAAAATAGTTTGCCAATGAACTAAAGTGGAAAATTAATTTCGGTTTTCCTCCTGTTGCGAGTAAATGCAGAAATTAAAAATGAAGGCTCTACTCACTGGTATGTTTCATCTTAGGCTGAGTCTTACCCACTTTGTCTGGGGCGGGGAGGGCTTTGCTTATTTCATGCTGAAAGTGGTTTTTGCTGGCCAATGAGAACTGTCCAATGAGAAGGGGAAAATTCTCTTTTATGTGTGGCTTTGCTCAAAGGACAAACTTGAGATTGTCTGGGGGGAATCAAATGAACTGGTCGTATAGACATACGACATGGATTGTTAACAGCAAATACTATAAACTTAACCTTCAGACAACCTAACTTCATATAAGCTGCTATCGTGAGAAAACATGACAAGGACCAAGAACTTTAACGATCCAAACATCACACGGTTCTAATTTCACATGGTTAATCGAGTGTGGGTAACATAAGGCTGTACTTCCCCTGAAACTGTTGAGGGTCGAATTTCAGTAGAATTCCCACCATGTATTTAAAGTATGACCAGGAGTTGTTAATAAGCTCCAAGAAAAATATTCCTGACCTGCTTGCTCCAGGAAATCAAGTCTGGATTATGCTGTTAGCTCAAATATCCCCACTTTGCCAAGTTGGTGTCATGGAGGAATGAGGTAAGGCTCGTTGGTTGGTTGCTTGGGATTTTCAGCCAACGGGCTGGTGCTTAGATGCAGCAGAGATGGGCCACCTCCCCCTGGGACCCACCTTTAGATCGGTCCCACTGGGCACTGGCCCGGTATGGCAGTTACAAAACTGCCAGGTTCTGGGCAGAAGGCAGAAGGAGAGGAAGGGAGGGTTCTGGGATGGTGGAGAGGACCCACACCTATGCCAGGGTGGATGGCTTTTCCTTGCTGCCCTTTGGTTGCTCCCAGGGCAGTTCTGAGCAGCACAGTGAGAGGCATGATGCAAGCACAGGACATTCTCTTATTGACCGAGAAGTGACAGGGGACAGCGATGGCCATTGGCAGAAGGGATATCAACTGTCCATATCAAAGCTCAGCCATATGGGGCCCACTGATGTAGGGACAAGGCCTTGTGTGGGTTTCACCATTTTAGAATGAATGCTCATTTTATTTATTTATTTATTTATTTATTTATTTATTTAATTTTTTTTTTTAATATTTGTTTATTTATTTATTTATTTTTATTTTTTAATATATGAAATTTACTGTCAAATTGGTTTCCATACAACACCCAGTGCTCATCCCAAAAGGTGCCCTCCTCAATACCCATCACCC
>NC_064818.1:79411220-79440683 GCF_023721935.1 Panthera uncia | reverse complement strand
TTTTTTTTTTTTTTTCTTTCCTTCCCCTCCCCCATGGGTTTCTGCTATGTTTCTCAGGATCCACATAAGAGTGAAACCATATGGTATCTGTCTTTCTCTGTATGGCTTATTTCACTTAGCATCACACTCTCCAGTTCCATCCATGTTGCTACAAAAGGCCATATTTCATTTTTTCTCATTGCCACGTAGTATTCCATTGTGTATATAAACCACAATTTCTTTATCCATTCATCAGTTGATGGACATTTAGGCTCTTTCCATAATTTGGCTATTGTTGAGAGTGCCGCTATAAACATTGGGGTACAGGTGCCCCTATGCATCAGTACTCCTGTATCCCTTGGATAAATTCCTAGCAGTGCTATTGCTGGGTCATAGGGTAGGTCTATTTTTAATTTTCTGAGGAACCTCCACACTGCTTTCCAGAGCGGCTGCACCAATTTGCATTCCCACCAACAGTGCAAGAGGGTTCCTGTTTCTCCACATCCTCTCCAGCATCTATAGTCTCCTGATTTCTTCATTTTGGCCACTCTGACTGGCGTGAGGTGGTATCTGAGTGTGGTTTTGATTTGTATTTCCCTGATGAGGAGCGACGTTGAGCATCTTTTCATGTGCCTGTTGGCCATCCGGATGTCTTCTTTAGAGAAGTGTCTATTCATGTTTTCTGCCCATTTCTTCACTGGGCTATTTGTTTTTCTGGTGTGGAGTTTGATGAGCTCTTTATAGATTTTGGATACTAGCCCTTTGTCCGATGTGTCATTTGCAAATATCTTTTCCCATTCCGTTGGTTGCCTTTTAGTTTTGTTGGTTGTTTCCTTTGCTGTGCAGAAGCTTTTTATCTTCATAAGGTCCCAGTAATTCACTTTTGCTTTTAATTCCCTTGCCTTTGGGGATGTGCCGAGTAAGAGATTGCTACGGCTGAGGTCAGAGAGGTCTTTTCCTGCTTTCTCCTCTAAGGTTTTGATGGTTTCCTGTCTCACATTCAGGTCCTTTATCCATTTTGAGTTTATTTTTGTGAATGGTGTGAGAAAGTGGTCTAGTTTCAACCTTCTGCATGTTGCTGTCCAGTTCTCCCAGCACCATTTGTTAAAGAGACTGTCTTTTTTCCATTGGATGTTCTTTCCTGCTTTGTCAAAGATGAGTTGGCCATACGTTTGTGGGTCTAGTTCTGGGGTTTCTATTCTATTCCATTGGTCTATGTGTCTGTTTTTATGCCAATACCATGCTGTCTTGATGATGACAGCTTTGTAGTAGAGGCTAAAGTCTGGGATTGTGATGCCTCCTGCTTTGGTCTTCTTCTTCAAAATTACTTTGGCTATTCGGTGCCTTTTGTGGTTCCATATGAATTTTAGGATTGCTTGTTCTAGTTTCGAGAAGAATGCTGGTGCAATTTTGATTGGGATTGCATTGAATGTGTAGCTAGCTTTGGGTAGTATTGACATTTTGACAATATTTATTCTTCCAATCCATGAGCATGGAATGTCTTTCCATTTCTTTATATCTTCTTCAATTACCTGCATAAGCTTTCTATAGTTTTCAGCATACAGATCTTTTACATCTTTGGTTAGATTTATTCCTAGGTATTTTATGCTTCTTGGTGCAATTGTGAATGGGATCAGTTTCTTCATTTGTCTTTCTGTTGCTTCATTGTTAGTGTATAAGAATGCAACTGATTTCTGCACATTGATTTTGTATCCTGCAACTTTGCTGAATTCATGTATCAGTTCTAGCAGACTTTTGGTGGAGTCTATCGGATTTTCCATGTATAATATCATGTCATCTGCAAAAAGCGAAAGCTTGACTTCATCTTTGCCAATTTTGATGCCTTTGATTTCCTTTTGTTGTCTGATTGCTGATGCTAGAACTTCCAGCACTATATTAAACAACAGCGGTGACAGTGGGCATCCCTGTCGTGTTCCTGATCTCAGGGAAAAAGCTCTCAGTTTTTCCCCGTTGAGGATGATGTTAGCTGTGGGCTTTTCATAAATGGCCTTTATGATCTTTAAGTATGTTCCTTCTATCCCGACTTTCTCAAGGGTTTTTATTAAGAAAGGGTGCTGGATTTTGTCAAAGGCCTTTTCTGCATCGATTGACAGGATCATATGGTTCTTCTCTTTTTTTTTGTTAATGTGATGTATCACGTTGATCGATTTGCGAATGTTGAACCAGCCCTGCATCCCAGGAATGAATCCCACTTGATCATGGTGAATAATTCTTTTTATATGCTGTTGAATTCGATTTGCTAGTATCTTATTAAGAATTTTTGCATCCATATTCATCAGGGATATTGGCCTGTAGTTCTCTTTTTTTACTGGGTCTCTGTCTGGTTTAGGAATCAAAGTAATACTGGCTTCATAGAATGAGTCTGGAAGTTTTCCTTCCCTTTCTATTTCTTGGAATAGCTTGAGAAGGATAGGTATTATCTCTGCTTTAAATGTCTGGTAGAACTCCCCTGGGAAGCCATCTCGTCCTGGACTCTTATTTGTTGGGAGATTTTTGATAACCGATTCAATTTCTTCGCTGGTTATGGGTCTGTTCAAGCTTTCTATTTCCTCCTGATTGAGTTTTGGAAGAGTGTGGGTGTTTAGAAATTTGTCCATTTCTTCCAGGTTGTCCAATTTGCTGGCATATAATTTTTCATAGTATTCCCTGATAATTGTTTGTATCTCTGAGGGATTGGTTGTAATCATTCCATTTTCATTCATGATTTTATCTATTTGGGTCATCTCCCTTTTCTTTTTGAGAAGCCTGGCTAGAGGTTTGTCAATTTTGTTTATTTTTTCAAAAAACCAACTCTTGGTTTCGTTGATCTGCTCTACAGTTTTTTTAGATTCTATATTGTTTATTTCTGCTCTGATCTTTATTATTTCTCTTCTTCTGCTGGGTTTAGGCTGCCTTTGCTGTTCTGCTTCTATTTCCTTTAGGTGTGCTGTTAGGTTTTGTATTTGGGATTTTTCTTGTTTCTTGAGATAGGCCTGGATTGCAATGTATTTTCCTCTCAGGACTGCCTTCGCTGCATCCCAAAGCGTTTGGATTGTTGTATTTTCATTTTCGTTTGTTTCCATATATATTTTAATTTCTTCTCTAATTGCCTGGTTGACCCACTCATTCGTTAGTAGGGTGTTCTTTAACCTCCATGCTTTTGGAGGTTTTCCAGACTTTTTCCTGTGGTTGATTTCAAGCTTCATAGCATTGTGGTCTGAAAGTATGCATGGTATAATTTCAATTCTTGTAAACTTATGAAGGGCTGTTTTGTGACCCAGTATATGATCTATCTTGGAGAATGTTCCATGTGCACTCGAGAAGAAAGTATATTCTGTTGCTTTGGGATGCAGAGTTCTAAATATATCTGTCAAGTCCATCTGATCCAATGTATCATTCAGGGCCCTTGTTTCTTTATTGACTGTGTGTCTAGATGATCTATCCATTTCTGTAAGTGGGGTGTTAAAGTCCCCTGCAATGACCACATTCTTATCAATAAGGTTGCTTATGTTTATGAGTAATTGTTTTATATATCTGGGGGCTCGGGTATTTGGCGCATAGACATTTATAATAGTTAGCTCTTCCTGGTGGATAGACCCTGTGATTATTATATAATGCCCTTCTTCATCTCTTGTTACAGCCTTTAATTTAAAGTCTAGTTTGTCTGATATAAGTATGGCTACTCCAGCTTTCTTTTGGCTTCCAGGAGCATGATAAATAGTTCTCCATCCCCTCACTCTCAATCTAAAGGTGTCCTCAGATCTAAAATGAGTCTCTTGTAGACAGCAAATAGATGGGTCTTGTTTTTTTATCCATTCTGATACCCTATGTCTTTTAGTTGGCGCATTTAATCCATTTACATTCAGTGTTATTATAGAAAGATATGGGTTTAGAGTCATTGTGATGTCTGTATGTTTTATGCTTGTAGCGATGTCTCTGGTACTTTGTCTCACAGGATCCCCCTTAGGATCTCTTGTAGGGCTGGTTTCGTGGTGACAAATTCCTTCAGTTTTTGTTTGTTTGGGAAGACCTTTATCTCTCCTTCTATTCTAAATGACAGACTTTCTGGATAAAGGATTCTCGGCTGCATATTTTTTCTGTTTAGCACACTGTAGATATCGTGCCAAGCCTTTCTGGCCTGCCAAGTTTCAAAGGAGAGATCAGTCACGAGTCTTATAGGTCTCCCTTTATAAGTGAGGGCACGTTTATCCCTTGCTGCTTTCAGAATTTTCTCTTTATCCTTGTATTTTGCCAGTTTCACTATGATATGTCGTGCAGAAGATCGATTCAAGTTACGTCTGAAGGGAGTTCTCTGTGCCTCTTGGATTTCAATGCCTTTTTCCTTCCCCAGTTCAGGGAAGTTCTCAGCTATAATTTGTTCAAGTACCCCTTCAGCACCTTTCCCTCTCTCTTCCTCCTCTGGGATACCAATTATGCGTATATTATTTTTTTTTAGTGTATCACTTAGTTCTCTAATTTTCCCCTCATACTCCTGGATTTTTTTATCTCTCTTTCTTTCAGCTTCCTCTTTCTCCATAACTTTATCTTCTAGTTCACCTATTCTCTCCTCTGCCTCTTCAAGCCGAGCCATCGTGGTTTCCATTTTGTTTTGCATTTCGTTTAAAGCGTTTTTCAACTCCTCGTGACTGTTCCTTAGTCCCTCGATCTTTATGGCAAGAGATTCTCTGCTGTCCTGTATACTGTTTTCAAGCCCAGCGATTAATTTTATGACTATTATTCTAAATTCACTTTCTGTTATATTATTTAAATCCTTTTTGATCAGTTCATTAGCTGTTGTTATTTCCTGGAGATTCTTCTGAGGGGAATTCTTCCGTTTGGTCATTTTGGAGAGTCCCTGGCGTGGTGAGGACCTGCAGTGCACTTCCCCTGTGCTGTGGTGTATAACTGGAGTTAGTGGGCGGGGCCGCAGTCCGACCCGATGTCTGCCCCCAGCCCACTGCTGGGGCCACAGTCAGACTGGTGTGTGCCTTCTCTTCCCCTCTCCTAGGGGCGGGATTCACTGTGGGGTGGCGTGGCCCGTCTGGGCTACTTGCACACTGCCAGGCTTGTGTTGCTGGGGATCTGGCGTATTAGCTGGGGTGGGTAGGCAGGGTGCACGGGGGGTGGAGGGGCGGGCTTAGCTCGCTTCTCCTTAGGTGATCCACTCCAGGAGGGGCCCTGTGGCAGCGGGAGGGAGTCAGATCCGCTGCCGGAGGTTTGGCTCCGCAGAAGCACAGAGTTGGGTGTTTGCGCGGAGCGAGCAAGTTCCCCGGCAGGAACTGGTTCCCTTTGGGATTTTGGCTGGGGGATGGGCGGGGGAGATGGCGCTGGCGCCTTTGTTCCCCGCCAAGCTGAGCTCTGCCGTCCGGGGGCTCGGCAGCTCTCCCTCCCTTTGTCCTCCGGCCTTTCCGCTTTCCGCGCAGAGCTGTTAACTTCTGACCTCCCAGACGCTAAGTCGCGCTTGCTGTCGGAACACACTCCGTCCGGCCCCTCCGCTTTTGCCGGCCAGACTCGGGGGCTCCGCTTGGCCGGCGAGCCGCCCCTCCGCCCCGGCTCCCTCCCGCCGGTCCGTGGAGCGCGCACCGCCTCGCCGCCCTTCCTACCCTCTTCCGTGGGCCTCTCGTCTGCGCTTGACTCCGGAGACTCCCTTCTGCTAATCCTCTGGCGGTTTTCTGGGTTCTTTAGGCAGGTGTAGGTGGAATCTAAGTGATCGGCCGGACGCGCTGTGAGCCCCGCGTCCTCCTACGCCGCCATCTTCCGGAACCCCCTATTTAAAATTTTTTGAAAATTTTTACATGTATTTATTTTTGAGAGACAGAGCTTGAGTGGGGGAGGGGCAGAGAGAGGAGGAGACACAGAATCCAAAGCAGGCTCCAGACTCTGAGCAAGCTGTCAGCACAGAGCCCAACGCAGGGCTCGAACCCACAAACTGCGAGATCATGACCTGAGCCAAAGTCGGACGCTTAACCGACCGAGCCACCCAGGTGCCCCTGGAGGCTCATTTTAATGGAGCATCAGGAAATGTTGGAAATCTCTTTATTGGCTACTTAAAAAAAATTCAAGAAAGGAAATAAATCAGGAGTGAGTATTCAAAATATTTAATGACTATTGGGCACAGGCACTGATGTATGAGAATAAAGGTGTTTAGAGACAACTTGGTCCAAGTGTACTAGAGAGTATGGGCCAAGTATCAGGGGCCTATATCATTTTTGAAAATTTTATTTTTTAAATGTTTATTTATTTTTTTGAGAGACAGAGACAGAGACAGAGTGTAAGTGGCAGAGGGGCAGGGAGAGAGAGAATCTAAAGCAGGCTCCAGGCTCTGAGCTGTCAGCGCAGAACCTGATGAGGGGCTCAAACTCATTGAAACCATGAGATTGTGACCTGAGCCGAAACCAAGAGTCAGACACTTAACCAACTGAGCCACCCAGGTGCCCCTAGAACAATTTCTAAATAAATGCCCAGGTAAAAGTATTTCTGGTTCTAAGGGGTGAATTTCAGGTATATAGGAAGTTCTCTTTTTCAGAGTGCCACATGTCCCAATAATTCCTTCAGGGTCCCTGCAGGCACGTGTCCATCACCCGTCCCCAGGTGTGGGCTGATCTGAGTCTTGGGGATTCAGGGTTGATGGCACAGCCCTGGACCCCAGCTCCGTGTGCGTCCTGACCATCGTGGGTATGCCGTGGGAGAGACAATGGGAAAGACTCCAGGGTCACAGGGTGGGGCGACCCCACGCGGATGGAGTAGGGGCTGAGGAAAGATGTCCTGACGTTGCTTGGAGTGCTGGCAGCCAGCACTGGAAAAGAGAGGAGAGAGCACAGACAGAAGAAACCACAGGAAAAGTGAGAGAGTGTGCACCCTGTCTGGAGAATTTCAACAGCTCCTTGGGGTGGAAGAGAGGAGACCGGCCAGATGGGCAAAGATTGCATTACAAGGAGTCTCCTACGTCATGCTTCAGTGTTTGGACCTCATCCCAAAGACAATGAGAAGTCACTGACGGATCTTTAAGGTGGAGGGGATAGTTTGATAGGGTTCAAGTTTCTGTTTTACAAAAAGGTACTTCTGGCAATGAACCAGAGGCAGGAGCCCGGTAATGAAGCTGGTAAAGTAACACAAGCAGGAGACGAAGGAAACCTGTTAATAGAAGTGGATTGAACCAGGGCAGAGCAAGGAGGAGGCTGGGCAGATACATCACCACAATCCAGGTGAGAGGGGCGGGCTCCTGATGTAAAAAAAAAAAAAAGGCAGGATAGGAGAGGCATCCGGGGGTGCTGGAAGGAGCACACCCCAGGCCTGGCCATTGGCTGGGGGCGAGGAGGATGATTCTAGACTCCAACACTGTTCTTGTTCCCCGAGGGAGAAATTGGAAGGAGGAGGCGGGTAGGAGGCAGTCCTGGGGAAGCTGTCTTCCCTTGTCAAACTTCATTCTCTTCTGAGGGTAAAAGTCACGCCTGTCTGACATCGGAAATCTGGAAAGAGAAAACAAAACGCAAGGGGAGCAGAGAGAGGTTGCCGGTTGGTGCCACACAGTAGTGAGAAGAAATCCGTTGGAACTGCATGTGTTAACATTGATGAATCTCAATTAAGACGTTGAGCAAAAACGCAAGTTCTGGCGTGATATACTATCTATATTCATTTGACGACATTCCAGACGAAACCACGTGCTGCTAAAGGAATCATACATTTGTATGAACAGAGATCATGGGAAAGATTAACACCGAATTCAGGTGTTATCGGAGAAGGGGGTGTAACTGGGGAAAGACATCATTCGGGAAAAAAAAAAAACATCAACTGTTTCGATAGCATTTATTTCTTCAGCAGTAGTGATTATGCCATTGTACAATTTGTTATTCATTATACCTCTGCATGCCTTAATTGTGTCATAATTTTTTAATGTCATCAGAAACCCCATTACCCCAGACCACCATTTTGACATATCCCTAGGAACAACCCTGCACTCCTGTCTAATCCAGAGCCTAAGCAGAGATACTCAAGCCCTACAGCCCAGCCTGCCCACCTCAAGGTCAGAGTTTATCGCTTGCACACAGGTTGCTTGTCTGGGGTCACAGCTGAGGGGTGCACGGAAGCGTCCTTGGCGTTGGACCCTCTTGTCTTCTGTGGGATCTCTCATGGTCCTCTTTTCAGAGATCACAAAACAGATTGAAGAAATAGAGTGTTTGAGTTGCCACTAGTGATTAAGAATCCACGATCCATGAGTCAACCCACTGAGAATGACCCTGAAGACCACCTTGCCTCTAAAGGGCTGTTCCGCCCTAGGCAAGAAAACGCACTGCCTCGGGACCCAGTCCTGCTGGTAGCAGTGTGCTATTGCTGTGTTGTGCTCAGCTGGTGTTCCGCAGACTGGCTCCTAAATTGGATTTCATTTCCAGAACCAGGATGAAATGACGACATAATTTCACCTACTGTACATTTATCGAAATTATATCAAAATAAGCAATGAAGGAAAATTTCTCTTGGTAATACAATTTCAAGGATCATTTCATGAGTTTGCGGCTAGAAAAACATCAAGGTGTGAACACCGTGAGGAGAAACCATCCGTGCTCTCCTTTGAGGGTAAAAGAAGATGAGGTCACCTGGTTCCCTTTGCCGACACCTTGCAGAGTCTCCCCTCTCTGTCCCTGCTCCCTCCATTTCAGTACCTCTTTGCTACCTGCTGTCGATTTTTGCCACCTAGCATGTATCGCAAGTCAGGTGTCATTTCTTTATCGTGACAGGGGACCTGAAATTATTCGTATTGTCATTTTGGCCCATGCATTGCTTTGACTAAGTGCCAGGTAACCAGCTGGTTTCGATAATATCAGAAAGCAAAGATTCACTTCTGATCTGAGGCAAGCTGAGCCAGACATTTTCAACCGATTTGCGTTAACCTGAGGACGACTCACTTCACAGATTTACAGGCATTCACCAAAGTTGTATAATTCCACGGAAGTTTTATGGCAGGTTAAAATGTGAAATTGACTCAGGCATAGACAGAGTGATATCTTTGTGGAATGGAATCATTTCTCTCCATTTCTAAGAGGGAGCAACTTCTGAAGGGAGCTAACCGTTCACGTGGAGAGAGACTTGTGTGCCTGTTCCCGTTGGCATTTCTACGTGATGCTGATTGCTTTTGCGTTGACCCAAGTGTGAATCCGAGGGTTGGATTAGCTTATTTTCAATAGCGTATGATGAGACACGTAAGCTAATGTGTCACCCTCTGCCATCCCGTTTCTGGGAAGCTGGTGCTTGGATGTTGCTGTATTTTATGTTTTATTTACCACCCTCCACCTCCTCTCCCCCGCAAAGCCCAATCCATTTATCCTGTACACATTCAAGGTTAACTCAAAGTCAGGCTGTGAATTGATAAGAAATGAAAGGCTGATGAATCTGGTCGGACTGGCTTATCACCACCTCAACCTGCCCTATTTGATTTCCTGGTTCTAAGGTGGAGTCCTATGATAATGGGCAGATGACGAGTCTTGGGCGGACGAGGTTGCTTCTTTGGTGTGGATCGCAGTCAGATTGTCTTTCCTGAATAAAAGGGATATTCAGCGGGAGAGTTTCCAAAATTTTAAGACTCCCAAAGGGGGCACCTGGGTGGCTCAGTTGGTTAAACGTCCGACTTCGGCTCAGGTCATGATCTCGCGGTTCGTGGGTTCCAGCCCCACGTCGGGCTCTGTGCTGACGGCTCAGAGCCTGGAACCTGCTTCGGATTTTGTGTCTCCCTCTCTCTCTGCCCTCCCTCCCGCTCACACTCTCTTTCTCTCAAAAATAAATAAACATAATTTTTTTTTAATATTAAAAAATAAAAGACTGCCAAGGAAGGCAAGCTCCATGAGAGCTAAGCAAGCAGCTCAGAGCTTCTGCCAGTCCTGGGTTCCTCGATGCCCCTGGTAACCAGCGTCCTCCACAGCCTTCCTTCCCAGTCTTCGTGCTGCCTTGATTGTGCTGCTCACTTTGCAGTGTATCTCAGCGAGGTGTAATCAGCAGGAGTAGTCATTTGAAATAAAGGCGTCTTGACATTCATACATGTTTTGTGAGACAAAAGGGAAAAGGGAAGTAGTTCAGAAACCGCTAGGTTAAAGCTTAAATGGTACTGTAATTGTTCCTGCAGTGTTTCTTTTTTTTTTAATATGAAATTTATTGTCAAATTGGTTTCCATACAACACCCAGTGCTCATCCCAAAAGGTGCCGTCCTCAATGCCCATCACCCACCCTCCCCACCCTCCCACCCCCCATCAACCCTCAGTTTGTTTGCAGTTTTTAGGAGTCTCTTATGTTTTGGCTCCCTCCTCTCCCCCATGGTCTTCTGTTAAGTTTCTCAGCATCCACATAAGAGTGAAAACATATCGTATCTTTCTCTGAATGACTTATTTCACTTAGCATAATACCCTCCAGTTCCATCCACGTTGCTACAAAAGGCCATATTTCATTCTTTCTCATTGCCACGTAGTATTCCATTGTGTATATAAACCACAACTTCTTTATCCATTCGTCAGTTGATGGACATATAGGCTCTTTCCAAAATTTGGCTATTGTTGAGAGTGCTGCTGTAAACGTCGGGGTACACGTGCCCCTATGCATCAGCACTCCTGTGTCCCTTGGGTAAATTCTTGCACTGTTGGTGGGTGGGAATGCAAACTGGTGCAGCCGCTCTGGAAAACAGTGTGGAGGTTCCTCAAAAAAATTAAAAATAGATCTACCCTATGCTCCTGCAGTGTTTCTGAAGAAATCTCGTAGCAGGGAACGGGGTCGGGAAGGGATCTATTTTTATGATAGGAAAATTAACAATAAATGTACGTCACTAAATTTTTGAGTGATTACTTTGTGTCTTGCGCTGTACTGAGTGGATTTTTATTATCATGTTTAGTGGGATATCACGCACATGCAGTGAAGGACACAGATGCTAGGTGTGCGACATTTTTATACGTGTATCTGCTCCTATGACCACCACCGACACCAAGATAGAACATGTCCTGTAAATCAGAAGGCTCCTTCACGTCCCCTCTGCATCCATACCTACCCTCTCTGTGCCTGCCTCACCAAGGTAACCGCTATTCTGACTCCCGTTGCCCAATCAACTTGATGGAAATGGAGTCAGGCAACCTATACGTTGGTGTCTGTCTTCTTTTGCTTGACATCATGTTGGAGATGTAGCCATGTCCTGCCGTGTTTCAGTGTCTTAGTAGTGCTCTCTTTCATAGCCCCACAGTGTTCTGTTGTATGAATCTACCGCTCTTGACTATCTGTTCTGTTGTTGGTAGACATTTGGGTTGTTTCCAGTGTTTGCTACTATGAAGAAATCCGCCATAAATATTCTCGTTTGTGTCTTCAGTGGGCACGTTCATCCATTTCTTTTTTTTTTTTTAATTTTTTGAAAAAGTTTATTCGTTATTGAGAGACAGAGGGAGACAGAGCATGAACAGGGGAGGGGCAGAAAGAGGGGGAGACACAGAATCCCAAGCAAGCTCCAGGCTCCGAGCTGTCAGCACAGAGCCCGACGCGGGGCTCGAACTCACCAACCGCGAGATCGTGACCTGAGCCGAAGTCGGACGCTTCGCCGACCGAGCCACCCAGGCGCCCCATCCATTTCTTTTCTATGTATACCCTAGAAGTGGAATGACCGCATCATAGGGTCAGCATAGGATTTTGTCTGTTTGTTTAGGTTTGTGGGTAATATCCACCGATTTTCCGAAGTGCTGGTATCAATTTACATACACACTAGTAATATATAGGAGTTGTGGTCACTCTGCATGATCTTTAACCCTTGGTCCTGTCAAACATTGATTTATTTGTTTATTTTTAAATGTTTATCTATTTTTGAGAGAATGAGACAGAGCGGGCGAGTGAGGTGGGGGGGTGGGAGAGAATGAATCCCAAGCAGGCTCTGCTAATGGCTCGATCCCATGTGGGGCTCAATCCCATGAACCGTGGGATCATGACCTGAAGAAGAATTGAGTTGGACGCTTAACTCACTGAGTCACCCAGGTGTCCCGGTACCATCAAATATTTAAATTTTCAATTTTTCAAAAATATTTTCTTAGTTTAGTTATTTTGATGACTAACGGTGCTGAGTACCTATTAATATGCTTGCGAGACACTGGATATCCTACCTTTTCAAGTCCTTTGCCCAATTTTATTTATTTTCTTTTCATTTCTTTAAATTTGAATTGGAATAGTGTAGTATTGGCTTCATGGAGTAGAACCCAGTGATTCGTCACTTACATACGACACCCAGGGCTCATCCCAACAAGTGCCCTCCTCAATGCCCATCGCCTATTTAGTCTACCCCCTACCCACCTCTCCTCCAGCAACCCTCAGTTCTCTGTATTTAAGAGTCTGTTATGGTTTGCCTCCTTCTCTGTTTTTATCTTATTTTTCCTTCCCTTCCCCTATGTTCATCTGTTGTGCTTCTTTTAAAATTTTTTTTTTCAACGTTTTTTTATTTATTTTGGGACAGAGAGAGACAGAGCATGAACGGGGGAGGGGCAGAGAGAGAGGGAGACACAGAATCGGAAACAGGCTCCAGGCTCCGAGCCATCAGCCCGGAGCCTGACGCGGGGCTCGAACTCACGGACCGCGAGATCGTGACCTGGCTGAAGTCGGACGCTTAACCGACTGCGCCACCCAGGCGCCCCTGTTGTGCTTCTTAAATTCCACATAGGAGTGAAATCATATGAGATTTGTCTTTCTCTGACTGACCTATTTCACTTAGCATAATACATTCGAGTTCCATCCATGTTGTTGCTAATCCTTTGCCCAATTTTCAAAATAGTGTTTTCTATCTTTTTCTTATTGATTTTTAGGAGCTCTTTATATATCCAGGACACAGGTATGTGTATTATAGATACCTTTTCTCCATATTTGGCTTGACTTTTTATTCCCTTAATGGTATCTTCTGGTGAATAAGTTCTTGATTTTTTTAAGTCCAGCGTGTCCATCTTTTCTTTTAAAATTAGAGCTTTTTGTACCCTTTGAAAGAAATTTTTGCCTGCCCCAAAGTCATGAAGGTATTATCCTATGCTTTCTTCTTGAAGCATTATAGTCTGACCTTTCTTTTTTAGACTTACAATTTATCTGGAATTGATTTGTATTTATGGTGTGAGGCAGGGATCAAGTTTTGCTTGTTCCCCTCCTCCCACCCCCAAACTGGTATCCATTTGACCAGAACCATTTATCGGAAATAGTTTCGTCCCACTACTACAGTTCAGTGGTATACTGTTTCACATGTTCTCTGTAACTGAATTCTTGTAATAACCCCCAAATAGGTCTCCTGGTTCTATCCCTACCACACCTATGAGAAACAGGAGACACAGAGAGATTAGATAACTTATCCTGATCATGCAGCAAGGGCTCAGGGTTTAGAACTTCCCTCTCTGCCTTTGCAAACACATGCTGGTCCTGCATTTCTTTCCATGCTGGGTAAACGGTATGACAAAATGAGCAGAGAACACTACATAATCAGGGTGCAGGGTGAATGGATTGCATCAGCACGTCTCAGGTGAGTGTCCTTTACGGACAGTGTCTCTTGGCAGGGCTCAGCCCAGACTCAGGTCAAAGCCGACCTGGTGATTTCTCAACATTGGAGAAGTGAACGCTGGTAAATGTGCATCCTGAGGAAGCATCTTCTTCGGGCTCAGCAGCCTGAAGGTATAGCTGGGCTCCACCCTTGCAGAGAGACATCTGGATAAGGACCACTCGTCCAGTCTCCCCCTACACGCCCCAAAGACTTCCCTGACTGAGCATGGTCAGTTTCATTGCCATTGTGTTTCTTCCAGTTTTGTGGAAACAAAACCCGTGTAGAGATGTCAGGATGGACGCTTCTGTCCTGGGACTGGATTTAGCAAAGACAAAGGCAGACTCTATTTAGTGCTATACCATCAGTACCCTGAGACACCTGGGGGGTAATAAAGGTGAACCCTTCATTCAACAATATTTGTTGAGTGTATACTGTGTGGTCCCAGGCACTGGCAAAATGGCAGTGAGCAAAAGAGACAGGAACCCCTATTCCCAAGGAGGTTACATTCAGAGGAGAATATTGTCGTAAAGGTGCCTCTGGCCGATGAGCCAGAAGCTTTTTCTGTTTAAAGATCAGTTGAACTCCAGCACGTTCCTTCCCTCCTCTGTGAAGCGTCTGCACCCACACGGCCATTTTGAGAACCCAGTTCTTCCAGACTGTAACCACAGGCAGTCTTCCAATGTTTCCATTTTCTAGTAACTTCCACTTTATCGCCAAAGATTAAAAAGTGGAAGGAGCAGCTTGATGTGCCTTGGAAAGGCAGTGGGTCCTATCTTTTCTAGTGGATGAAGTCAATTTAGGCATTATTGTTTGTGCTTACACCACCAACAGACACACACGGCTGTCCTCATCAGCATTCGGCAGACCTTTTCAAAACTGCCTTCGGCAACGATCCAAGTCCCTTCTTATCAATAAGGAAATCAGTTTTGGACTTAATCCTGCAAAGCACTGGTTTCTCTTCTCCTGGGCCTTTTTCCTGTAGGCATTATATAAATGATTTCAAATGCAGCCTGTGGCCTGAGACATGAATTTGGAGAAATTGTGCCTGGTGTAGGAATCTTATGCCCCTGGGATCTGTTGAGATACAGCAGGTTGTATTGAACAAGGTTGTTTCCATTCTCTTATTGATATTTGGTTTTTCTGTCCCCCCCCCCCTTTTTTTTTTGCCCAGGTCTCCCCTCTAATACTTTATTCCATGATTTCAATTCAGCATGCATTTATGAGGTATTTACCACATGACAGACTATGATATGTACTGGGGGAAAATGAATGACTAGCACTCAGTACTTTGTGCAGAGTTTCCAACCTACTCTTGGAGGAACCCATATACCATCAACTATCACACGAAGCAAAATGGAATCAATCCACATAGAGGTGGTGGCTGCCGTAGAAGCAGTGACTAGTTAGTAAGCATTTATTATGCACTAGGCACCCCATTTGCATGTTGCAAATGTTCCCTTTAACTTCAGGGCAGCCCTTCAAAGTAGATTTAATTATCCCTCTTTCACAGAATTGAGGCTTGGAGGGCTGGCATGTGAAGGTCAAAGACTTAAATCCAGGACCACCTGGCTGCAAGGCTGGCTCTGTCTTCCCCTCCCCGCCCCTTAACCCAAGAGGGAGAAAACAGAGGGGGGCCAGATGAATTCTAATTTAGAGAAAGGCGGTAACATGGGAGGTGTTTTTAATTAAACTTCTTTACTCTGAAATAAGTGGAGGTTCACGTGTAGTTTTTTTTTTTTAATATTTCATTTCATTTTATTTTTTTTAAGTTTATTTTGAGAGACACAGAGAGAGCATGAGCAGGAGGGGCAGAGAGAGAGGGAGAGAAAGAGAATCCTAAGTAGGCTTGGCACCATCAATGTGGAGCCCGACGCGGGATTTGAACTCATGAACTGGGAGATCACGACCTGAGCCGAAATCAAGAGTCGGACGCTTCGCCGACAGAGCCACCCGGGTGCCCTGGTTCACGTATAGTTTTAAGAAATAATACAGACATACCATGGACCTTTTACCCCAACGGCAACATCTTACAAAACAGACAATGCAGCATCACAACTAGCATGCAGGCTTTGGTACAAGTCAAAACACAGAATTTCCATCCCATAAAGGGTCCCTGCCGTTGGCCTTTTATAGCATCACCCACTTCCCTCCTGCTCCCACCCCTCCTTCATTTCTGACATCCATGTATCTGTTCTTCGTTTCTCTCCTCTTGTCTGCCAAGAATGTTACATAAATGAAATCGAACAGCGTGGGGTGGGCTTTTGCACCCAGAATTCTTTGGAGATTCATTCAGGTTGTTTCATGTGTAAACGGTTCATTCCTTTTTCATGCTGAGTAGTATCCCATGATATGGATGTACCACAGTTTTTGGCTCTAATGACTAAAGCTGCTGGAACCGCTCATGCACAGCTCGTGTGCGCGTCTGAACACAAGTCTTCATTTTTCTGGGATAAGTGCCCGGGAGTGCAATGGCGTGTTGTATGGTAGCTGCATGTTTAATTCAAAACACTCTGCCAAACGATTCTCCAGAGTGGCCGCAACATTTCACGTTCTCCCCAGCATCGTATGAGTGATGGAGTTTTCTGCTTCCTGGCCAGCATTTGGTGTTGTCACTGTTTTTTATCTTAGCCACTCCGATAGCAACATAGCGGTATCTCATCGTGGTTTCAACTGGCATGTCCCCGATGGCTAATGCTGTGAAGCACCTTTTTACACACTCATTTGCCATCTGTATGTGCTCATTGGTGAAATGTAGCTCCACGCCTTTTGACGAATTTCTAATCGGATTGTTTGTTTTTCTTACTACTGAGTTTGGACAGTTCTTTATGTGTTCTAGATACTGGCCCTCTGCTGGCTACGTGGGTTGCAAATATTTTCTCTCATTCTGTAACTTGCCTTTTCGTCTTCTGGACAAGGTCTTCACAGAGCAAAATACTTAAATTGTGATGGAGTCCAGTTTATCGAGGTATCTTTACTGGGTCATTATTTTAGTATCAAGTCTGAGAACTCTTTTCTCTAGCCCTAGATCCCACAGATGTCCTCCTACTTTGTTTTTGCTAAAGCATTTATAGGTTTGCATTTTACATTTAGTGACATCCCATTTTGCATTACTTTTTATATAAGCTGTGAGACTGAGTTCAAGGGTAATTTTTCGACCTGTAAGTATTCAATCGCTTGAGCACCATTTGTTTAAACGATATCTTTCCTCCACTGAATTGCTTTTGCACTTTTATTGAAGATCAGTTGGACATATTTGTGTGTATCTATTTCTGAGATCTTCATTCTGTTGCACTCATAAGGTGTCCAACGATCTGTCAGTGCCTCATGGTCTTGATTACTGAAGGTATATAATTATTCTTGAAATCCGGTAGATTGGTTTCTCCCAGTTGGTTCTTTTAAAAGATTGTTTTGGCTACTCTAGATTCTCTCTATTTCTATATAATTTTAGGATAATTTTGTCTGTATAAAAATCTTGCTGGGATTTTGATAGAAATTGTGTTCAACCCATATATCCATTTAGAGAGAACTGACATCTTTTACTATGTTGACTCTTTTAATCCATGAACAGAGAACGTCTCCCCATTTATTTATGTCTTCTTTGACTCCTTTCGTTAATGTTGTGCCATTTTCAGCACCCAAGTCCCGTGCATGTTTTGTTAGAGCCACACCTAGCATTTGATTTTTTTGAGCAATTATAACAGGGGATTGCAATTGAGCTTGTGGTATCCATGTGTTCATTGTTATATAGAAACAAACCATAAGAGACTCTTAAAAACTGAGAATAAACTGAGGGTTGATGGGGGGTGGGAGGGGAAAGTGGGTGATGGGCATGGAGGAGGGCACCTGTTGGGATGGGCCCTGGGTGTTGTGTGGAAACCACTTTGACAATAAACTTCATATTAAAAAATAATAAAATAAAATAATAAAAAAATAAAGAAACACAATTGATTTTTGTATGTTTATGTTGTCTCCTGCAGCCTTGTTGAACTTACTAGTTCTAGGAGCTTTTTTTTAGATATTTTGGGGGATATTCCAGGTAGACAAGCATGTCATATATAAATAAGGACAATTTTATTTCTTTCTTTCCAGTCTGTTTTTTGTAGTAGGGAAATACTAGCTTTATAAAATAAACTGGGAGGTATTCTTTTTCTCTGGAAGGAATTTCTGTAGAATTGATGTTTAATTCTCCATTAAATGTTTGGTAGCATTCTCAAGTGAAACCAGCTGGGCCTGGAAATTTGGGGGGGGGCAGAAGATTTAATTATAAATTCAGTTTTCTTGATCGTTACAGAGCTAGTCAAACTGTGTGGTTGATATTGGGTGAGTTGCAGTAGTTTGCGTTTTCAGGGGATTGGTTCATTTCATCTCAGTTGTCAGATTTACACGTATAGACTTATTCATAGTATTTACTTATCATCCTTTTAATGTCTGTAAGGTCTGTAGTGATATCTTTCTATTTCATTCCTGATATTGGTAATCTGTTTCTTCTCTTTCTTTCTCTTATTCGAAGTTTGTCAACTTTATTTACACCAGCTCTGTTCTATTGATTTTCTCTATTGTTTCTCTGGTTTTGACTTCACTGATTTCTGTTTTACCTTTATAATTCCCTCCTGCTGCCTCCTTTGGGATTAGTTTGCCCTTATGTTCCTAGCTGCTGGAGGTGGGAGCTTAGAGTGTTGATTTGAAACTTTTCCTCTTTTCTGTTGTTGGCGTCTAGTGCTATAAATGCACTGCCACAGCTGTGTCACAAACGTTGATATGTTGTAGTTTTCTTTTCATTCCCTTCCCTTCCCTTTTTCTTTTCTTTGAGGTGTCCTCTTTGACTCATTGATTATTTAGAAGTACGTTGCTTAGTTTCTAAGTGTTTGGGGATTTTCCTGTTACCGGTTTCTAGTTTGATCCCGCTCTAGTCAGAAAACGCACTAGGTATGACTATGACTTTTTAAAATGTGTTGCTGTTTGTTTTATGGCTCAGGACGTGGTGTATTTTGGTTCATGTTCTGTGGCCACTTGGAAGTGACGTGCGTTCTGCTGTCGGTGGACCCAGTGGTTTATAAATGTCGATGCGCAGCTCGTGGTTGTTGGGTATTGTTCAGCTCTTCTGTGTCCTTGCTGGTGTTGTGCCTGTCCCTTCTGTCCACAGTTGGGAGAGGGGCGTGAAGATCTCCTAGGATAGTTTCGGGTTTGTCTTTCAGTTCTATCCACTTTTGCCGCACGTGTTTCGCAGCTCTGTTGTGTGACACATACGCAGTTATGATTCTCCTGTCTCCTGGGTAGATTGGCTCTTTTATCATCATACACTGTCCTTCCCTTACTCTGGTGATTTTCTTTGCTCTGAAGTCTGTTTGTCTGATATTCCCATAGCTGCTCTTCCTTTCCTGTGATGAATGTTTCCATTCTTTTACTTTCAGCCTGCCTGAAAAGGTGACACCAGCTTTCGGAGTGTCCTCCACCACTTTTATTTGAGAAAGGACTTTCTCGAAAGGAATAGCACTGCTAATGAAAATTGATTTTCCTTTCTAACAGTTTATTTTCCCAAGAACAAACACAGGGAATTCTTAAACACAGGTGCTAATGGCCGATAGCACGGGCATGCAGAAGTACCATCTGTGATCGCCAGGGAAGAGCATGGTGGTGTTGGTCCCAGGCGCCATTGGTTCCAGTCTCGGAAAATGGGTTCATACCCAACTTCCAAATGGACTGAGAGGTGGTGGGTAAGGCCCCTCTGTGTGGGCAGCCTGCCCCAAGTGCCCCTGCTCTGTGCCCGCAGCTGTCCGAACCCTCTTCATCTTGTAGCCTATAAAATTATCTGTGACTCACCTACCTCCCTTCTAGAAAGTCAACCCCTTGACTGCCTAATAACATCCCGCATTTACCGCAGGCTGAAGGTGCACCGCATACGGTGCCGGGCACTTGATCTGAATTAACTCCGCGTGTCCTCCCAGCGGCCCTTTGAGGTAGGCGTGTGTCATCCCTACTTTGCAGATGAGAAGACCAAAATGCAGGGACACTTCATTATGCACCAGCAGACGGAGCCGGCAAGTTTGAAGACTTACAGATTTGTTGAAGTGTGTCTAAGCAGTGTAGCACTTGAACGACTTAATTTTTATTACGACCACTTTATGGAACTAGAGATTATACATTACAGTGTAAACTGTATATTTGTACATTTTTATTGCCGTACAGAGTTGTTTACACGAATCACATATATGTAATTTATGGGTGATTTAAGGGATGTTTAAGGGCAATTTGAGACGAAACGGCCCTTCAGTTTCTTCTTTGAGGCTCTCAACAAAACCAACGACACCCATTTGCCAGATTTTTAATTTTGTTTTATTTTTTAAACAACTAAGCACCAGCGAACATATACATCTATCTTGGGGCATGTGTGGAATTGAATTTTAGAAGTGAAATTGATGGGTCACAAGATATATACTTTTGGGTTTTTTGGTTATTTTATTTATTTTTTGAGAGAGAGAGTGAGACCATGCACAAGTGGGGGAGGGGCAGAGAGAGAGGGAGAGAAATCTCAAGCAGATTCTGCAACAGCACAGAGCCTGACTCGGGGTTCGAACTCAGGAACCGTGAGATCTTGACCTGACCTGAAACCAAGAGTCAGATGCTTAACCGACTGAGCCACCCAGGCGTCCCAGGTATATACATTTGAAATTTGATACATATCACCAAATTTCCCTCCCAAAAGTGCTCTACTGGTTTATATTTGAGCCAAGTGTGGAGAGAACCCATTTTCCCACACCCTAAGACTGGATTTTTTGAAAAAATACATTTATTTTGAGAGAGAGAGAGAGGAGGGGCAGAGAGAGAGGGAGAGAGAGAATCCCAAGCAGGCCCTGTGCTGTCAGCACAGAGCCCAACATGGGGCTCAATCTCACGAACTGGGAGATCATGACCTAAGCCAAAATCAAGAGTCGGACACTTAACCGACTGAGCCACCCAGGCGCCCCCTAATACTGGATTTTTATAGTTGTGTGTGTGTGTGTGTGTGTGTGTGTGTGTGTGTGTTTTCCAAACTAAGAAAAAGGTAAGGTATCTCGCTGTTGTTTTCATTGGGGTGAAATTCTCATAACAAAAAAATGTATCCATTTTAAAGCGTGCACTGCATGAACATTCACGATGTTATACAACCACCACCTCTCTCCAGTTCCAAAACATTTCGCCACTCCCAATGAAAGCCCTTCCTACTCATACCTCCCCCCCAGTTCTTAGCAACTACTAATCTACTTTTCATCATCGTGGCCTGACCTATCTGGACATTTCATGTAAAGGGAATCATATACTATGTGATCCTCTGTGTCTGGCTCCTTTTACTCAGCACGATGTTTTCGAGGGTCACCCATGTTGTAGCATGTGTCAGCACCTCATTTCTTCTCACAGCTGAATATTTCCGTTGTATCTAGGTACACACACACACACACACATATATATATATATATATATATATATATATATATATAATCCCTCGTGTAATGTACAAATTTGTTTATCCATTCGTCGGTGGATATTTGGGTAGTTTCCACCTGTCGGCTATTGTGAATAGTACTGATACAAAGGTTTGCATACAAGTGTTTATCTGAGTACCTGTTTTCAGTTCTTTTGTGTGTGTGTGTGTATCTGTATATGCATACATAAATGCATGTATGTGTATACACATATATGATAACATGGTCATATGGTAATTATGTTTAACTCTTTGAAGAACTTCTAAACAGTTTTCCATAGCAGCCATACTATTTATAGTCCCACCAGCAATGTATGGGAAGTTTCATTCCTTCCCATCCTTACTACCACCAATTTTTTTCTGTTTTGTTTTTTTTTTTTTGTATGTTTGTTTTGTTTTAGATTTAATTATAGCCACAGTAGTGGATATAAAGTAGTGTCTTACGGTGGTCTTTATTTGCATTTCCCCCATGACTGAGGATGTTGAGATTCTTTTCATATGCTCATTGGCCATTGGATAGTTTCTTTGAAGAAATGTCTGTTCAAGTTCTTGGGCCATGGGGTTGTTTGCCTTTTTGTTGTTGAGTTGTAGAGTTCTTTATATATGCAGGACTCTGGATCCTTATCAGGTATATGATCTGCAAACATTTTGTTCCATTCTGTAGATTGTCTTTTCACTTTCTTGATGATATCCTTTACTGCAGAAGGTATTATTTTATTTTCTTTAAACATTGTTTTAATTTATTTTTTCTCAATTGCTAAAAACCTCCGGCACCTTTTAATTGAATATTGTCCCATTGTATTTGTTTTTCTGTGAAATCCGTGTTCAAATCAGTAACTCACTTTTATAAAGTATGTTCTTCTAATATAATCATAGAAGTTAATATTATGTCCTGTGTATGTATCCTTTTAATGTTTCTTCTAATCTGTTGCTTGTTATTTAATTTTTTTTTGCTTGTCATTTAATTCTGTATGTAATAATATTCGTCGTATACAAGTTACTCATTATTTTACACTTTGGCTATCTATCTTTTATGAGCTCTGGATATTTTGTCTTCTTTAAGAGGACTTCCAATATTATAAAAAAATTCTTGGGGCGCCTGGGTGGCTCAGTCGGTTGAGCGGCTGACTTCGGCTCAGGTCATGATCTCACGGTCCGTGAGTTCGAGCCCCGCGTCGGGCTCTGTGCTGACAGCTCAGAGCCTGGAGCCTGTTCCAGATTCTGTGTCTCCCTCTCTCTGACCCTCCCCCGTTCATGCTCTGTCTCTGTCTCAAAAATAAATTAAAAAAAAAAAAGTTAAAAAAAATTTTTAAAAAATATTCTTTTATTTTTTTTTAAATTCCACTTTTTGTGTTTACACTTTTGATCTATTTTAAATTTAGTTTTGTGAATGGCTTTATTTTTTTAAAGGATTTTTAAGTAATCTCTACCCCCAACGTGGGGCTCGAACTCATAACCCTGAGATCAAGAGTCACACGCTCCACCAACTGAGCCAGCCAGGCGCCCCATGAATGGGTTTAAATATGGGCCATAGCATTATTTTATCCCTAAATGGATTATCAATACCAATCCTAGTCCCTTTGATTTGTAACATCTTGTTGATAGTACAAGGGTGTCTGACTTTCTGTTTTATTTCACTGATCTGTCCATCTTTTCCTTTGCTGAGACCACACTGTTTGAATTATTAACACAGCATTTGAATAAGTTTTGATACGTATTATGGCAATATTGCACTTTTACTATGTATTATCAAAATTGACTTGGGTATTCTTATGTATTCTCTTTTCCACATACATTTATGAATCATACTTTGAAGTTTTATCTAATATTTATTTATTGTCCATTTTTAATTAAGTTTAGAATATATAAATTAACTTGGACAGTGTTGACTTTACAATTTTGACCTCTTCATCCGGAAACGTGTGCTTCCTCACGCACCTAGCCTTTCCTTTGTCTCCTCGAGTATAATTTTAGGATTTTCTCAACCTAGGTGTAGCAGATTTCATGTTAGATGCATTCCTTTTCTTGTCAGTGTTAATTTTTTTCTCCTGATGATTTGTAATTGATTATTGCTGTTCTTTGTGATGCTTGGAAGTAGTTTTTGATTGTGCTTTAACCACTCAGCTCTGCCATTGGTTCTAATGGTTTTCAGCTTAGACCCTTGGGTTCCCAGGTGGACAATCACATCGTCTGAAGTTGTGAGAGTTTTGTCTCTTCCCTCCTTATCTTACTGTGTCGGCAGCGCCCCCGCGATCTTGGGAATGCTTGCCTTGTTCCCAGCTCCTAAGGTTTCCTTGTCTGGAACTTCATATTTTATCATAAGAAATCTCTCTTTTTTTTTTTTAAATTATGTACTTATTTAATAAGTACATGCTGGAGAAATTTAATTTGTAAGCTTTTCCAAATATAGTGGTCTTAGAGATTTTGCCCATTTTATAAAAATCACAAAGTAAGCATTATATTTCTTCTGCTTCATTAAAACATTTTAATCAAATTTTAATATTTGATCATTTCCTGGGTGCTATATTTACTCAACAAATTTATTTCTGTAGCAGTTTGGCTGAAGGTCTGTGTGACTGGAAGAATCACTAAAATGTGTTTATTCAGGGGCGCCTGGGTGGTTCAGCCGGTGAAGCGTCCGACTTCGGCTCAGGTCACGATCTCGCGGTTCGTGAGTTCGAGCCCCGTGTCGGGCTCTGTGCTGACAGCTCGGAGCCTGGATCCCGCTTTGGATTCTGTGTCTCCTTCTCTCTCTATTCCTCCTCACTCACACTCTGTCTCTGTCTTTGTTGTCTGTCTCTCTCTCTCAAAAATAAATAAAGATTAAAAAAAATTTTTAATGCATTTATTTATATGATTTGACCCTTTACATAATGTTGTAGACGGAGGCGACTTCTTTGATGGGAAACCTTCACCAGGTCATGAAATACTACTGCAGAGACTCCACAAACAACAAAGAATCCTTCTATGCAGGCACACACACACACACACACACACACACCCGCCCACGCGGTTAGCTTTCTGAACGTGGTGACTTGGTTGGGGATACCAATTCGCCATCACTTGCCTGTGGTAATTTTAGCCCCTCTCTGTCGTGGAACAGAGCCCTACTGTGGGGTTTTCCTCTATTCACCAAAGTTTGCTTTCCCTGGTAGATGTTTTGCTGTCCGTGGTAAATGCACGAATCCAAGCTACAGTAGAATTGCTGAGTGTTGCAAATGTGAGAAAATACTTCCGGAAGTGCCCTACTCTGCCACCGTGGTGGGAAGGTCCCTCTGCACCTCCTTGCTCAGTGCTGGGACTGCAGGGCCTGCTCTGGGCTCTTTCTCCCCGTGGCCCTAGAGACACAGAGGTTTAATGAAGTTCAAGGCTAACTTTGCTCCCGGCTCATCTTGCTACAGCAGAAATCTCTTGCCTGTCAGCCAAGGACCATTCCTGGCTGGAGTTCAGCTGGCAATGTGCCTCCCATCGACATGTTAAATATTTCACAGCCACCTTGGTCTTCTCGGGTTTCCCTGTCCTGGTTCGCAGTTAGCCTCGCTGTTAGTTACTTCTGGGGGAAGCCCCAGTCTGCGGGGTGAAGAAAGCTACATCTAGAAGGAGCAGAGGGAGAACAGCAAGGAGGTTCAGAGCGTGGTCTCCCGGGGCATCTGACTTGAGCGGGAATTCCAGTTCCTGCACTTGGGAGCTGTGGGGTGTTGGGCAAGTTCGCACCATTTCACCAAGCCCTGGCTTGCTTGTGTGCTAACCGTGGTGAATCAGACGTGGGGAGCCGTGGGGGCTCGATGAGAAAGGGAGTGACACCCGTAGCAGCATATGACATGTGGGGAATCATAGGAAGGGTCTCCTGGGACACTCAAACAAAGGACTATACACAGAGTGGCTTAGACAGCAGGAACGTATTACTTTCCAGCTCCGGAGGCCTGACATCCAAAATCAACGTGTCACTGGCAGAGTTGGGTCCTTCTGAGACTGTGACGCATGGACGATCCGTTCCGTCCTTCTCGTTCCCCACTTCTGGTGGGTTGCTGGCCGTCTCTCATTTCTTGGCTCATTCATACATCACCCTGCTCTCTGCCTTTATCTTCACATGGTCTGTGTGTGTGTGTGTGTGTGTGTCTGTCTGTGTGTGTGTGTGTGTCTGTGTCCAAACTTCCCCTTTTTATAAGGATACCAGTCATATTGGATCAGGGCCACCCTACTGATCTCATTTCAACCCAATCACCTTAAGACTTCAACATAGGTATTGGGTGGGGGGGAGGCACCATTTAACCCATGACAATATTCAATAAATCTTTTCGATTTCAAAAAAAATGTTCAATAAAGAATAACCAGTTGAAACCTGGAGAATTACCTCCAGATGAAAGAGACCACGATTCTCTGCTGAGCCATGCAATTTCTTGAGCATCCAGAGAATTCTTCAGACAGAAAAAAAGTACATTTCTGTTGCGTTGAGTTGCAGGAGATTTAGGCGGGGAGGAATCGGGGGATCTTCATCTCAGAGGGAGACAACCCGGGAAGCCTGGACATGAGGTTTGTTGGCTCACTCTGTGGCACTACCTGGGGGGCGGAAAGAGAGGAGAGAGGGGTGCTCCCTGCAAAGCGCTTTGCTGTGACAACTGAGGCAGTGGCTGTGTCTGTTAAAGATGCTCAGTTTTCACAAGAGCCAGGTAACTGGAGGGCATTTTGGGGGGCCGGGTTGCTAGGCGACAGTTTTCTCCTTTCCTGGGGAAGGTATGAAGCATCCTGTTCCCCTTGTTCAGATGTCTCTTCTTTGGGAAAGGCTGGATTTAGAGAATCGGTGACATTTTAGAACTTCCGGTGGGAGGGGTGGCGGTGAAGGGCAGGGGGGGGGGGGCATGCATATATGTAATCAGTTAACAAAATCTAAACAGAAAGCCCTCCTGTTGGAAACGACGCGGCTGACATTGCCTCTGCTGCTTCTTGGCTATTTTTCTTATTGAATCGTCTACGAGCATCTGGGTTGTCTGACTATTTGGTCCTCAGCAGAAGTGGAAGTTAAGGATCAATGGACTGCCAAGTTTAGGTGCGATATCAAGCCTGGCTCCTTCTTTACTTTCAAATTTCAAGTGCTGGTGATAAAAAAGCAATTACCTGTTATCTTTTGTTGGAAAGACAGATAAGCACCAAACCCACTTACATTTCTCTTTATTTTTACGTCCCTCTGTTTGTTGAATGTCAGGTGTTTTTATTCTGAGGACTTGGCAGGAGAATGGGTGACTTGCCAGATCCAGCCCTTGGAAGCTTTGTTTCAGGGGAAACGCGAGGCTGGTGATCCAGGACCCCAAGTTTCCTCACCTGGCCAGACTTCTTGCTGCAGGATTTTCGGGGCTACCTTTGAGCAGCAGACATTTTTATCAGACTCGGGCAGGGCGCTGAAAGAAGTCAAGGGCATTTTTGTCTGTAAGAACACAACTCTGGCTTCATGCGTCGTTTTGCGGTGGGCGGGCTGAGTGTGGAGGGCACAGGTGGAAGCCGGTGCAGCCTGGTGGGGAGCTTTGGGGTGACGTCAGGCAGGACGGGCTTCGCATCCCTGCCGCGCTCAGGAAGCAGGAGCAATCTTCACTCTTTCCTGAGGTCTCGGGCGGAATCAAGGCTGGCGCAACGAGATGGGCTTCGGTGTCTTTGCCCAAGAGCGTTTAGTGAACGCTGCCTCAAACCACCACCGCCCCAGCCGCCCCTTTCCCAGGTTCAAGGTTGCATCACCCCCCTCGGCCGCCCGCATCCATCGATGGAGGATGTTCTGTGTCCCACAGTGGGACCGCTTGTTCCAGACCAAAGACCGGGTTCCTAGGTCAGTGCCCACCGACTCCCAGCGCCGCACCCCTGAAGGGGCCCTTTGGGGAACCCTTGACATGCAAAGGGTGAGCTTGTCTCGTAACCGTGTGCCTCCGGTAGCCCAGATGGCTCTTTAGGGCTTGCAGCTTCGTTCCACACCAATGGGAGCACGAGTGGGAGTCAAGATCCTGTTCCACCTGTCACTTACTCGTGGTCCCTGCAGTGACAGCTCAGATTGTTCTTGAAGAGGAACCCCTAGCAGGGATTACAGCGTTGGTACCTCATGTGGGCTTGAGTCGGTGCACACTGGAGGTTCGAGGGCAGGTATGCCGCCCACGGGGGTTTGTATGGCTCATGGTGGTCCAGGCCCTGCCCCCCTAACACGGAGGTTCTGAGGAAAATGAAAAAAATATATATATATATATTATGGAGATATAATATATATATGTATATATATATGTATATATATATGTATATATATATATGTATATATATATGGAGAGAGAGAGAGAGAATCTGAATCCCTGCTGCTGTGGGTTTCAATTGTAAATATTTTTCTCACCGTTTCCTTTACATCCATGGATTTTGAACAATACGACTGGATGTGTAAAGGTCTGAGCACAGCTTCACGTTCCGCAGTCTGGCCGCAGGAACCTATGAGGAACGTCTGAGAGGTTTGGAGATCTGTTTGAAAGCTTCCTGGGTCCGACGTGAAAATACGCAGCTCTTCGTGGGAGCGTGACCTCAGGTGCTGCGAGCAAGCCACCTGGGCACCCGTTCCTGGGCGAGGTGGGGGTGGCCGGTTTCTGCTCCCAGGGAGCCGATGCAGGGGGGGGGGGGGGGGCGGTGGTGAGTCCACAGAGACTCCCCACGGCCAACAGCCCCGTGCAGACCCTGCCAGGTGTCGAGAGGCAGCACCGTGTTCCCACCGTGTGTGTGTGGCAGGTGGACGGGAGCTCGCTGAGAGTCTCCAGCTTCTCCAGGAATGTCTCCGATTCTGTCAGTTTGCTGGGGGAGGAGGGAAGCCGAATGAGAACATGACGGGAACAAACAGACCTGGAATTCATTCTAGGGGTTTCGATCTTTCTCAGTAGGAAAATGAAGGTTGTAGGGATCCTGGGGCATCATCATGTTTTCTTCCCTTGGGGGCGAATGAGGGGCCCGGGAAAGCCATCTCTGGAGACATCACAAAAGGGCTGCCTATGTCTCCTGGGTCCTGGTTTATGACACCGGTGACTGACACACCCGTGAAAGGAGGGACCGCGTATCCCAAACACGGCAGCGGCCTCTGTTGGGGAGGACGCCTTCCGGCCAGACCCAGAGGACTGGGAGAATCGGAGAGGAACATGCCTCGTGACAACTGTAAGGGCAGGCGCCGTGGAGAATGGCAAATGTGACACCAAAGGAAAGGAAATGACAGGGAAACTCTCCAGCGACAAGACCAGAGAAGCGCTGAAGGGAGGCCTGCGCTGGAAACACGGGTGATCAGGTACCACACAGAAGTGGATTTTGCCCAAGGAGGTGGACCTGGGAGTCCCATGGGGGCAGGAGGGCCGGTGGGACAGGACTTGCACCCTGGAGGTACAGTGCGCAGGTCTTCCCCAGGGAAGCGGATCTCGTGGGGGCAAGAAGGAAACCCCTCGGCAGGAGGGGGGCACCGTGGCTCGTAGCTCTAAGCGAGGGCGTGAGGAGGGAGAAAGACCAGAGGCTGCCTGCTCACAGAGAATCGTTGCATTTCTCCCTCCCTCTTCTTTTTTCTTTTTAAAACATGTTTTATTTTCCGTTTTGAGAGAGAGAGTGTGAGCGGGGGAGGGGCAGAGAGAGAGGGGGACAGAGCGTCTAAAGCCAGCTCTGCGCTGACCGACTGTCAGCGCAGGGCCCGACGCGGGACTCGAACTCACGGACCACGAGATCACGATCTGAGCCGAAGTTGGGCGCTCAGCCGACTGACCGCCCCCCCCCCCCAGGTGCTCCTTCCTCCCTCTTCTTTAGATGCAGAACCACCCTTGGGGGTTCTGGTCTAATCTGGTCCCAGCTCTTCTGGGGATCCTGGCCTCTCAGGAGAGGTCCCACGTGGACACACGGATTCGGGCCCGCCCCCCGGAGAAACCGGTGCTTGTAATGGGGCCCAGGTGAGCAAACTTTTCATTCGCTCTTACACGGTGACAGGTTGACTTTGCTGAAGTCACAGTCGCTCTCAGGTGCTCCGACGACCGAGCTCATTTCTCGTGGCTTTGTCTCCCCAGGAGCCAGATCAGGCTCTTGCCCCTGGGAAGCCCATCCATCCGGGCCAGCAACCGCTGACCGCTACCAGAGCAGCCGGTTTGTTTTTCTGGGGGCAGAAGCTTCCAGAGGGAAATAGTTTGAGCTGGGCCTTACATGATAAGACAGATTTGCCCTGAGTTGAAAGGGACTTAACTCCAGAATCACACTATTGGGTTCTGGGTTTATATGAATGGGGTTTAGCAATACAGTGGCAAGTTTTTCCTTCCTTCCTTCCTTCATTCCTTCCTTCCTTCTTCCTTCCATTCTTCCTTTCTTCCTTCCTTCTTCCTTCCTTCCTTCCTTCCTTCCTTCCTTCCTTCCTTCCTTTCCTCCCTCCCTCCCTTTCTTTCTTCCTCCCTTCCCTTCTTCCCTTCCCTTCCCTCCCCTCCCCTCCACTCCCCTCCCCTTCCCTCCCCTCCCCTCCCCTCCCCTCCCCTCCCCT
>NC_064818.1:79318101-79410820 GCF_023721935.1 Panthera uncia | reverse complement strand
AGCTCTGTGACTTCTTGGAAGGGAACATCTGCAGTCACTAGCAGCACCTACTCCGCCAGTGATGACAACCAGAAATGTCTCCAGATAGTGCCAAATATTCCTCAGGAGGCAATTAGCCCAGCTGAGAACCACTGGTCTATGTTTAGGAGGGACACTGATTTGTAGTTTTCGTACCTCCTCTCTATGTTTTGTAACGTCTTTATCAGATGTTACTGTTAGTCTGTGGTAGGTTGTGCTGGCTGCCTCTAATTTCCCAAGAGTCTCGTAGTATTGGCCTTATCTTTCTTCTTGAAGTTCATCTTTGCGATATATGCCTACAGGCTGCCTGAGCTAAGATTTGATTTTCTGCTGTCTCATCCTGTTCATTGTTTCCAGTGAAGCCATCGGTGCCTGGAGTTTTCTTTATAAAAAGGTGTTTTTAATAATGACTGAATTCCTATAAGAGCTATAGGACTCCTAAGACTTTCTGTTTTATCTTGCGTCAATTTTGGTAAAGTCGTATTTTTTAAAAGCAATTTGTGCATCTTTTCTGTGTTGAATTTATTCCCATAAAACATGTTCATTATCCTTTTCATGCCTGTCGTCTTAACACCTCTTCCATTCCTGGAAGTGGCTACTTGTATGTGTTTTTCATGGCTTTCTTGATTGGTTTTGTTAGTTTTTCTTTCCCTCAAAAACCCCAGTTTTGGTTTTGCTAATTTTTCTTTCATTTTTTTTCCTGTGCTTTCATTCATTTCTTCTCTTATTTTCATTTGCTTTTTGTCATCCATGTTAATGTGTGCAGCTGTCGTTTATTTATATTCACTGCTGGGCTGTTGACTCTCTCACTATTTATAAGTTCTCCTATCAGAGTACATTGTGGTTGTTTTCAGGATTTTGTCATTAAGAGCAATGGTGCTGTGGACAGTCTTGGAAATTCTGGTGTCAATGAGCAGGTTTCTTATACACACACCATATGTCATTTATTCTAAGACACATAATTTCTTATATCTTAATATGTCTGAAATCGGAATGTGTCTTAAAATTCCTGGCATCTCAGAGCATAATTGGAAGCTTTTTCTTTCGTGGTGATACATAAGAGAATGGTACATCTTATACTCAACGAAGTGCTGAATTTTGATGAAATACTATAAATCAGAACGAGATCATCTTCACCTTCCCTAGGTCACGGTCACAGCGGTTGTGTCAGCGGATGCTTGTCTGCCAAATATGGGAGTCTCTGTTGTCCTGTGTCTTTACCAATATTTAGCTTTGTTATTTTTTACCAGTTGGGTAGATATGAACCAGTCTTTTATTATGATTTTATTTCCATTTCTCTATTTACTTATGAGGTTATTCAACGAACAGATATATGTATCCATATCTATCTATTCAGTTCAGTTGTTCAGTGAACATTCCTCTTCTGAGAAATGTATGTTCTGTCTTTGCCTATTTTTTCCATTGGGTTGCCAGTCTTCCTCAAATTAATTTATGGAAGTTTTTTTCTTCTTGTTATACTAACTCTCTGGGGGGTTGCAAATACCTTATTCTAATTTATAGCCTCCTCTTTTTATCACATCTATCAGTGGTCAGAAGTTCTTAAAAATACTTGAATTCATCAAACTTTTATTTGGTAATGTTTGCTTTGGGGACATTTTAAAGGTATCATGTCTTTCCCAAGGTCATGACTGTTTTATCTCTTAACAGTTTCAAAGCCTTACCTTTCCAATTTAAGTTTTTAGATTTGTGGGCATGGGAGGGTGTAGGGAATGGATTTTGGTTTTTAAACTACTGACAACTAATTGTCCCAGCGTCGTTTATTATGGTTTGTTTTTATCCGTGCCACCTCATTATTTTTCACATTTCATATATGGGAGCGTCTCTTTCTGGGTTCCTTATTCTTTTCCACTAGTCATTTTTTTTTGTTTATTCCTATAGCGATGCACTGACATTTTCTCTACATTTTTAAATTTTGATATCTGATAGGGAAAATTCCTCTGCCCTGACTATTTGTGTGTCTGTCTTCCAAAGGCAGCCTATTGATAGCCCTGTCCTCTTAGGTTTGACATCTCCCCTCACACACACAAAGAGGCTGGGGTCATCTGGGCATCTTAGAGAGTCCCACAGGAAGCTGGGCATCGACAACTAGGTGCTTCTAGAAGCCTCCCATCCCAGATGGTGGGAATATTCTCTTAGAAGGACTTGAGAATCTAACCTGATGGATGAGGTTGGGATTGATAGTCCATTTTTCAGATGAGGAAGTTAAGAAAAGGCAAATGACTTTTTCGGTTCACATGGCTAGTCCATGGTGAATCTGGCCTTCAGTGCAGGTCAGTTTCATGGGTTTCCACTGCCCTCTGCACAAAGCAGGGTTTCCTGTGATCGTGCAGCCCCAACTTAGTCGGGTTAAGTTGTGCATCTCATGCCCAGATGAGCTCCTCAGTGTTACCCTTCATTCGGTCTCAGGTTCAGCCCCACCCGGCCCCACCTGACCTGTTTTTCAAGAAGCTGGAGCTGCTCTGCTTTTGCTCTTTCTGCCCAACTACCCTTCTCATTTACGTCTCTAGCCTATTTAGAAAAAATATCTGCTCTTACGCTTCTAAAATTCCCTTAGATTGGTGTGTTCTCCCTCTCTTTGCTCAGACACCTAAAAGTGCTAAATCTTGGTGTTTGCTCCTTTTTTTTCACCTTCCTAAGAGCCGGTGGACCCATGGCCGGGTGTCTCCTTAGGCACCGCTCCTTTGTGTCTCTGTGCAAGTAGAGAGAAAGGAAAGGCTATTCCGGGGAGCCGGCAGGAGAGTGGTAATTACTGAAGCTAATGCTTCAGCTCTCTCTAAAGTTCAAGTTCATTAGTGAAACTTTATCTTGTCATTCTAGTTTCTGGTTTCTGATGAGCTGGTACTTATTTTGCAATCAAGAGTAAAAATGTTGAATTATAATAATAACTAGAATCATTAACTTTTGCTAAAATGTTAAGCTGCATATAAACTCCACGCGGGCAGAGATGTTCTGCCTATTTTGCCCATTGCCGTGACTTCAGGGTCTACACTAGTGCCTGGCACAGGGTTGGTGATACATAAATATTCCCTGGAGAAATAAATGAATTTTATCGAGTGCTTTCTATATGCCAAGCCACATCCTATGGGTTTTCAGTGTGTCTTCTCTCTCACCGCTCATAATAACCCAGTGAAACAGATACCATCATCCCTGTTTTGCAGATGGGGAAACTGAGGCACAGAGAGTTCGGGAACTTGTCTAAGTCACAAACTTTTTTGTTATTTATTTTTTATTGAAGTATAATTAATATACAGTGTAATGTTAGTTTCAGGTGATTCAACAATTCTATACATTACTCAGTGCTCTTCACGCTAAGTGAGGTCTTAATCCCCTTTGTCTCTTTCACCTACCCCCTACCCCCCAACTCCCTCTCTGCCAACCACTCGTTTTATGTATTTAAGAGTCTGGGTTTTTGTTTTTCTTTTCTTTTTTTTTAATTTTTTTAACATTTATTTATTTTTGAAAGACAGAGACAGAGCGTGAGCAGGGGAGGGGCAGAGAGAGGGAGACACAGAATCCGAAGCAGGCTCCAGGCCCTGAGCTGTCAGCACAGAGCCCGACGCGGGGCTCGAATTCACAAACCGCGAGACCATGACCTGAGCCGAAGTCGGCCGCTTCACTGACTGAGCCACCCAGGCGCCCCATGTTTTTGTTTTTCTCTCGAAGTTACACATTTTAAGTGGTCAAACTAAACTCAAGTTCTTATTTATGGAACGCCAAAGGACCTTCTCTTAGCTTCCATGAAATAATGTCTCTCTCACTGAAGGTCCATTAATGTGAAACCCTGTCTATGGGAGTCTGAGAATCACTGTTGTTCAGTTTACACATTTAGGGGGGTGGGGGAAAGGGAGGCATCATTACACATATTTTTCTTACAGTTGCTATAAATAGACTAGTAACCCAATTTAAAAACGAGCAAAGGGTCTGAATAGACGTTTCTTCAGAGACATACACCGACAGCCAACAATCACATGAAAGAGTAGACAATATTTTAGTCATTAAGAGAATGCAAATCGAAACCACAATGAGATGGCACTACCCACCCTATAGTCAGAAAGATGGACAGTAATGGGGCACCCAGGTGGCTCAGATGGTTGGGTGTCCGACCTTGGCTCAGGTCGTGATCTCCAGCCCTGCATCGGGCTCTGTGCTGACAGCTCAGAACATGGATGCTGCTTTGGATTCTGCGTGTGTGTGTCTCTCTCTCTGTCTCTGCCCCTCCCTGCTCGTGAGTGCTCGCTCTCTCTCTCTCTCTCTCTCTCTCAAAAATAAATAAATGTTAAAAAAAATTAAAAATAAAGTAGAAAAAGTCAGCTGCAGAGAGGGGAGTCTAGCCGGGAGGGGTGAGTTAGAAGACAAGGAGAGCTGGAGAGCAGGGCTCTCTCCCAGGAGCCCGACGGACTCTGCCGCTCCCCAGCTGGAGCTGCTCTGGCAAGCCCTGCCCCTCTCAGAGCCTCTGTGTCCTTTCCTTGCAAAGCGGCCGGTGTGGACGAGCTGATATTTGCGGCAGCCTTTCTCCTTATGTGCCTCCACGTTGAAGGGGGTGGGTTTCCTGGGTCTCATATAGGGTCTGTTAGAGCAGGAGGGACTGGCAGGGAACATGGGGCTCTGGATCTTTGCCCCATTAAACAGGAGCATCAGTGGTAACAAAAATGGGAAAACCACACCATTCAAAACCAACAGTGCCCAGCGAACACAGCAACCTTGTCTATCTGGCCCGCGCAGCTGCTAAGCTTTCAGGGAGATGTGTAGACGAGGGGCCACTCGGCTTCCTGCACAGACACCCGGGAGCAGGGCCGAGTGTGCGTGAGCATCCCCGAGCCTGGGCTCTCGGACCTGGGTCAGGGCCGGCAGCTCTCTCCCCCGACAGGGCCCCGAGATACAGTGTGCGCCCAATGGCTCCTACACGTCATTTACCTAAATGAGAGACTGACGACCGGGCGCCCTTGGGTGCCGCGCCACCCTCGTCTGTCCAGCTCACGGGGGAGACTGTTTCCCTCTCCGCGGGCTCCTGCCAGGTCAGGCGGACGCAGGGCGAGAAACGAGAAGCCGCCCAGACCCACAGACTGGAGTCAGGTTGCTCCTCGGGAAGGAGAGGAAATCCACGCTGACGTCTCATGAAAATATTCCTGCGGCTTGTTTGCGTAACGCGCCCTGAGCCGACAGGTTGTCTTAGTCTCGTGGAGCGTGTGGCTCTACGGCTGGGCCGGACGTCACTCCGGGTCCTTTTGCAGGAGGTTTCGAAGACCGCCCGGTTTTCTGCCCTGCGTGGTGCTTGCTCTCCAGGCCTGAACTAAAAGCAAACAAACAACTCCCCCTTGCTCATCCTGCAGGACGCTGCCTTGGCTGCAAGTCGGCTGAGTGCGTTCCGTTGCAGCCTGGGGCACACGGGGTGGGGGGGGACGCCCACGTAGGGGTCTCTTTCTGCTCACTGGTGTCCAGAGTAGGGTCCCAGGTTGCTGGCACCACCTGTGAAGGCAGAAATGGCCCCTCTGAAATCAAACCACCCTGTGACTCTCAACACAAGATAATAATGGCTCGTTTGGTGACCTTGATGTTCCTTGGTGACCTTGACACCCCTTGATGTCTCGGGGCAGGGCCGCATGGCAGACCTAGACGGTGTCCCTGAGGCCATGCAGGCCCCTGCACAGTCCACGTGTCACAGATGGGGAAGCTGAGCCAGGAAGAGGGGCTGACCGGCTCAAGGTCACAGCTGAGTGGCCAGGTAGGATCTGGGCCCAACGTCCTCGCTGCCCGTCTGGGCTTTGCAGGCCACATCATGCTGTGTCCCTTTTATTTATTTATTTATTTAGTTAGTTAGTTAGTTAGTTAGCTAGTTAGTTAGTTTTCTTTATTTTTGAGAGGCAGAGAGAGACAGAGCATGAGCGGGGAAGGGGCAGAGAGAGACAGAGACCCAGAATCCGAAGCAGGGGCTCCAGGCTCCGAGCCGTCAGCACAGAGCCCAATGCGGGGCTCGAACTCAAGGACTGTGAGATCATGATCTGAGCCGAAGTCGGACGCTCAACTGACTTAGCCACCCAGGTGCCCCACGCTGTGTCCCTTTTGAAGCCACAAGAAAGGAGGAAACAGTGCCCTCTTTCAACCTCTCCTACTCCTCCTCCCTGCAGCCGAGACCCAGGCCCCCTGCTTAGGGGAGGCTGCACATTCCTTGGGAACCTGGCAGAACCCCTGTCCCCCCAGCCCCAGGCCCCGGTTTTCCGCTGACCTGGGCTGCCCTCCAACTCACAAGACTCTCTTTTGAGAGGGGAGGTGCGTTCTCTCCCTTTCACACTGGAGCCCCCGTTGAAGGGATTTGGATTACACGACAGAGGCCACTTCTGCTTACTTGCTTACCTCTGTCATGGACTTAAAATGAGGGACTTAAAATGACCCCCTCCCTCTCCCCTCTCCCCGTACATAGGGGAACAAAAGGTGGAGGGAACGATTACTTTTCAGAGATGCTTTTAAGAGGGCTACTAAAATGATCTATCCACGTGTCTCTTTGCCCTACTCCTCAAAAAAGAACTCAAACGTTTGCTAAGAAAATATTAGCTAATAAGACCAACAGGAGTTCAGAACGAAAGGCACAAGATAACCTGCAGAAAGAACTGAAAGCAGGAACTCGAAGGAGTATTTGTATGGCTGGGTTCACGGCAGCATTATTCACGATAGCTAAGGGTACACGCGACCCAAACATCCACCGACAGGTGAATGGATACACAAAATGTGGTCTATACACACAGCGGAGTATTACTCAGCTTTAAAGAGGAAGGACGGGATGTCTGGATGGCTCAGTCGTAAAGTGTCCAACTTCAGCTCAGGTCCTGATCTCACGGCTCATGGGTTCGAGCCCCGCGTCGGGCTCTGTGCTGACGGCTCGGAGCCTGGAGCCCGCTTCGGATTCTCTGTCTCCCTCCCTCTCTGCCCCTCCCCGACTCACGCTATGTCACTCTCTCTCAAAAGTAAATAAACGTTAAAAAAAAATTAAAAAAAAAAAAAAGAAATAGGGTTTTAAAAAAAACAAAGAGGAGGGAAATGCCGATACTGGCTATGGCACGCGTGACTTTTGAGGACGCGTTCGGTGAAACAAGGCAGTCACAAAATGACAAGCGCTGTGTGAGTCCGCTTATGTTATCTTTCTGGAGCAGTCACATTTAGGGAGGCAGAGAGTAGAATAGTGTCGCCCAGAGCCCGGGGGTGTGGAATGGGGGAGTTAGCTTTCGTGGGCACAGCTTCAGGTGTACAAGGTAAAGGGTCCTGGAGAGGGGTGGTGCTGTCCTGATGGTTTCACAAAGGGGAACATACCGAATGCCACAGAACTGGACACTGAAAAGTGACGACGATCGTACCTTTATGTGTGTTTTACTGCAATTGAGGGGGTCAACAGAAGACAGCCCATGAGGGCAAATGATCAAATCCATGCTGCATTCAAAGAGGCCTTGTTTTGTACCTCAACCCCCCCGTCAGGCTACCAGCTTTTCAAAGGCAGGGACTCCTATGCCCTATTCATCTTCGTTACCCCGTCACCTAACTTGGGTCCTCAAAACGTTAGGTACTCATTAAACGTTTGTTGCACCGAGGTCGCGGTGTGATTACTGAATACCGTGTGCTCGAGCGGGCATCGCGGCTTACGGAACGCTGGCGTGTGCACCCGATCACACCTGGTCGCCCAGCCCTTGCACTCTCCCCCAGGGGAGCCAGCCCAGACACCGAGGGCCAGAGACATGGTGCGTCAGATTCCAGGCCTGTCGGAAATCAGCTGTAAGATGGCTGGAAGATCCACGGATAGGCTCTCAAAACATCTCTATGGCCTTGATTTTCTGAGATGAAAGTTAGACGTAAAACTGGGGCTGATAACACGGTCCATTTTCTCGAGGGCCCGTTGTGTCCCAGACGCTGTGCTGAGCCCACAAAAACCTTCCTTCAGCTCATTTCATACATCCCAGCCCGACAATGCCTGTGTCAGTATGCCTCTCAGACCGAGGAGCAGACACGGGCTTGGAGGTTGTGTGGCTCGTCCAAGGTTCTAGCATTAGAACACGGTGGCACTGGGGTGTCACCCGGGGCCCTGCCACCAAAGCCCAGGCACTTTCTCACGCTTCAGAGATGTTACCAGGTCTACAGACCCTGTCCCATTTCTACCCTTTCTGCAGGGACAGTGATCGTTAATTATTGCAGAGTCTTAGCTTGAGGCTTACTGGTTGGGTGACCCTGGTGGGTTTCTTCAAGGAGGCTCAGCTTCCTCACCTGTAAAACTGGGGTAATAACCATGCCCTCCTCGTAAGGCCATTTTGAGCATCAAAGGAGGTAACACTGTGACCGGCATGGGTTGTCTCGTAAAGAGGGGAAAATAAATTTTGGGCGTGAAGATGTACCAGTGACATTGACCGGACTCCACGCCCCTTGGGATCAGCCAGTGAAATCTACATTGGTTTGGTGTTTGTGAAAAGGCTTACCAAGGTGCTGGCCATTTACATAGAGACCCACGCTGCCAATGCCTTGTCTCCAGGGATGAAACCACTTTCCTTATGAAACGGCATATTTCATTTGAAAAGTAAGGAGTTCTGCAGTCGGTGGATCGTGTCCCCCCGTGGACCTGGCTGTTGCACACTCGCCCTTAGGTTGCGATTCATCTGCACCAGCGTCACCTTCAGTCCAGGCGATGTGGTTCGGTGATTTCTCCAGGTCCCCACTTGCTTCGTTTATCACAGTTCTCCCTTTCTGGAGTTTAATTATTTTGAGAGAGCAAAAGAGACAGTGGGGTAGGAGCAGAGAGAGGTGGGGGAGGGAGAATCTCAAGCGGGCTCTGCACCGTCGTTGCACGCAGAGCCCCACGTGGGGCTCGATCCCACGAACCGTGAGATCCCGGCCTGAGCCGAAATCAAGAGTCAGATGCCTCAACCGACTGAGCCATCCTGGTGCCCCGGCATGTTCTATCTTTTGGCAAAAATCCTTGTGGCTAATTATAAGCTACCTCAGATGTGGTTGGGCATAAATGATAAACCAACGTTCGTTATAATTTAGTGTCAAAGGTGTTTTATTAAATTGTATGAAAACCGATTGTTCTTATAATAGCTTGCGTGGTAAACCGACTGTTACATTGCCCAATATTTTAGATAAACTGGCTCGCAGAATTTGGTTATGTATTAAAAACGGGTTATTCACATGAACATTGTGATGTTTTCTGAATGCACGTTCCTAGTCGGGGCGCTTTTAAACGGTAAAAATGGTGCTTGGCGAGAGGACCAGCATCGTCAAAAACAGGCGAAAAATAAAGTACTGAGAAGCTGGGGAGGAGGTGCAGAAATGGGTATCTGACCGTAGGCAGTAGGTGAAACAGCTTCTTGTCTCACACCTCACAGTGCTCCTTGGAAAGCTTCGACATAGTGGTCGTGAGAACTTTCCTTACTTGTCGAAGCCAAGGTGGATTCCTTGCCCCGCCCCTGGTTGCCGTGTACACATTCCGGTGACTCCATCACAAGTACAACCTTTAGAGGTTCTCCAGCCTAAGGCGGAAGGTGGGAACCTGCCTCATTCCAAGAGTAGTTACCGATGGAAACCGTGCTGGGTTTTTCTTTCTTTCTTTTCTTTTTTCTTAGCCAAACACCTCCTTGTCATTAACAGAGCTTTGAAACAGGGTAAAATGTCTTTGAAACGCCAGGGGAAGGTACGATAAAAGTGCCTGAGGAAGGTACGTTGTGATTTTTTGCCCCACAGGTGTAACTCTTGTCCAAATGTAAAATAATTTGTTCATTCAGCCACCATGCAGTGAGTGTCCCCAGCTGGCCAGGTGCTGGACGAGGCACGGGAGGAGGGAGATGAATAGGAGAATGTCTTCTGAAGACCTCAGTCCGCTTGGGGAGGCAGACGCGTGAACAGATCATTACAGAAGAGTGTAGTGAGGACAGAAGGTAGTGACAGCCTGTCAGGGGCATAGATGCAGGCTGAATTGTGTTCCTCAAAAAGATTCGTTGGAGTCCTAATCCCCGATACCTGTGAATGTGACCGTATTTGGAAATAGCGTCCTTGCAGATAGAGTCGAGATGAGGTCAGACTGGACTGGAGGGGGGGGGGTGGTGCTTAAAGCCAGTGGCTGGTGCCCTTGTAAAGAGAGGGATTTGCAGACACAGAGACAGAGGAAGGATGGCCATGTGACGACGGACACAGACATGAGCGTCGCACTGCTACATGCTAAGGAACATGAGGACGGCCAGCAACCACGAGCACTCAGCAAGTGGCGAGGGAGGATGCTCCCCTGGGTCCTTCAGACACGGCATGGCCGGCCAGTACCTTGATTTCAGATTGCTGGCGTCCAGAATAAATTCCTGTCACCACCTCATTTGTGATAACTTGTCACGGCAGCCCCAGGAAACGTACGTGGGTGCCATGCTGGACCGGGGGGCATGCAGGGTAGGGTCAGCCACGGAGCCCTCCCCAGAGGAGACAGTCGTGAGCTGTTTCAGAGCACGAGGAGGTAGCCACACGGGAAGATCGGAAAGGTGGCACCCGGGATCGCAGAGACACGGGAGCTGCCACCTCGGGGAAGTAGCAACAGGCTTCTTTTAAGGGCACTTAGCCTAGTCTCCTGGAGCCCCAGGGCCCCAACACAGGAGCTCAGGTTTTTATGTGTATGTTTCTCACGCCCTGTTCGAGGAGGGGAGGGCAAATTGGGGATCCTTTCATTAGATTTTTCAAGGGAGCCACAAGGTCACAAACTGGTGATGTCAAGGAGATTGGGGGGGGAGCCAGACAGGAGACGAGTCTGGTGTGGGGTCACCGGCTTGACTGTGACCTCACCAGGAGCAGGCAGTACTGGTAGGATTAACCAGATGGGACGGAACAGAGCCTATCTCGTAAGGGAAAACAGGCCTTGGCTTTCCACTGGACATTGGAGGGGAAGAGGGGGGTAGGAAGGGATGCCTCAGTTTCTATTGTGGGCGATAGGTGGATGGTGGCCACTTGCCAAAATAATGGGTGCGGTTTGACAGGAGAAGGAGGAGAGGAGCAGAAGGAGGAGGAGGAGGAGGGAAGGAGGAGGAAGAGAGGAGGAAGAGGAGGGAGAAGAGAAGGAGGGAGAGGAGGAGGAGGAAGAGAGGAGGAGGAGGAAGAGGAGGAGGAAGAGAGGAGGCAGCTTGGGGAGAGTTGGTTGGTTCCCTTTCATACTAGGTGATTTGGAGGCTAGGTGGTTCTAGGGGTTGGTGCTCGCAGAGGAGATCTGGGTCTTTCCTTGGCATTGGTTTATAAAGTGAGCAGAGGCCACGGTGTGTCTGAGATTCGGCACGAGGGCCCAGAGGGAGAACAGGATGGTCAAAGAGAGAACCCACAAAGGAAAGTAAGGCACAGTAGCCAGAAGGGAGGAAGACAGAAGACCCGTTGTTCCAGAAGTCAAAGATGGAAAGATCTCCCAGAGACCCTGGGTAGCTAACAGGGTCAAACCCCACAGAGATGATTAGTTTAACTTAAATTGGAGAAGTAGTTCTGAGAAACATCCATTTTGAAATGCTTTCGTAAGGTATGGTTCAACGTGGCGGAAGCTCCTGTTAAGGCTGTAGGTGAGGAGAGGCGTTTATGGACCCAGAAGTGGGAATCTGGATGCGCCTTCTTGTCCCTGATGTGGATGATGGAGGAATGCAAACACGCGTGCTCGCCAAACTAACTGAAGGCTGGGCACGTCATTTCCACATGACTTTGATGGAGTGATTCATCAGGCGGTGCTCGTCCGCTGTTTTCGTAGCGACACCTCGAGCATTGTTGGGTGCTGTATGGGAATTGTGGGTGATTCCTTGCTCCTACCCTGTGCTTCACCCATTGTGCTTACCTGTCGGTCTCCAAATATGCTGGATTTTTCTGCTTTTTGTACTCTAAGCCATTTCCACCTTCTCTTACACCTCTGTTTAGGCTGTGCCACCTTCTGTCCGCCCCACTTCTATATTTGTCTAAACTCACCCCATCCTGTAGGGCCATTTCATCCCAAACCCTGCTGGGGTCCCTTTGGCTGGCAGGGCTCTGTCCGTGGCTCACGGAGGCCGGGATAGCAGAGCCATGGGCGGGAGAGCTTCTCATTGCCTTTGCCTCAGTCCAGGGCCCCCAACACCCCGAGTGCTACATAACTTCCTGCCCTGGACTCCGTGCCTGAAGCACACCTTCCTCCAGAGAGGAAATCTGAATTCCAGGAGTGTCTGGCTTAGGGTCTCTTGATGTGTTCACTTAATGTCGCTCATGGCGCTTGTGGGCTCTGGAAAGGGGCTCAAAGTTGAGGGTGAATGGCCTTGGATGAGTGGCTAAGGCTGATGGAGACAGAAGCATATACAGACCTTCCAACCATCTCGGGAGAGGAAACTTCTTCAGACATGCCAGTGCGTTGACACCCTCCATGGGGCCCAGAGGACCAGAGCGCTGGGCACCACACAACTGATCCATAAACCCACAATGGATTGTTGGCTAAAATCAGGCTGATTTTTTAAAAAAAATTTTTAATGTTTATTTATTTAATTTTGAGAGAGAGAGAGAGAGAGAGAGAGAGAGAGGGAATGGAGGAGGGGCAGAGACAGAGGGAGACACAGAATCCGAAGCAGGCTCCAGGCTCTGAGCTGTCAGCACAGAGCCCGACGCAGGGCTTGAACCCATGAACTGCGAGATCATGACCCGAGCCGAAGTCGGACCCCACCCCTAATCAGGCTGATTTTTAAATTAATATCAAAATAAAAGTCAGGATGCTGGTGGTGTTGATGGCTTCATTTTAGTGGAAGTAAGTGGTTAAGGGTCCCATTTAGATCCCCCTAGATACAGTTTTCCAAAAGCCATGGTGTGGTTTTGCGATCAAAAGCATGTGGTTTCCCTCCCAGGGCCCTAAACTTATCATTTGTAGAAGAGCGTGTTGGCTTAAGACCGGTAGTGTTCTTGGACCCGAGCTGCGTTGAATGTTTTGGAGGGCTTGCTAAAATGTCTCGGCTAAGTCCCACCCAACTCTCTGATTTAGTAGATCTGCGGGAGGGCGGGTGGGACTTGAGAATGGGCACTTCCAGCAAGTTCGCCCATGACGCGGAAGGTTGTGGTCCGGGAGCGCCACTCTGAAAGCTCTCAGTCTTAAACAGCGCTGTGCGGTAGGACCCCATTGGGTTTCCAAGAAGCAGAGCCTGAGGTAGGGATTGGGAGACATGTGGGCGAGGGTGTGCCCCAGGAAAGGACTGTGAGAGAGTTAGGGAGGCCTGACGGGGTACAGTCTGGCCCTTGGCTTACCCTCTGGAGCATGCACAATAGAGCTTTCCTGGCTTTTGTACCTCTTTTGTGTCCCACCCCTGGCTGTGGGCCAACATACAGAAAGGTGCAGCATCCACAGAGGACTGTTCTCAGAGAAGAGTGAAGCTGTGAGTCACTGACAGCTACCCTCCCAACAGCTGGGGGATGGGACGGCGCCCCACGGCAGGGCACGAACGGAGACAGCTCCGGGTCTGATGTCACAGGGGGGAAACCGGAGTCAGGGAGGTCATGTACACTACACAAAGCGGCACAGCTGGAATTTGGCCCCGGGCTGCGAGATTTCTGGGATGGCACCTGGGCTGGTGTATATGCCCCGCAGGTGCACAGGGCCTGCCCATCGTCTGCCAGTTTCCTCTTAACCAGGACGATTTCTTGATGCAGAGTGGACTCAACCGGCCCCTGGGGGAGGTCTGGGCCAGGCCAGCTCCCACTGTGGAGAGGAGCAGACTGGCCTGGCCCCTTCCTGTCCTCACACCAGGAGCAAGACCAAGGCCACGTGCAATCTGGTCTGGTTAATGCATCTTCTGTACGGGAGACGTGAACCCCTTTCCCGTGAAACTCATGGATGCCAGCTACTGGAAAAGCCAAAACTTCTATTTACTGCAGTTCTTGCTAACCTGCCCCATGTGTCCCCCGGTTTTGTCTTACTTGGAGATGCCAGCGCAGGGTCACCCGATGGCGGGGGCCTCCATCCGTGGTCAAGCGGGAAGGCACAGGGGATGTGTCCTCACTGCACGCCAGGCATTCTGCTAACAGCCTTGCTATTCATCGTCCCATTATTTCTTACAGGGTCTCGTTTCCTCTGACACTTGGGAAAACAAGACTGACAATTTAACCAACTTACCCCCAAATTACTTAAATTGACCAAGTGGTGAATGGCAGACACAGATTTGATCCAGGGTCTTTCTTTCCTAAATTCTATGCTTTTAACCACTCTCGTAACTCACCTCCTCATGTCCTTTGAGGTCATCGTATCAGACATCCTCTTTTGTGGCTTTAGTCTTACCTCATTTTCACTCCAAAATAGGCTCGTGGCTTAAGTTCCAACTTTACCAGTTTTGTGAACTCTCGTACGTATGTCTTCATGTTTCATCATCGTGTGGTTCGTGAGTTTTTGAGCCCTTTCTTTCGATAAACAGTGCATTGTGAATTCTTACCCGTGTTGCTGCATAGACCTTATATTTGTTGTTTTAAAGGCCCTACATTTCATCCAATGCATCTACCTCAGTCTCCCCAACTAGGATGTCTGCATCCTAGTCCCCGGAATTGGTGGACATCCTACCTTTCATGGCAAAAGGGACTTTGCAGATGTGGTTAAGAACCTTGAGACGGGACCGTGATCCTGGATTATCTGTGGGTCCAATCTAAGCACAAGGGTCCCCATAAGAGGGAGGCGGGAGGGTCAGAGAGAGAAGAAGTGATGATGGACACAGAGCTTGAGTGACGTGCGGCCACACGCCAAGGAAAGCCGGCGGCATCTAGAAGCTGGAAAAGGCAAGGAACCACATTCTCCCTGGAGCCTCCCAAAGGAGTGCAGCCAGCCAGTCCCTTGACTGTAGCTCCGTGAGACTTGCACTGGACGTCTGACCTCCAGAGCTGGAAGATAACACATCTGTGCTATTTGAGCCCCGAAGTTGGTGGGCAATATTGCAGCAGCCGCGGAGTGCTGAGACTCAGCCCCTGCTTGTCTGGGCCCAGTTCTGGCCCTCCTCCCTGCTGGGGGTGATGCCCCTCCCCCGTAGCTCATGTTTCTCGCATGTCATTATGTTCTGGGCATTGTGCTGAGGGCAGGTTAGGTAGGCCACTCAATCTCTTTCAGGACCTCTCTAAAGTAGGCTCCATTATTATGTCCCATTTCACAACAAGGAGCCAAGGGATGCGGAGTTACTTTCCCAAAGCCACGCATGTAGCTAGAGATCCTGGGACCTTGTGGTCTGACTCTAGCGACCATCTAGGCTGGGATGGGAGGTGGTGCTGTCTTGGTCAGACTCATTAAGAGTCATAACCAGTGCGGGTTATCAAACATTAACCGCAGATCCCACACCGGCCCAAGTCCTTTACATACATTGCCCTCAGGGCCTTGATGGCAAGGCTGGGCGAGAGATGTTCGTCTCTGCATTTTATGGCTGGAGAAACTCAGAGAGGCCAAGTAACTCACCTGCTGCAGGTGAGCTGGGGGCTGAGCTGGGCTGCAGCTCTGGGTCTAGCTGGCCCCAAAGCCTGTGCTGACTTCAGACTTCTTAACACGAGGCCACATGACTAGAGCCAGGAGATTTCCTTCTTCATCAGCTTTATTGTCAGCTCATCATGATGCATCGACCCTGCAGAGAAATCCTTGAGATCTTTCAGGTCTTATATTTGTGCTTCATGGAAAGTGGTCTGTGCACGTCACCTTGGATGACTATCTGTGTCCCTCAGTAACGGAAGGAGATGGAGGTGTAGCCACGCATCTGCGTTGGAGCTGACGGGGGCTCCGTCGTCACTCAAGGATGAGAGGGGACGCGAGCAGGCTTTGGATGGGTCAGTGGTGGCCCTTGAAATTCCCATGATCCCCTTGCAAACCTGCCAAGATTAAAAGTGCTGTAGTGTACCATTTTCTCCGTAAAATGCTTGAAATTCTGCGAGTTATTTCAATTATATTGTAAATTTTTCATAAGCCCTTCTCGTGAGTTGATGAAGACAGCCGCTTCTCCCTCTTCTCTAACTTAGAGAACCTCATCGCCAGCACTAGCCGTTGGGGAACCGTTCTTCGTAGGCTTTGGAAAAATCACTCTCCCCAGAATATCTGTATTGTGAGGGCGACGTTGTTCCCTGGGCTGCAGAGACTGGACCACGCAGGCTCTTCTTCTCTTCACCCTCCTTCCTGTGTTTGGTATACATTCCTGACTTAGCAACAGGCACCCAGGCGGGCATCATAATGCTGCTGGGTTGTGGGTCCTGTTCGGTGCTGGGTTGTGATCCTGTTCGGTGCTGGGTTGTGGATCCTGTTCGGTGCTGCGGAGGAGTGCAGGGCGGCTTTGGTGGACAGGAAAATCCCACAGAGCGGTTCCACAGACTTGTCCACAGCTACCAAGCCCGTTGCTGGTGGGGCAGCTGGAACCCAGGTTCACGATTCTCGGCCCCCTGCCGTGTGCCCTTGGCTCTGATGATATGCTCTGCTCTCAGTGTGGCAGGTGTGTCTGTGGAGGGCTATCCACAGTGTCTTACCTATCCCCACCGTGGTATCACAGGTATTATCCTCAGCCGGTCCGAAGCAGTTTCACTGTCAGCGTCTGGGCCACTCACAGCTCCTTCGAGCACTGTGGTGTTAAGAAATTGGATAAAAGTTGGTCTTACAGTTTCAGCCTTTTCTTGACTCTGGTGGTGCTGGGAACCCCCTACATGTGTTTTTTTCTCCTGCTGGGTGTAAACTCAGGATGAGGGAGAATGTGAGCGGTCCGAACTTGTTCAATTGTTACTGAATCTAGGACCCTAAACAACAGCATGGAGGAAGGAATCTTGCAGCCTAATTATAAACTAAATAATAATAAAGCCAGAGAGCCTAAATGGAGGGGGTGGAATAAAAGAAGGAAATGTACAAGATTTCATCCCGAGTCAGAATATACTGGATACACCCTTGGCTAGTATAATACCTGACGGGGTGCCAAGAAACCATAGAGTTCTAGATTCCATCATATCCTCTCATTTACTAAAAAGTAGCCGTATTATCTCCTTTTGCCTAGGATTACGGGACAGCCAGTACAGTTCAAATGATCAAATTGCCCTTAAAAATCTTCAGTCTGATGTTACAGAGAAGAAATCTGACTTCACCGAGGTAACATGTTTCTAACTTCTAGACCAGCCAGTAAAATGCAGCCAACTATAAAACGTGATCATGGGCCTACTTATGATGTGTTTGCATTTTATTTAGTTTAGTCAAAACTGAATTAAGGCAGGGGCGCCTGGGTGGCTCCGTCGGTTAAGCGTCCGACTTAAGCTCAGGTCATGATCTCACGGTTCGTGAGTTCGAGCCCCGCGTCGGGCTCTGTGCTGCCAGCTCGGAGCCTGGAGCCTGCTTTGGATTCTATCTCTCTCTCTCTCTCTCTCTGCTCCTCCCCCACTCGCACTCTGTCTCTCTCAAAAATAAATAAATTAATTAAAACATTAAAAAAATTTTAAAGTATGCCATGTCTATTTAATCAGTCTTTTATAATCTTCACCAACAATTGGTAAATTTGCAGTATCATAGGAGAGTACGGTGATTGAATCTCAATTTTAAACCAAAATTTATCTGCTGGAGAGAGAGAGTGAGAGAGAGAGAATGATGTGCAGCATTTTGAAGGTGGAGAAGAGATAATTGGAAATCTAACAAGCTCTAGTACACATCATTATAACTGCAAAAAGCATCAGGAATCTGAAATAGGGAGAAAATCAGAGGTCATATTTATAAAATGATATGTTTCCGATTCTAGAGAACAAAGCACTCTGTACACAAGGGTTAATGTTACCAATGTATCACAGACCAGGCTCTGGCTAATTGATGGACTCATTCCATCCTTCCCATAATCCTGGGAGGGAGGTATTATTATTATACCCATTTTGCAGATGAGGAAACTAAAGTTCTATAGCTCCAGTAGTTGACTTGCCCTGAATCTCCTACCTCATATGCTGTCTGGCTCCAGGCTTCTATTCTTCCCTTGCTCTAAAGGGCTGGCCATAAAGGTAGACTCGTTCGAGTTAACACTTTTTTTTTTTAATGTTTGTTTATTTTTGAGAGCTAGAGAGAGACAGAGAACGAGCAGGGGAGGGGCAGAGAGAGAGAAAGACACAGAATCGAAGCAGGCTCCAGGTTCCGAGCTGTCAGCACAGAGCCCGACGTGGGGCTCCAACTCACAGACCGCGAGATCATGACCTGAGCCAAAGTCGGACGCTCAACCGACTGAGCCACCCAGGCGCCCCTCCAATTAACACATCTTAAAATATGGACTTTCCTGCCTGAAAGAATCGTCATCCAAAGGGTTCGTTTATAAGGCATCTGTTCTCTTTCATGAGTGGATATTCTGCCATGAACTTTTGTAATTCTAAGAGGTTGTGGAATTATAAGAATCGATGTCTCATGACACATTAAAGTAAGAAGGGTATCTGTGAAAAATATCTTTCCCCCGAAAATGCTTGTCTTTGGTATTATCCTTTGATTTAATTCTGCCTGTAACGAAACTTGACATTTCCTTCAGAGACCCCAAGCCTGAACTCCCACACAATGGAGAAAGGATGCTATTCTGGCTGCTGAGATCTAGTCATCAATATTGAAAGCCCTTTCTCTGTGGAAGCGCCGAGCTCGCTGTCTGAGGATGTAAAGATGCCTGGCTATAATTAATTTGTTCCCGGAAAGCAAGAGCCGGAACCTCAGGTTGCAGGGAGGGAAATGAGTAGGAGGAACAGTGGATCATTGAGAACCATCCCTGAAAGGAGGTACCCAGTTAAGAAGGGCAAGATAATGATCAAGTCGATTGCTACTCTTTTGAAGAAAGATACCAGCTGAAGATCTTTCCCACCTGATTTTCACACTGAGCTGGCAAATTCCAGCATCTGATGCTAAAATTAATCAGTTTGGTTATCAGTGATATAGATCGTTGGGGCTATGTGGTTGGATCCCTATAACACACACACACACACACACACACACACACACACACACACACACGGTCGTTATCTGTGATAGAATTCAAGAACTCAGAAATCACACCTTCTAAGCCTCTGCTTTGGAACGATCTGGACCATCTACTTTGATCAGATCAGTAGCGTGACTTTCAAATTTCCCTCCCAACTTTGAGCTTTTAAAGCTCGTCCCCGTGTGTTTGTTATAAGGACGGTGTGCATGACGGAATACTCCCAACGGATGCCCTTCCTTGGTAACTGCCATAAATCTCCGCCTCTCCTCCCGAGCCTGCACAAGATTGATCACTTTCCCTTTCAAAATTCATCGAAGCTGTAGAAATGATATGCAGGCACTTCTTCAACCAAGTGATTATTTAAAAGGAATGAAATATGGAACAGAGTTTTCTTCTTTTAAAAAAACAACGTGTAAATTTTCCTGATAACAAAAGTAATGGCAGCACCATGTAGACACTTAGGAAAATATAGAAATACGTAAGAAAATATTTATATATATTTCGCTCCCTTCTTTTTCCCGTGCAATTTTTTGTTACGTACAACTATAATGTATATCAACTTTTATAGCTCTCTTTTATTACATAACATTCTGTCACAGGCAATTTCCCGTGGCATTTAAATTCTTTGTAATCTTTATTTTTAATTTCTACAGAATACGATGCAGTTGTGCCTGCCATGATTTACTTACCCGATCCCCTTTTAAGCAAGACACTTGGATTCCTTCCAGCTTTTCACTGCTGTATATTACACTGTACCAAGTCCTTTGGTTTCCTGCAAGTGCGTGGAAAGACAAAAGTTTCAGGACGGAAATGGAGAAGACTCCATTTCTTCCATTTATCTTAAAACGGCCTTTCCCTACTGCTACATGCCAGAGAGAACTCATATGTTTGAAAACACTCTTACGTCCCTGACGAAACACCACTAGGTTGACAGAGGACTTGGTGGTGATGATTCTGGATCCACCAAATAGGAGTAAGCATGCTTGCGGCTAGCACGGAGGTGACTGCGGAGTGTATCCGTGCAGATACGGGGCCAAAGAATCCATCTGGAGAGCATAGCTGTAGGCTGCAGAGCAACCCTGGAAAAGGGAAGAATTGTCAAGTGGAGGAAAATATAGATTTCAAAGCCACAGGTTGGATTAGATGCTTATCCTTTGGAGAAATAAATTGCTACAAGAATGGAAGCATCCCCATTCCAGCGGTTCAGGATCCGATGTCTCTGACCATCCGCCACTTATCTCTTTCTTCCTTCGGTTTATGAGATGGTGCCTTTCTTAGCAATATGCCTTAAGGCATAAATATAAAGTTAAAAGCAGTCAGTAAGATGAATAAAACTGGGAAAGCAGTTACCAGCCCTCCAAGATCATGTTTGAAACATTTAAAAGCAATCAATGTCTTAAAGCTGCATTTATGAGAAAGAAAATGTACAGATGCCCGTATTGTGTGAGGATGGTCAGGAAACGGGTGATTTATTGCCAGAGCAAGACGCGATACGCAGCTATTCATTCGACCTTGCTCTGACCTTGAACATTCTACTTTAAATGCAAGATTATTTTCTTTTCAAATCAAATCTTACATCAGTTAATCTTATTTTAGATAAAAGATACCTTTTTTTTCCCCAAAGCCGTGTTCAGTTAACCCAATATAAAGGACAGTGGAGTGGCACCCTGGGATAGCTTCACTGGGAAAGATATTTGATGTGAAAGAAGGGATTGCTTTTCTGAGAAGTTGCCCTGATTTAAAAGCAGTGGGCCAAGTTAGGAGCATCGACTAGCACCTGTGTGTCCTGTCTTTCTTGGTTTCCCAGCCCCGGAAGAAGATCTGGACACAAAGTGGTGTATTGTAGTCTGTTATGAACCGGATTGTGTCTCCCCCCAGCTCCAAATGCATGTGCCAAAGTCCTAACTCTCAGTGCCTCAGGGTCTGACTGTGTTTGGAGACAGACTCTTTCAGGAGGTAATTTAGGTTCAATGAGGTCATGAGGGTGGGCCTTATCCAATATGATTGATGCCCTTGTAAGAGGAGGATATTTAGGACACTGAAAGGAGAAAATGCAAAGATGTGGTGGGTGGGGGCGCGGGGGAAGAGTCAGAAGGAACCATCCCTGCTGACCCCTTGTCCTCCGACTTCCAGCCTCCAGAACTGGGAGGAAATAATATTTCTGTTGTTGGAGCCACTCAGACTGTGGTGCTTTGTTACAGCAGTCCGGGTATTTATTTATTCATTACGTTTTTATTTTATTTTTGAGAGAGGGAGAGACAGAGCGTGAGCAGGGGAGGGGCAAAGAGAGAGGGAGACAGAATCTGAAGCAAGCTCCAGGCTCCGCACCGTCAGAGCAGAGCCCGACGGCGGGGCTCGAACTCACAAACTGTGAGACATGACCTGAGCCGAAGTCGGACGTCCACCCGAATGAGCCACCTAGGCACCCCCGACAGCCCGACTTTTTAAGAGGTTGGACCTCAACTTTAATTATTTAATGGATCTTCATGAGAAAATAGGATCTGACAGAGAGAACTTCCCATATGAGTCTAGGATGCATATTAATTGGCAAAGAGTATAGTGTTTCGTTTTTAACGTTTCTCAGTCTATCCAATGGGGCTTTTGTCAAAGCGGAGTGTAAACATCTGAAAAAACACAGTAAGATTTAACCAATAATCGCAGTCCCGACAACTGGATTACCCGCTTGGTGTTATCGCCAGTCTGTTAACACCATGGGGCCAAGAGGTGTCCTCAGCCTGGCAGGTAGTAGATGATCAGTAGATATTTCTGATGAGTTAATAAAGGGTTCGATCGCGACCCTATGTTATAATGACAGACTTTACATCTAAAAAGGTTTCATTCATTCTACATTCCCATTGACAGAACTGCAGTGTACTGGGTACGTAACGGGTTCTTTCCGTTTGTGTAATTCCAATAAATGCAAACGCCTTCCTCATAAATACCCCCATGCCCCCTCATTCTTCCATAGGTTTGAGTACCTCAGGTATCCTCTGATTTCTGCTAAATCACAGAAAAAGTCATACCCTGGAGTTAGAGAACATGTTCATATTTTCAGGTGTATACTTTCACATCTGTCATTGTTTTTGATGTCCCAAACTTCCCGGTAAGGTAGAGAAGGCAAACAGACTTTTGTTTGGACTGGACTTCTGTTAGCATTTCTCCCTCAGGAACAGCGGTATGTCAGGCATCGCTCTGACATACCGAGCGATGCCCCAGCTTCAGAATTAAGTTCAAATTCACACCAGTCGTTGTTGTTCTTCCTTCGTCCGTTTGCATTTGGTGGACCCAGAGTCGCAGTTGTGTCTGCCGGGCCCGAGGTAATGAGATGGCGGCTGGTTCTATCCCATCCTCCTGGGCTTCTAGGACCTCCTACAGTGGCACCTGCCACCCCCAGGGTAGCCCCAGGGTGTCCCTCCAGTGTGTGCTCAGGATGGGCCCCAGGAGGTCTGAGTCCTGGCCTGGCATTCCTTTCACCATATGTGTGGTTAAAAACATAGCTTCTGGGGGCACCTGGGTGGTTCAGTGGGTTAAGCATCCAACTCTGGATTTCAGCTCAGGTCATGATCTCCCAGTTTGTGAGATTGAGCCCTGAGTTCAGCTCTGTACTGACAGTGAGGAGCCTGCTTGGATTCTCTCTCTCTCTCTCTCTCTCTCTCTCTCTCTCTCTGTCTGTCTCTCTCTCTCTCTCTCTCTCCCCGTCCCCTGCTCTTAAAAAAAATAAGTAAATAGGGGCAACTGGGTGGCTCAGTCGGTGGAGTGTCCAACTTCGGCTCAGCTCATGGTCTCGCAGTTCATGAGTTCGAGCCCCATGTCGGGCTCTGTGCTAACAAATAGCTCAGAGCCTGGAGCCTGCTTCGGATTCTGTCTCCGTCTCTCTCTCTCTCCCCCTCTCCCCTGCTCATGCTCTGTCTCTCTCTCAAAAATAAATAAGTGTTAAAAAAGTTTTTAAAAAATAAGTAAATAGCTTTAAAACAAACAAAAAAATACATAGCTTCTGGGTCTTAACCCAGAGATCCTGATTCACCTATGTCTAGAGAGGGGGAGGGAAGGGTCCAGAAGTCTGCATTTTTATAAAAAAATGTTTTATGTTTTATTTTTTATATTTGAGAGAGAGAGAGAGAGAGAGAGACAGAGAGAGAGAGACAGAGAGCGAGTAGGGGAGGGCCAGAGAGACAGAGACAGAATCCGAAGCAGGCTCCAGGCTCTGAGCGGTCAGCACAGAGCCCGAACGGGGCTCAAACTCACAAACCATGAGATCATGACCTGAGCCGAAGTCAGATGCTTAACCGACTAAGCCACCCAGGTGCCCCCAGAAGTCTGCATTTTTAAAATCCCCCCCCCCCACCAATACCAGGTGTTTTTTATGCAAGTGGTTACTGGCCCAAACTTTGGGAGACATTGCAATAAAGTCTAAAATCAGACCAATACAGCACGCTTTCCAAGTTGAGTATTTGGTTTTTTTCCTCCAGAGACTGTTGTCAGAGGAATTCCTAGTAGGGATGATTATACCCCGGGTGGGGTGCACAGGCTCAATTATTATCAGAACTAAGTGTCAAGTGGGAGGGGCTTCATACCGTGTCAAACCGCATGCAGTAGGCACCAGGGGCCTTGCAATTTTCTTGTATGCAAACTACAGCCATGGAGGGGGCGCCGTTGGAAGCAGAGACAGAGGGGTCGTAGAAGCATCTGGCAATGGTTCTCAGCATCCCCTGCCCGCTGGAATCACACTGGAAACTTCAAGAACGCTGATGCCTGGGCCCCACCCCCAGGGATTCTGACGTCATGGTGCGGGGTTGCGGCCTGCGCTTGAGGGTTTTTACAAGCTCCCGGGTTGTTGTGGGCAATGTGGGCTGAGAAGCGCTGAGGATGAGGCCGGAGGCAGAGCTCCCATTAGCCATCTGGGAAAAGGTAGCCGTGATATTTTGATTTTTAGGGAACCGAAGTAAATTTTAAGGCGGCTCTGTGTGTTCGTCACCTGTCTGGTGTGGTCTTTTGAATGTCCAACTTCCCATGTATCTTTCACATCGAATCATGGGTAAGGTGCTAGAGATTGCCCTGGGAAACAGGAAAAACAAAAGAAAAAAACCAGGAAAGAGAAGCGGACCGTCTTCCCGCGTCGAACAGTAAGAATGCAATGAGCCCGGGGTGCTAAGATCACACGTGCTGGGCCCCTCGTCAGAAGTCCGGGTGGAGGAAAGCATTACGTTAGTTGCATAAATGAGTGTTAATCCTGCTCTGAAGAAAAGGAAGTTTTGTGCTTTCTTATCACATCGTAGGGAAAGAGAAACATTTTCTGTCATCAAACACAAGGGCTTCCCATCCTTGAAAAGCCTGGCAGTCTCACGGTCTGTTCGTGTTTTTCTTTTTTGTTCTTTAAATGTGTATTCTGAGCGGGGGAGGGGCAGAGAGAGAGGGAGGGAGAGAATCCCAAGGAGGCTCCCCACGGTCAGCACAGAGGCCGACACGGGGCTCGAACTCACGAACCGGGAGGTCATGACCTGAGCCCAAGCCGAGGCTTAGCCCACCGAACCGCCCAGGTGCCCCTCTGTTCGTGTTTTTCAAAGCGTGCTCCCCGGATCAATTACCCAGGCTCATGGGGTTGTTGGTGAAGCCGCAGATGCCTGGGCCCCGCCCACAGACCCGCACAGTCGGAACCTCCAGAGCCTGGGGAACGTGCAGTTGTAACAGGCCAGGTGATTCTCAGGCCCCTCGGAGCTTGGAAATTGCCGCCTACCTGCTGAGCACCAATTAAGCCTCCAGGCTCCACACGCGGTGGGAATTGAGTCGTTACCGTATTATTTGGGGTCCTGTGCAGTTCCAGGCAAGGGTTCGTTCTAATCGTGTGGGATAACGAGCATCAAAATGGGGGCCCGTGACCCTGCAGGCAGTCGCCCAAGTAGCTTTCTGCAATGGTTTACGCATACGCATGTTAAAAACAAAACCGGGACGGGAGAGCTTCCTCCGCCTGGTGTTGACCTGGTCAGATGCTTTCTTAAAAATCTCAGCGTGTCGTTTTGGACGTAGATCTGTTGGTAAGGAAGCATGGAACACCTTGATCCCTCTACCGGACAGAAACCATGCCTGGGCCCTGACATGCCCCTGGGCACTGACATGCGGCAAAGCTCCACCTGTCTGGTTCAGTGCCCCTCCCCTTGCTGATAAGTGATTATCACGGTCGCTGTGTTAGTCTAGGTAACTGTCCAGCTTGGGTGTCTGATTTCTCTTGTTCTGCTGTCTGGGATTTGACCCCCATGATGGCATGCATGGGGAACCACTGAAATGCAGTCTACGCTAGTAAAGGCAGAAGATTGTGTTAGGGGGTTAGGGACCCAGGCAGGGAGAGGGCTCCCCGTGGAGGAGGGAGGACTCCTCTCTCACACATACCGGTGCCCCCAAGTCCCAGCCCTGCTCTAGAACTGGGTCCTGCCTCCCCCATGAGGCTGTGAGCCTCTATTCAGGTGCTCCTGGGCCTGGTGGAGGCAATTATTGAAATTCGAGGATACCCAGGGACACAAACATGGTTAGGTACCCAGCAGAGAAAACCCATTCCCCAGTCAGAAGAATGATTTCCAGAGGGTATAACCATTTCATAAACGGATCTGGGTGTTCTGCCTTCCTGAGCACGCAGAGGTGGTGTCAGGTGTGTGGGGCAGATGGCCTTGGACGAGAACACGGTTCCGGACGTCCTCTTGGGCCTTGAAAGAGAGTGCGCTGCCTGCGTTACAATGGACTGCTTGAATAATTGCCGTCTTTTCCCATTTGCAGGAGACTCTGGCATCGCAAAACCCAAAAATGATTTCCTCCGTAGTCATTTCACAGCTGATTGACGAGAATAAATCAAAGGCAAACCGGGCGGCGCTGCCCGCGCCCTGCGCGCCCGCTCTTCTCGCACGTCCCGCGAAGCCATCTCGGGCGACCCGCAGCGGGGTCTCCATCAGCCGGGCGTTCGCCCTCCTTCCCGGCAAGCGGGCCATCCAGACACCTGCGCGGAAGCTGGGACCTGACCCCGAGCTGCCGTCCAATGAGGAGAAGCCGTGCAGCGGCCCCCAAAGGGGCTTTGCGTCCATCACCATCACGGCCAGGCGCGTGGGCCCCCCAGCCAGCGCCCTGGCGTGGGAGGCCGTGGGGGACCCTCTGTGCACCAAGTGCACGGTCCAGGGCGCTCTGCTCGGGGACCCCTCTGCTCCGGCCGGGGGTACCTATCCCCGCCCGCACCATGGACCATTCGCTTGCACGGAGTTCTCCAGAAACTGCTCTGCGGTGACGCTGAAGCTTCCCGAGACCCATCCCCGGCCGTGCAGGGGTCACGAGTGCTGGGTCACCAATGTGGACAACCGAGAGAACGGTTTTCCTCCAGGGGCCCCGCGGTCGGGAAAGAGGCCGCTGGTGTTCAGCTCCTGCATCCATCTCAGGGTGTCTCAGCAGTGTCCGAATTCCATTTACTATCTAGACCGGTCCCTCTCTGTCCCCATCGAGCAACCTCAACTTGCTGGCCCTAAAATGCACAGGTCGGTCCTGTCGCTCCACCTAAATTGTAGTTCACACAGATTGACACCAGATGGAGTTGATGGCACAGAGAACGGAGGGCCAATGAGCAGAGCCTTGAAGCCGGAGCTCACGGAGAGGAACCAGACCCTCCTAGGCCCCCGCTGGAACCCAGGTTTGCACAAAAGTCTCTTGAAGGAGAACCCGTTGCCGGAGCAGGTGCATTCGCGGCCCAGCGCCTGTCCCTGGAGTGGCTCGCCTCTGTTGGAAAATACAGGCTTCTCGGAGGTGGGAGCCAACCGGGTCACTGGAAGAAAAGGGAAAGAGGATTGCGCAGCTCGACACGCCGCTGATGGTGCCAACCAGCTGTCCATTCACATTCCTGGCTGGAGCTACACAGCAGGTGAGGGACGCTCCCCTCCTCGGGAGGTGGGGCCGCCAAGGACAGATCCCCATCCGTCGGGTAATCTATGCAAGTGCCCTGCCAAGGTGGATAGTGAGTTTCTTCTACGTAACTTATTCCAAAAAGCGGTTCTCAGGAGCATTGCTTTGTCTGCTCGGCTCTCAACCGGTGATTGATGGCTCGGTGTTGATGTCCTCCTTAGATATGCACAGATACTTTTCTAGATTGTAAGAGACCTTCCCTCAGAGTTTTGTTTCCAATGGTAGCGCCACACCCTGCCATGTAACGAGCAGGAGGCGATAGCCCCCAGATGAAGTTAGTTTAGGTCCACGATGTTCCAAAACAGGGTGAAGAGGGCAAAGTGCTGTCTACTCCCCGAGGCTCTTGTCTCTCTGGTCTGAACATCTGAGGGTTTGGAGGCGTCTAGAGGGCTGTACTTCTTGTCTTTCAATCAGATAGTTGGTATTTATGGATTGGTCTTAGAATTCTTGTGTGTGGGGCGGGGGTGAGGGGGAGATTAGTAATTCTGGGACATTTTCAAAAAGAAGCACACTGGGGATTCTACCTGCGAAACAGCAAAAACCGCAATTTTCTGCTTCCTTGGTTGTGTTTTCTGGGGCAACTCGGCTAGAATTTGTTGCTATTTCTGCCACTGCAAAGGCCAGGGAGAATTCCCAAGGACAGCCGCCCTGGGTACCTTTCACCTCTCTTAGGAGGTCAGGGAAGAGGAGAGCAGGTCTTAGCCCCAGGCCAGATTTCGTTCTCTGTACAAACTTCCAATTTTCAGTTTTGCTTTTTGCGAGCGACTCTGATTTATGAATTAGTGACTTTCCACTTGGGGAAAATATTTAAAGATAATAGTAGTAAAATTGGAAATGCAGCATACGCACCATAATTTTATAGTGTAATTTTTGTCCATTAAGGCTTTATTAATTAATAAAAATGGCTGTAAAACACTTTAAGCAATAATGCGCGTAGAAATGGTAAATGATGTAATTAATTTTAACAAGAGTGTATATATTGAATGCTCAGAGATTTTTAAGGCAATTTGACATGGCTTTCAGGTTGATTAGACCATTGAAATGCCTCTGAGTCTGACAGGCTGACTGCAAAAAGTAAATGTAAGCCTGTCTCAGTGTTGCAAAACTGGGCCTCGATTTAGTGTTTTAAGAAATTGTTCAAGTCAACCACTTCCTTTTCCTTGTTGATACAGATTACTGGAAACGTACAATCCACATTGTTATATGCCTGCCACCCCCACGCCAGAGCATATCCGGGTGTTGAGGTTGTGTCTCTTGTGTCTCATGGTGTGAAATAATCATTCGGATTTACGGCACCTTCGCGAAAGGGTCTTTAAAAGTCACTAGAGCGAGGTCTCAAACATTGATTTCAGAATAGAGGAGCATGAACAGAGAAAATCCACCCCCCACCCCAACTTATTTTTGGCTTTGGTGCAGAGAAGATATTTGATTTTGACTTTGTGGAATGGCTGCTCGTGTAACTGATGTTCTTAGGCCAACAGTATGAACGAATTCTACTTCCTGTGGGCCGACTTCCCTCAGAACAACTCCATATCCCAGAGAGTCCACATGCAGGATTTGAGTGGCTCTGAATGATCTCATTGGATCATTTGAGGAAAGATCTTCACGGAGGCCAGATCACCTTTTTTAGAGTTACCGATCTCGTGTTTTCTAGCGCAGGGAATGTAGACAAGCCGCCCTGGCACTCCGAGCCTGTTTCTGCGTCTGGGGAGCTAGAGAAGAGGGGCATTTGGTGTTCCGGAAGGTCCCCTCTAGCTTGGAAAAAAACCCTCTGCTCTATTTTCCTGAGGTGAAATCTGTGAGTGAGAGTGTCCTTGTGACTCTGGATCCCTCAGTCATCAAGCTCAAAGCCACAGAACCTTGAGCTCGCCATTCTGGGCACACGCCTCAGACGTGTACATAGGCACACGCATTCATTCACACACACGACCCGCCCCGTACTCTCATACTTTCGCACTCAGAACCTAGTTTGCGATGGAGCGTATGCCTTCCCAGGTGCCAAGAATGTGCTTCTTGTCCAGGCTGTTGAAGTTTTGCCTGAGATTTATGAGCACCACTCATGGGCTGTAACCATCACAGTCTGTCGTGTGCTAAGCTACCCAGCACTTCGAGGGGGAGCTCGCTGACCTTCATCTTGACAGAGCTTTTCGAGCCTTATGGCAAGTGTTTTCTGACAGGGGCAACGCTCATTAAAACTCTGAGGAGCTGTTTGTATTTCCTGCCCCAACTGGGATCTTGTCCGGGGCCTTCTCGACGGCCCCCTCTGGCTCCACTTGCCGTGAGCGGTCTTCATGTTTTCATAGTTACTGAAGCTGATTCTTTTTATCTCAAGGATCCCCAAATCCCAGGTGAGCAGCGTCCTCTCGAGCCGCCTTAGTGACATTCAGCCTCAAGGGAGGCACGGCCTGGGAGATTCCGCGAACAGAAGCAAGGCGGCTTCGGTTCCAGTGGTTAGGTCATCAGACAGGAAGTGCTCCAAATTGTATTCTAGAATGAGCCTCCCGGACGCACCCAGAAGGACGGCCGAGATGAGAGAAACTGTGAGACTTGCAGACATTTGATACGGTACAGATAGGCCATGTCTACTGGGGCATCACGTTCTAACAGACAGAGGGGGACCTGTTCTCTTTCTAGCAGCTGGGGGCTTAGGAATGGGTTCCTGCTTTGCCTCTCTCCTCAGTCCCTGTGGGTTTATTCCCTGTATCTCTGCTGTCGGGGCGTCTCCTGCCGGCACCCGCTAGATGGACGTGACACAGCTCCCTGCCCCGCCGTAAGGAAGGCTTCACTGCCACCAGCAGGCCATCCTACCAACAACCACGGCAGGTACCACGCAGATCCTGGGTGCCAGGCCCTGGCCGACATCCATCGTGGAACCTTTCAAACCATTCTGTAAAGACAGTATCACTTTCCCTGTCGCTATCCCTATTAGGTAGGACCAATGAGTCTTGAAAATAAAATGATAGGCCCAAGTCCACGTGGCCATGAAATGTCAGAGCCGAGAACAATCCTGGGTACTTGGCTCCCCCCCACCTCCGGACCCTCCCAGCAGCAGCCCGAGGCAGAGGAGTCGGATGGGTGGGGAACCCTGTCAGTGGCAGTCGCCATCTTCCGTTGTCACCGCGAAGGGGATGTTTGAAGACCACTCACGGACATACAGAGTAGTAGTATCTGGTGGCCAGAACCTAACAGGAGAGGGGGCTACGCAGTTAATTTCTAATCAAATGTAATAAACCACGTCGTTTGGTACAGTGAAAATTTATTGGCTCAGAAGTCCTTCCCAGCCTGAAACCCCCTTCCTTGTGGTGTTCCTTGGGGTCTACAGTGCCGATCTGAGTAGTTGTCTCTTTGCTGGGTGTTGCCTGCCTGAAACAGGATTGACTTTGATCCATAACTCATTGCCGGTTTCATTTTGCATTTGTGGCCTAGATCTGAAGCTTTCCCCTGTTCCCAAGACATCCGTCGAAGTTTGTTAGATGTTCTTGGAGAAGAGACTTACGAAGGTCCTTTTCTTCACGTGTCCCAAAGGTTGATGCTCTGTGGTGGAGTTTCCGTCTCAGCGTGCCCCAGTCCGTGCTCAGGCTGCTGGGGGCCTTGGTCTGAGACGTCTCCGGTGTTTCTCGGCATCACTGGTGATCAAAGGTGTGAATGTCTGGAGGGATTCACTGGAGAGAAGCGACCGGATCCCTGCCGGGTCACAGAGTGAGAGCTGTGTCTCCCACTGTTCTGTTGCTGTAATCTAACACGTGGGTAGTGAGTGGGGTTTAGGGCATGACGAAAGCTCTTCTGTCACTCAGGGAAAATGACAGGCTGTATGCCGATAGGCCAGACCTGCCAGAGAAATCTGCATCAGGCTCAGCTCCTTCAGTCCCGTGAGCACCGCTTCCTCGAGGGGCCAGAAGACATTTGAGGAGGCCTTATTTTAATGATCTAGAGCTGGGGTCTACAAACTTTTTTTGGCAAAGGGCCAGATGGTCTCCACAGCAGCTACTCAGCTCTGCTGTTGTAGATCAGAAGCAGCCACAGACAAGGCGTGCATACATGAGCGTGGCCGTGTCCTCATAAAACTTTATTTACCAAAACAGGCAGTGGACCAGACTGGGCCCTACTGGCTGTCATTTGCTGACGCTGAGTCACTCATCCTCCCAAACAGACTTCACCCTGGTTGCCAGTCTTGCGCGTTGGATCCTTGGGAGACCCAACTCCGAGATGGAGATTGGTGGACATTCATTAGGGAGTGGTCTTGGCATCCGTGGACGGGAAGGGAAAAAAGCAGGAATGGGCAGAGGGAGAAGTCACTCTGCGGTGCAGTTGTAATGAAGGCCTTAGGGAACTCTGAATTTGGGATGGCCCATCATAGCTATTCCGAGTAGAGGCAAGGGGGCTGTGCCTTTATTCCCCTCGGGGAGGGGATGTGACCGTGGGCGAGGCAACTCTGTACCCGCCAACTGCTACAGTCGTGGTGGACTCCCAGCAGCCGGGGTGGGTGGAGGGCATCACAGTGCATGTCGCTCAATCTCCCTTGCCCCTCTGTGACCTCATACTTCTCCAGAACAACTCGGGGATCTCGCACAGCTGGCCCGGGGGCAGTGAGGTAGGGACGTAGGCTTGGGCGTGGCCCTCAGCCCCTGTCCAAAGAGGACCGGGAGAACTCGTTTCCCCCAACCCTTGACGTCTACTCATTCAGCAGATGCAGGCTGGGCACTGTGGGTGTGGGAGCGGCACCTTGAACCAGGCGGCGGTGGTGGGTGTGCTGAGAGCTGGTCAGGGGTGGGGCTGTTTGGGAGGAAGAGCCCACAGGGTGGCTGATGGTCAGGTGCGCTGGTGGTATTGCCGTGACAGGAAGTGCCTGCCCAGCCCTCTGCGGTCTCCAGGGGCTTCCTCCACCATCTGGATGGGAAGTTTGTCTCCCAGTGGCTGGCCCACATATCTACTGTGACCGCACACTCTCGTGCTGAAGGAATGTGGTTGAGGACCATGTGAACAGTCTTCGGACCATGTCTTCTTACATTTTGTGAAACTATAAAAGAAGAATCGGGTGGAATGAGCTTTTGTGTGTGTGTGTGTGTGTTTTTTAAGTTTATTCATTTATTATTCCTGAGAGAGAGAGAGCACAAGGGGGGAAGGGGCAGAGAGAGAAGGGGACACAGAGTCTGGAGCAGGCTCCAGGCTCTGAGCTGTCGGCACGGAGCCCGACGTGGGGCGTGAACCCGTGAACCGTAAGATCATGACGTGAGCCTGAGTCGGACGCTCAACCCACTGAGCCACCCCGGAGCCCCTTGTGTTTTGTTTTATGGTTAACAGTGAACTAAGGCAGCAGGTGATCGAGTCAGCTGGCGAATGAGCAGCTAAACTGGGACCTGTGGTATCTAGCAGCAGATGGAGAGAAGGAACTAGCAAACTGCGGCCCGGGGAGGGGTGGGGGGCAAACTCAAACCTCCGCCTGTGTCTGCAAATCAGGTCTCCCTGGGACACAGCCCTGCTTTTTCACCCGCACGCCGTTCCGTGGCTCCTTCCTCACTGGACAGCAGAGTTGGATGGTGGGGACAGAGACCCGTGTCCCACCAAGCCTACAGTATTAGCTCTCTGGGCTTTCACAGGAAGAGTATGTCGCTCCCTGCTCAGGGACCAGCTCTCTGGGGGACGCTGGCAGGTCCTTTGCCCCCAAAGCCTCCCATTTCTCACCTGTGGAAGGAGGGAGGTGGACAGATGGCGTCCTGAACTCTTCTCTGCCAGCCTGTTAATTCGTGTATTGTTCTGGCGTAGTTTTCTGTCGCAGAAGCTGGTTGGAGAAGTCCAGCTTTCAGGGTAATTCCCAGAGTGTAGAAAGGGTGCTCAGAGTCAAAGGGAGGAGCTCTCTCATCCTGGACCTCCAGCGCCCTCATGACTCTGGGTTCTCTGCCACCTTTTCTGACCAGGACCTTCCAGGCTTTCTTTCTTTTTTTTTTTTTTTTTTAACGTTTTATTTATTTTTGAGACAGAGAGAGACAGAGCATGAACGGGGGAGGGGCAGAGAGAGAGGGAGACACAGAATTGGAAGCAGGCTCCAGGCTCTGAGCCATCAGCCCAGGGCCCGACGCGGGGCTCGAACTCACGGACCGCGAGATCGTGACCTGAGCTGAAGTCGGACGCTCAACCGACTGAGCCACCCAGGCGCCCCTCCAGGCTTTCTTTAACTCTTCCAACCCCCCCCCCCCCCCCCCAGAGATACAAGTGCCACTGAGGTTCGACCTTGGCATCAGGTACTTCTGTGCCACCTGCCCATGTCAGTGAGTGGTTTGGGCATGCGTCCAGTGCTGGCATCCCCTGCTAGTGCCAGACCAGTGTCCCTCCCTCACCCCCATGACATTTATTGTGTCAGCCATGGTATCAGGCCCTGGGTGAGGCTATCATTCCACACTGCTGAAATGGAACCTAGTGTGGTCTCCCTACATGCAGGTTCCAGTCTGGTGGGAAGACAGGCATCCAATTGATACCCCTAAAATACGTGTGTAATTGTAGCTTGTGGTCAATGCTCTAGGGGGGTGGTGAGGACCACAAGAGACTTTAACAGGGTTGGCTTTGTTCAGAAGAGGGGCGTGAGCAAGGACTTTCTGCTGGAGAGGCTTTTAAGTCGATTCTTGAAGCCTGAGTCGAGGGACCAACGTGTGCCAAAGCTTTGAATGGTGAGTTGCTGAGAAGGCTGGTGCCCCTGCAACATACCAAGTGGTGCCACGTGAGGCTGGAGACGTGAGCTGGAGCCAGAGTCACGGTCAGGGTGAGGGGCTTAGAGACCAGAATAAGGATTTACAATTTTATCCTAAGTTCAGCGAGAAGCGATGATGTGACGTACGCTTTCGGAAGATTGTCTTGCTTCTCAGAGGCTGAGAGGTGGAAGCAGGTGAGACCATCGCTGGGGAGTAGGTGAGAGCCATCGTGGAGGCTGGGGAGGTGGGAGAAGTCTGGCGGCGGAGCTCACAAGCCTTGAGTACTGGTGAGCTCAGGAGGAGGGAGCCAGAGAGGTGGCAAGGTGGACGTCCAGATTTCTGGCTTGAGCATCTAGAGATGATATTGTTGTTTTCTTTTTTTAATATAGACTATTGCTTTTATTTATTTACTTATTTTGAGAGAGAGAGAGAGAGAGACAGTGGGAGTGGGAGAGGGACAGAGAGGGGGAAGAGAGAGAATCTCAAGCAGGCTCTACACTGTCAGCGCAGAGCCCGATGCGGGGCTCAAACTCACAGAATCGTGAGATCATGACCTGAGCCGAAACCAAGAGTCAGACGCTTAACCAGTTGAGCCACCCAGGTGCCCCTATAGAGACTACTTTTTAAAACAGTTTTAGGCTCAGAGCAAATTTGAGAGGAAAGTATAGAGATTTCCCACATATCCTGCATCCCACCTATGCCCAGCCTCACCTGCTATCAACATCCCCACCTGAGTGGTACATTTGTCACACGACGAACTTACATTGATATAATCACACAAAGGCTTTCTTCTAGGGTTTATTCTTGGGGCTGTATGTTCTATGGGTTGCAACGAACGTATAATGGCATGTATCCACCATTATAGTATCCTAGAGAATGGTCTCGCTGCCCTAAAAATCCTCTGTGCTCTACCCGTGCATCTTCCCTCCCCCTAACCCTTGGCAACCATTGATTTTACTGTCTCCACGGTTTTGCCATTTCTAGAATGTTCTATAGATGGAATCACATAGTATGTAGTCTTTTCAAATTGGCTTCTTTCATTTAGTAATACACATTTAAGATTCCTCTGTGTCTTTTCACAGCTTAATGGCGCGTTTCTTTAGAGCACTGAATCAGAATCCATCGTGTGGATGGGCCACAGTTTACCTACCACCTACTGAAGGACATCTTGGAGGCTTCGAAGTTTTGGCAGTTGTGAACAGAGCTCCTATAAACATCTGGGCACAGGTTTCTGGGTAGACAGGAGTTTTCAGCTGTCCACCCAGCTGGATAAATACCAGAGGGCAGTGATTGCTGGATCCCATGACAAGAGTATGTTTAGTTTTTGTTGGTTTGTTTGCCTTTACAAGAAGCCTTCCCAGAGTATGTTTCGTTTTGTACAAAGCTGCCGAAACGTCTTCCAAAGTAGCTGTGCTATGTCGCGGTCCCACCAGCCACGACTGAGAATTTCTGTGGCTCCCCGGGCTGACCAGCATTTGGTGTTGTCCGTGTTCTGGATTTTGGCCATTCTGGTAGGCGTGTTTAGTAGTAGGTCGTTGTGGTTTTAATTTGCACTTTCCTGATGACGAAGGATATGGAGCCCCTTTCGTATGCTTATTTGCCGTCTGTGTATCTCCTTTGGTGAGATGTCTGTTAAGGTCTTGGCCCGTTAAAAAAATTTTTTTTAATGTTTACTTTTGAGAGAGAGAAACAGAGCACGAGCAGGGAAGGGGCAGAGAGAGAGGGAGACACAGAATCCGAAGCAGGCTCCAGGCTCCGAGCTGTCAGCACAGAGCTTGAAGCGGGGCCTGAACTCAAAGACCACGGGATCAGGACCTGAGCCGAACTCAGATACCCATCCAACTGAGCCATGCTGCCTCCATGAATTTCTATATCCAGATTTATTTTTCTGACCGTGAGACGAATACATTATAGGGAACTGAGAATAACAAAAAGCAGAATAAAAAGCTTAATAATCATGGCTGATACTTTGGTGTATTTGTTCCATTGTTTTTTATGCATACTTATTTTTTCTTTGAAATAGTTGAGATTCTGCTATAGATGTAATTTCCCTCTGGGTCTCTGCCACTTAGAACTATATCATAAATATTTCCTGATATTAACAGTACTTTACAAAGGAAATTTTATTGACTGAAAGGGTGTGTCTTACGGCCATATCGTAGTTTTATTTATTTCTTCATTCTTGGCCCTTCAAGTTGGTACTCCGTTTTCACTTTTTGGAATAATATTAATGTGAGCATTTGGTGTATAGGCTTTGCTGTATTATTGTCTTTTGGAAAAAATCCCTTAACTGGAACGTCTGGGTCAGAGACGATCAATCCTTGTGAGGTTCTTGAGGCACGGCACCAAATTAGACTCCGGGAGAGGCCGAGGTGAAAACTTCTTTCCTCAGCATCGCAGAGGCCTTTGCTGTAGGTGCCTGGCCAAGATGAGGTGTCCATCTACTGAGTTCTGCAAATTCCAAGATGAAAAAAAACCAGCCTCGTGGTCTGAGCTCGTATTTCTGTGATTGCTGGTAGGTGTTCATTGTTCTTGATTCTCACCTTGACCTCGGCTGGAGCTGTCTCAGTGCCCCTCCCCCTGTTGCCTTCGGTAGGCCTCAGCAGCCAGACGTTTGGGGCCGGATCATTCTCTGTTGTGGGGGCTGTCTGTGCATTGTGTGGTGTTCAGCAGCGAACAACAATTTGATTGTGACCAAACAAATATCTCCAGACGTTGCCTGGTGGCGGGAGGGGGGGGGCGGCGCACGACAGAATCACCCTTGGTTGAGAACCGTTGGCCCAGACCATGCCCAAACCTCGCTACAGCCCACTGTGATTGTGGACCACCCTTCTCAGCAACCCTCCCTGCTCACGAGGCCATGCCACGGTCTCCGTGCATCTTCCGGCCTCATTCTCTCAAGTCTCAGCTCCCAGGACTTTTAGGTCGTTCTCAGGTGATGCATTTGCTACATTGTGAGGACCGTTTTCTTCCTCTAGATTGTATGATCCTGAGGTCAGGATCCAAGCCTGAGTCTTGGCGTTGACCTCTCCACGACCGGCAGAGAGCCACAGAGTACAGAGCCCTGGCTCAGGACCTGTGTGCTAGGTCCTTTGTCGGATGACCCAACAAAGCCTTGCTGATGTCAGGGTCACTTAGGAGCCAGCTGTCTTGTCTTTCCACAAACCACCTCTCCCTGTGGTCCTGTCAGAAACCTCTCTGGCCAGGAAAGGGTGGGGAGCCATGTGAGATTCGCTGTCCAGAGGTAGGTTGTGAAAAAGTAAAGTGAAAGCTATAGCATTCCCACTGGGTTTCAGAATTTAGGGGGAAAAAGTTTCCAGCTATTGTTTCCCTCCAAGAACTCAGTAAGTATTGTCATGGAACAACTTTATTATCCTTCAGATGGCCAAATTTAATGTTAAAAGAGAAAACATATGGACAGTGTTGCAAAAACATTTTCAAGGGTTTTTGTTTTGTGTGTGTGTGTGTGTGTGTGTGTGTGTGTGTGTGTGTGTGTGTGTGTCTGTTCATTTAGTTCTTGGTTAAGTCTTGACGAGATTGTATCATTTTCCCCATAATCTTGGAATACGATGTTCAGATCATCCCCCCGAGTGTACACGATCTCTAAAAGCGGTTCATGTCAGCAACCCCAGCTGTCTTTATGGAAAAAGGGCTTTTTTTTTTTTGAGTAACTCCCTCAGTGGTAGGAGTGGGTTGTGTCCCCATCCCCGTGTTGTTTAGGAAACGGTCCTTCTCAGGGGCCGTCTGCTCAGGTTGGCCAGGGATCAATTAAGAGACATGGATTAAGGGCGGTGGCGCGATGAGGGGATTATGGTCCGATCTGTTAAAATTATAAGGCTGCAAAGCCACCGTCTGCGCCTGCATGAGAAACGGTGATCGTCAGGGAGACCTAGCAGAAGACCGTGGGTTTGGGGGTGAGACCTATCTGGGTTTCAGTCCCGGCTCTGCTAGGTGCTGGCCTCGTGTCCCGAGGACACTGAGCGTTGTGTGGGTGCAGGGGGGTCTCAGTCCATTTTGTTACGATCTGTCGTCCTCGGCGCCCCCCTGAGCTGTCTGTAGGAAATCCACGTAGATGTGATCTCGCAAAAAGAAATGGTCACAGCAGTGAGTTCTGTAGGGAAAAATGGTCCAGGTACAGACGACCTGGAGAAAAGGGGAAGAAGGAATATGAGAAATAGGGGGGCATGTTTAACTCCTTTGGCTGGATGAGGTTTGCTATTTTCCCCATTGTCTGAACACAGAAGCTCAGATCTTTCTAAAAACTGTAACTTTATTTTCAGTGTTACGGACTAAGTTTGGGAAAAGGAGAGATGAGTGAAGGTGGTAGGGCCAGCGTGGAAAGCCATCTTAAGCCACGTTGCCCCAGTCGTGCAGAAATTGTTCCCACGTTGTGACATGGGCTCATTTACTTCCTAGGTCAGGTCACAGCCCCGTGAGGGCATTACTCTGGATGAAGCACACAGTTCACACGGGGTGGGGGCATTCCGGTGATCGTACGTGGCTTAGGGGCTGCCATTGGAGTGTGAAAATTGTGTTCTTAGCCAGGGGAGGGCATCACACACACCAGGGATACTTTTCCAAAATGCCCACCCTGGATTCTGTGCTGGAATCCGCTGTCTCCCTGGTTAAGAGCCCTTTGCTGGAGGATGTAGGGGAGGGAGAATAATTTTCCTTCCCCCCTCCTAAGTGCTCTCTGGGGCCCCTATAACAAAAAGGCAGACTAGCAAGAAAAAAGCAAACCAGTTTATTAACATGTGTCCATGGGAAAATGGTTGTCGGGAAGTCCGCAGGGAAATCTGACTCTGGGCGGTGGCTTAGAATCCCACCTTGTACAGATCTTCACCAAGAACGATGACTCTGTGAAGAAATGACAGGACAAAAGAAAGCAATTTCAGGCCTCCAAGGTCGGCAAAGCAGGAAGGTGGATACATGAGGGGAAACCAGTCGCAGATAGAGATAAAGGCCGACGTCTGTTATGTCCGTTCCCCTGGTGCTGTCTCCAGGCTGATCGGTCTACACTTATCTCTGGTGATTAAGTTCTGTCCTTCCTGGTGGAGAGGGGAGGAGGGACATCTTTGTAAATACATGTCCTGCTTTTGGGCAAGTAGGGAGAAGGCAGACAGCTTTGCTTCTCTCTGCTTTTTTCTCAGTGGCTTTCAGCTCAAAATAATTCTAATGCAAAGTAGCATCTCTGGGGGTGGCCTATGCTGCTACCTTTCAGGGACAGTTCTGTCTAGAGGACAGCATGTCCCTTCGACTGTGCATCTTGACCCTCTGCTCTTTAGGGGGTACTGGCCAAACTCTTCAAGGCAGAGATTCACCTGTCTGAAGGGCAGGTGCCCAGAACAAGTATTCTCTTTTACAGAACAAGTACAATTAGAAGCTGCCCCCCCCCAAATGCCTGCCCTTGCCCACTCCCATTCTTGGGATAGATGCCCTGTAGGAACGGTAAAACTCAGTAAAACTCCTGGGCGAGGAGTGTATAAATTGGCCCATTAGGTGACAGTTGTCTGTAGAATCAGAAGTTACAAAAATCCAGGTTTTCTGAGTTGAAACGTTTGGATGCAAGGACTGCATCATTTTGATTCTTCGGTACAGCTGCCTTTGTCCTCATTATGAATTTCGTGTGTTGGGTCATGAGCCCCCGTTAAGGGGGGTGGATCATTCATATCAGACAATGCCATTTATGTGGGCCCCACAAAGAATAACACCCCCATTTTCCCTGTTCCCAGGGCTGTGTGTCTTCTGAGCAACTCTTACCTCTCTGGGCCTTTGGTCCACATAGGCCCTGATGTTTCTCCTCCCACAGTACCAGAAAATCCTGATAACTTCGAGGCCCATCGCTCCTAAGTACACAGAACCTTATGGAAGCATTTGGTGTTCTGGCTTCTTGTCCTATCTTTCCCACGGACAGATATCTAAATTGGCTGAAATGAGGGGAACCATTTTTACTTAAAATAATAGTTTTACTTAAAATCTGCTCCCTCCCTGGGTGGGATATTAGACGGAAGACCCGGGCTTGCGTCGCAAGATGGGTGTATACGCAGCAAATGAAAGACTGCGGTATTTTACGAAGACAGAGGCTTATCCATTTTTGCATCAATGTGGACTGCATGGAGGTGATTTTGATTGGATGGTCTTGTAGATGGGGAAAACTGTCGCTGGATTCCAGAGGGATCCTGTCCCGAATCCCCGTCGACACACGTGTGCGCGGAAGGCCACAGTGTGTCAGACCCCAGCCAGCAGAGTTGGGGAGAGGTGGTCCTTAGAACGCCTGGACGGTCCCAGGTTTGTACGTTTGGGAGGTGTGGCTTACCCAGACGTCAGGGAGAATGTGTGTTGATATAATCACTGTGACGAAGCCCCTTGGCATTGTCTGAGCCCCAAGCCCTCCTTGGCTGTGGGCACTACTGGGAGCCCTGTGACTCCTCCCCAGGTCTGCCCTACGTCTCCCACGTACATGCTTAGAAAAGGCTGTAAATGTAACGTTTCTCCTTCAATTCTTCTGCTTGTGTAATGTTTTCTTTCCCTCCTGTTAAAAAAAAAAAAAAATGCACATTGTGAAAGTTAAAATGTAGACGAGCAGAAAGAGGAAAAATAAAGAGCGACCATAACCCTACTACCCACAGGTGGCCCTTTTAGCAGAAAGGGGAACCCTGTAAATCATCATTCTAGGAGACTTCTCGTTCTCAGCATTAGACTGTGAAGTTCCTTGTCATGTGCTACAGTATCCCGATTAATCACGTGATGGCTGCCCAGGCTTTCATTGCCTGGATTTACCTGTTTGGTTTTTTTTTTTTTCTCTCAAGCCTTCTTGTTAAATAGATTATTAACATTTTTACATTTTTGTAACGATGTGTCGGTAAGAGTCCCTGTATAGAAATCGATGTGGGCATTTCGTATGATTTCCTTAACCCAGTTTCCTAAGAATTTCTGGGTCAAAGGATAGGCACAATTTTAAAGCTTTTAAGTGTAGATTTCCAAGAGCTCCAATGCAACAGTTATGCGAAGTTATAGTATCAATACATGAATACCAGCTTCCCGAACACACACAGGCATTCCGTATTGGCGTTACAAAAATTTCCCTGCCATTTTGATAAATGGAAAATGATATTTACAACATATTAATGCATATTAAAAAGTTTTTTAGTGTTTATTCATTTCTTGAGAGAGAGAAAGAGAGAGAGAGAGAGCTCAGGGGAGGGGCAGAGAGAGAGGAAGACACAGAATTGGAAGCAGGCTCCAGACTCTGAGCTGTCAGCACAGAGCCCAATGTGGGGCTCGAACCCATCAACTGTGAGATCATGACCTGAGCCAAAGTTGGACACTTAGCCGACTGGGCCACCCAGGTGCCCCCTATTAATGCATATTTTTTGGTGGTGAAATTTTGCCATGTGCTATACCTCTATTCTTTTGTGAATTACCTATATATTTTCTTTGGCCACTTTGGTCTTTTCTCTTTTGAATTTTTACTTATGTTAAAACATCCTCTTGTATTTTTAATGCTATTTATCATAACTTTTTAAACTCTGAATCTTGAAATGGTTTAAATTAACAGAAGAGTTTCAAAGGTAGTACAGAGAGTTCCTGTATATCCCATATACATAGCTTCTCCTTATGTAACCACCTCACGTAATCACAGCACCTTTCTCTAAGACAGAGTTTCTCAACCTGGGCACTGTTGGCACTGGGGCTGGGAGATTCCTGGTTGTGGGGCGTCCTGTACGTTACAGGATTTGAGCAGCATCCCTGGCCTCCCCCTGTCTCCCTAGCTGTACCACCAAAAATGTCTCCGGATGTTGCCACGTGTTCCTGGGGGAGCAAAGTCACCCCCAGTGGAGAATCACCGACCTGAACTGTGAAATCGATATTGGTCCAGGGCTGGTAACTGAACTCCAGACTTTATTCTGATTTCACCAGTTTTTCCACTCATGCCCTTTTTCTGTTCCAGGACTCCATCCAGGATACCACATTGCCTGTGACCATCATGTCTGTTTATGGTAATTTTTGACATTCACTCGTTTTTATTATCTTCCTAAGCCCTTTCCCTTTGTGTCACCGACAGGCTTCGAAAGCCTCCTTTACCTTACACTCTTCTGCCCCTTTCTTTAAGTCTGTAATCCCTGTGGATGCGTTTCCTCGGATGGTATAAGCTTGGGATCTATTTTCCCTAAATCGGTTGCCAGTTGTCTATGGACTATTGATGACATAATCCATTCCTCTACTGGCTGGAAATGCCAAGCCTATAATCGAATTTGTGTTTATACGAGGATTTCCCTGACTCCTGCAGTTTCCTTGTAGAAATTTCCATGCTGTTTGGATAGTATGTGATTCACAGAAGCTGCTCTCTTACCACCTAGGGATTTGAAAGATGGGGGATCTTTCAGATAGTCCGAAGTGTAAAGTCCCGTTGGCATGCGAGATATCTCATTATTGCAGGGGTCAGGTGTGGAGAGGCTCTGGCTGCCGTCATACTGTTTCCAGTTTTCATTTTGTATTTTAAGAAAGTCCTCTCAGTCTGATCCCACACTCTGTTGTTTGCTTTTAATCAGCTATATGGAGGTTTGACTTCCTTACCTTAAAGTGCACGCGTTTAATGTATGTGCCCGCGTAACCCACACCGCAGCGGGATACAGAATATTTCACCTCAGAAGAATATTTGGCTTCTTTCCAGTCTTCCCCTTGCCCCTGGGACCGGAAAACCTCCCACCTTCCTTCTGTCCCTGTTCTAGACTCTATATAATTGAAGCAGATTAGGCTTTCTCTGTGGAAGGTTTCTTCCCCTTAGACTAATGCTTTTAAAATTCTTCCACATCACAACATCGATCTTGAATTTCTCTCCATGATGTTTTGTACGTTTCACAAAAAGATCTTTCCTGTATTTTGTTAAATGCATCCCTCCTTATTTCACAGGCTGAATGCTACTTTATATGGATGATCATGACTTTTAAACATTTCATTTCCTTTTTTCTTTCTTGCTTACACATAGGCATATAATTGATCTCTATAGTGACTTCGAATCCTGCAATGTTGTTAGAGGCACTTAATAATTAGAAGTGCTTTTCATAGATTCCCTAGGATCTTCTGTGTACACAATAGTATTATGTATGATTAAAAGTTTACTTTTGTCCCCATCTTGATGCCTTTCCTTTTTTTTTTTTTTTTTTTTTTGCCTTATTGCACGAGATAAGACTTAACATTAAAATGTGGCATAGCAGTAATGAGGGTGAGTATCCTTGACTTCTATCATTCCCTTGTTAGCTGTAGGGTTTTAAAAATGTAGATGGATAGGAAGGTAGGTAGGTAGGTAGTTTCTCTCTACCAGGTTGAGAAAGATTCATTCTATTCATATTTTTCCCTTATTTTTTTTATTCTGCTAAAACATATATAACATAAAATTTACTGCCTTTACCATTTTTGTGTGTACAATTCTGTGGCATTAAGAACATTCACATTGTTTTGCACCCATCACTACTGTGTATCCACAAAGATTTCCTCATCTTGCAAAACTGAAACTCTGCCCGGTAAAACACTAATTCTCCATTCCCTCTCCCCCAGTCTCTGGAAAGTAGCATCCTACTTTCTGTAGGAATTCGACCGCTCTGGGCACCTCGTGTAAGTGGAATTGTACGGTGTTTGTTCTTTTGTGGCTGGCTTCTATCCCATAGTATAATGTCTTCAAGGTTCACCTATATTGCAGCCTGTGTCAGAACTTCCTTCCTTGTTAAGGCCGAATAAGAGTTCATTGTATGGATGGACCAGTTTGTGTATCGATTCATCTTGTCGATGGGCACCACCTTTGGACTATGGTTAATTATGCTGCTGTGAACATGGGTGTACAAACCATCCTTCGAGTCTCTTGCCTCTAATTCTTTGGGGTGTCTACCGAGAAGCAGAAATGCGGGTTTCTAAGAAACCACCATCCATTTTCCACAGCAGCCGTACTGTTTGGCATTTCTACTAGCAAAGCACAAGGCCTCTACTTTGCCTGTATCCTTGTCCATATTTGTCATTTTCTGATTTTTTTGGTAATAGCCATCCTGGTGGGCATGCAACGGTATCTCATTCTGGTTTTGATGTGAGTCTTCTTAATGTTTCCCTAGTGACGTAGAGCATCTTTTCATACACCTGTTGGCCATCTGTATGTCTTCTCTGGAGAAATGTCTCTTCCTTTGCCCATTTTTTATGGGTTGTTTCATCATTGCCATTCCTAAGTTGATACAATTTTTTATTATCGTTCAATACTGACATACTTTGTATGTACCTATTGGGATCATAATAGGGTTTTTCTCCTTTATTTTGTAATATGGGGAATTACATTAATTTTCACGATCAATTAACTATTTCCAGGTTAAACTCTACTTGGTTATGATGCATTATACTTTTATTTTACTTTTTTTAATGTTGATTTATTTTTTAGAGAGAGAGCTAGAGGGTGAGCAGGGGAGGGACAGAGAGAGGGGGAGACACAGAATCCGAAGCAGGCTCCAGCCTCCGAGCTGTCCGCACAGAGCCTGCTGCGGGGCTCGAACTCACGAACCGTGAGATCATGACCTGAGCCGAAGTCAGATGCTCAACCAACTGAGCCACCCAGATACCCCTATACTTTTAAATATAAATATATATTTACGATGTTTATCATAAATATATATCATAAATATATTGCTAGATTCTATCTGCTAATGTTTTTAGGATTTTTTTTTTCATTTATGTTCTTAAGGAACAGTGATATGTCCTTTTCTTTTTTGAAATGGTTTGGTTTTGGGGGGGGGGGTGCCTCGGTGGCTCAGTTGGTTAAATGTCCAAGTCCGCTGTCAGCACAGAGCCTGCTTGGGATTTTCTCTTTCTCCCTCTCTGCCCCTCCCCCCACCATAAATAAATCAACTTTTTTTTTTTTAATGTTTATTTATTATTGAGAGACAGAGAGACAGAGAGAGCATGAGCATGAGCATGAGCATGAGCATGGGAAGGGCGGAGACAGGAGAAGACACAGAATCCGAAGCAGACTCCAGGCTCTGTCAGCACAGAGCCTGACGTGGGGCTCGAACTCACAAACTGTGAGATCGTGACCTGAGCTGAAGTTGGACACTTAACTGACTGAGCCACCCAGGCACCCCAATAAATAAACTTTTAAAAAAAAGAAATGTTTTGCTTTTGGTATCAGGAAAATACTAGCTTTGTACAAAGAACTGGAAACTATTCTCTTTATTTCTGGAAGAGACTTGGAGGGCTGATACTATTTGTTCGTTTAAATGTTTGGTAGAAATCACCAGTGAGGTCATCTTGGACTGAAGTTTTCTTTGTGGGACAGCTTTAATTACAAATTCAATTTCTTGGGGCTCCTGGGTGGCTCGGTCGGTTAAGCATCTGACTTCGGCTCAGGTCATGATCCCACGGCCCGTGAGTTCGAGCCCCACGTCGGGCTCTGTGCTGACAGCTCAGAGCCTGGAGCCTGATTCAGATTCTGTGTCTCCCTCTCTCTCTGCCCCTCCCCTGTTCATGCTCCGTCTCTCTCTGTCTCAAAAATAAATAAACGTTAAAATTAAAAAAAAAATTCAATTTCTTTAATCATTATATGACTAGTCAGTGTTTCTACTACTTCTGGAGTCTATTTGGTAATTTGTATCCTTGAAGAAGTTTGCAATTTCATCAAAGTTTTTGAAATTATTGCCATAAAGTTCATAATATTTTGTTACTGCCATAGGATCTGTAATGATGTTTCCTTACTTATTTCTGATATCCATAATTTGTGTCTTGTTTTTCCTTATCAATCTAGCTCTAGAGGTTTATCCATTTTATTGCCATTTTTCCGAGGATCTAGGTTTTGTTCCATTGACATTTTTTTATTGTTTGTGAATTTTCTGTTACACTGATTTCTGCTTTTAGCTTTATTATTTCCATGTGTCTTTTTACTCTGTCCTGAATTTGCTCCTTCTCCTTTTTCCTTTTTTAGCCTGAGGGGGAGGTTTAGATCAAATTCTCATATCAAATATTTTCATATAATTATTTCAAGATATGAATTGCCTTCTAATCCTGATACACATTTTTTACTGTACTTCAGTTCAAAATATTTTCTGCACACACTCTACCAATATCACTTTGTTTCATGTATCTTCATGATATTCAATATCTGATAGGGCAAGAGTACAATCCCTACTCCTTTTTTTTTTTTGGCAAAATGTTATTAGCTATTCTTACTTATTTTAACTAGAAAATTTGGACCATTTACACTTATTTTTTAAATATTTATTTTGAGAGAGAGAGAGAGAGAGCAAGTGCACATGTGAGCAGGGGAGGGGGAGAGAGAGAGAGAATCCCAAGCAGGCTCCGCACTGTCAGCACAGAGCCTGAGGCGGGGCTTAAACCCACGAACCGTGAGATCATGACCTGAGCCAAAACAAGAGTTTGATGCTTAACCGACTGAGCCACCCAGGCACTCCATTTACACTTATGTTGATTACTGGTGTCTGTGCATTTATTTCTGTCATGTTGTTTAGGCTTTCTCTTTGTCCTGCCCTTTCTTCTTATCTCTTTCGTAGCCTTGCAGTGATTAATTTCTTCCTATTCTATTTTTTTCTCTGCTGTTTAGAAATTGTACTTTTTATTTTTATTCTTTCTTTGACCTGCTGGAGATTGTAACATGAACTTAATAGAGCTGAAAGTTAATGTTTTTAATCCTCTCTGAAACAACTTAGAATCTTACCTCCCATCACCCTCTCAGATCGGTTATTATGTCTTAGTTCTATTATATGTTATAGTTCTGTCTTCTTTTGTGACTCCTGCAATCAAATGTTACTTTTATTTTTTTTTTAACTTTTTTTTTTCAATGTTTTTTATTTATTTTTGGGACAGAGAGAGACAGAGCATGAATGGGGGAGGGGCAGAGAGAGAGGGAGACACAGAATCGGAAACAGGCTCCAGGCTCCGAGCCATCAGCCCAGAGCCTGACGCGGGGCTCGAACTCACAGACCGCGAGATCGTGACCTGGCTGAAGTCGGACGCTTAACCGACTGCGCCACCCAGGCGCCCCCAAATGTTACTTTTAAACAGTCAGTGTTTAATTTATCTCATGTTTACCGCTTCCTGGGCTCCCCTTTCCTTTATGTATGTCAGGTCTTTGCTGCTGATATCAATTTCCGTCTTCCTAAAATATGTGTTTAGATGTCCTTTTGGGGGGCACATCAAACTGGAGGGACTTATGGTGGTAAAGTGCAAATCTGTTTGTGGGCAGGGAAGGTGGGAATTCTAAAAACATCTTTATTTTGTTATATTCTTGAAAGAAGACTTTGCAAGGTACAGGCTTCTATGTCTATGATTACTTTCTCTCCGCCCTTTGAATATGTTATCCCAGTGCTTTGGGCTTCCAGTTGGAGAAGGCAGCTGGAAGTCGAATAGCTGACCTCTGTGTCCTTTTTTTGAGCTGTTTTTAGGATCTTCTGTTTGTCTTTGGGATTATGCTTTACCATGATGTTATTAGATGTGGATTTCCGTTTTGTTATTTTCATGATTTGTTGTCCTTCATGAATCTGACGATTCTTTTTATTTGTTCTATTTATTTGTTCAGCCATTTCTTTATTTCTTGTCTTTCATTTCCCCTATTAACATCTTTCAGTTCTGATCAAATGGATTTTATATTGTCTCATCCCATCCTCTTTCCGCCTAGCCTGCTTTTCACCATTGCTGTTTATTTGACTCTGTGATGCAGTCATTAAACTTTTTTTAGGCTTGTATTCCACTTTACTTCTTCTGTTTTTAGCGCTATCTAAATTCGTCTGAGTCTTAAATTTCAATTAATGCGTTTTTCATTGTGGGGAGTGCTTTTTAGTGTTTTTTTGTTTGTTTTTTGTTTGTTTTTAATCGCTCTGGTCAGTTTTATAGACTCTTATATATTCCCTGCTGATAATTTTCACTAATTCTTTTATTCCCTCAGACATTTCAGTTTCTTTTTTATATTCTGTGTCTGATATTTCTAATATCTGAGGTATATGTGAGTCAGATTCTAGCCTGGCTTATCCGCTGACTTCCGCTAACGGTGGTGCTTTCTTGCATATGTTGTGATTTTTGGTTCATGTACGGCTACTATGGTAACCATAGTTACCACATATGGTTCCTATGGGGTTACTCTGATTCTGAGCACATGTGCATTGGGGACATTCCAAGTCCTGAGTTGGACAGAAGTGCCTCCAGAGATATTCCTGCTTCTATCACATGGGCTCACATTATGCTAAGATTCTAACTTGCGGCTCTTTGCACCGAGCAGGCTGGGTGGATTTCAGCCCGAGAGAGGATCACGCAGGGGTTTCCAGCCTGACTTCCCACATTCCCAGCTGCCAGGGTCTGTCTGCTACCCTCTGTTTGTCCTTAAATCCAAAGCTCTAGATGACCAGAGACCAGCAGTTGGCCTTATAGAAGATGGATTGGTCTCCAGTTTTGTTTTTTCTTTTGTTTTTTTTTTTTTTTTTGGTCTCTGAAGGGTTTTCTTACTCACCTGCAAGCTGACCCATATATATAGAATATGTGTTTATGTTTATTTCCAAGGTGTATGTTGCTTTAGAGAGAGAGTGTGTGCATGCAAGTGTGGGGGAGGGGCAGAAGGAAAGGGGGGGAGAGAGAGAGAAGGAAAGGGGGGGAGAGAGAGAGAGAGAGAGAGAGAGAGAGAGAGAGAGAGAGAGAGAAAATCTTAAGCAGGCTCCATGATCAGTGTGGAGACCAACGCAGGGCTTGATCCCATGACCCTGGCTGGGATCATGACCTGAATCACTGAGCCAAAATCAACTGAGTGAGCCACTCAGACACCCCTATTTCTGAGGTTTTTAGTCGCTTTTTAGCATAAGGGTGTTTTGGGTATCTAGTTTGCCATGTCGTGGAAATAAAGGACCGTCTTCATTTTTTTTTCAGAATTTTCTTAAGTTGGGCATCCATAAAAAAACATGTTGGGATTTTGGGGTATTTTTAAAAATTAAATTTATAGACTAATTTAACGGTCATCATTACAATACTAATTTTTGACGCATGCATATCATGGGCCTCTTCATTTACACAAGTAGACTTACATCATGTTTGAGTTTTTTTATGACCTTATTAGGCTTTTTCTAATGTTACAGTTTTTCTCAAGCTATGAATCACAGTGACTTGTTTTCCATGTTATTAAAAATTCTCTGGGAACATATTAGTCTAATATTCAGATCATATAGTGACATAAATTTTTTAACCGTATTTGTAATGTTGGGCATTTCACAGATTCTTAATTTTTCACCTCTATAAATAATACTTAATACCTACTGTTCATCTGTGTGTGTGCCTCTTTGGCCATACTTCTGCTTGTGTTCTTTAACTATATTCCTGGGAGGAGGATTGTTGGAAAAAATAGTTGAACATTTTTAAGACTTTTGAGTCCATATTACCAATTACTTCACAAAAATGTTGCATTGTGCTGCTGTTAGCATTGTGGGAGAACCAGCCTCCTTATATTCTCTCTAGAGATGAGTGCATATATTTTTATGCTTTGCTAATTTTTTTAAATGTTTTTATTTATTTTTGAAGGAGAGAGAGAGACAGAGCATGAGCCAGGGAGGAGCAGAGAGAGAGAGAGAGATATAGAATTTGAAGCAGGCTCCAGGCTCCGAGCCGTCAGCACAGAGCCTGACGCGGGGCTCGAACTCACGAGCCGTGAGATCATGACTTGAGCTGAAGTCGGATGCTCAACCGACTGAGCCACCCAGGCGCCCCTATGCTTTGCTAATTTGATAGGTGAAAGATAGTATCTTAATCATGTTTAATTTCAAATTGTTTAATTTCAAGTTAGGTAGAATTATTTATTGGCCATGTATATTTCCTGCTTTGGAAACTGACTTGTATTCTGTCTCCCCATCAGCAACTTGAGCATTAGAGTTTCCTAGGAGTCTTTCATTTCTTTTCTTTTTTCTTTTCTTTCGAGAGAGAGAGAGAGAGAGAGAGAGAGAGGAGTGCAAGCAGAAGAGGGGCAGAGAGAAAGAAGGAGAGAGAGAGAGAGAGTGCAAGCAGAGGAGGGGCAGAGAGAAAGAGGGGGAGAGAGAAAGAGAGGGAGAGAGAGAGAGAGCAAGCAGAGGAGGGGCAGAGAGAAAGAAGGAGAGAGAGAGAGAGGCGTGCAAGCAGCGGAGGGGCAGAGAGAAAGAGGGGGAGAGAGAATCCCAAGCAGGCTCCAGGCTCAGCACAGAGCCCCACCTGGGGCTCCATCCCAGGACCGTGGGACCAAGAGTCAGACGCTCAACTGACTGAGCCACCCGGGCTTCCCCTTAGGAGCCTTTAATGTACTAAGTCTTTTACGTCACACAGACCACGATGGCTAGCCTGTACCCTTTGGGCCAGCGTATTGTGACCCCTCAGTCATTTTGAACTTCTAACGGTCCCGTTATTGTACTCTGACTTCTTTGTCTTTAGAGAATTGAAATGGCTATACCGGTAGGGTTTTCAGACAACCGGCACGTGCACGAAGAGACCGGAAATAGCACATTTTAAAGTTTTGCTGAGAACGGAGTACAGGTGAATGACTGTGCTCGGTGCTGTCGGTGACACGGCGGGGAGAGAGAGAACTTTCTCTGCCTCAAGATACTCACGGGCTAGTGGGAAAGAGAGACGTACAAAAAATGCAAGACGAGTCAAAGTCTGTGCTGAGCCTGCGGAGTAAGGGGGATTGGCTTCCGGCGAGAGGACTAGCAGAGTTTCGGGGGGAACCTGGCATTGGTGGGGTGGGGAAGGACCTCCCAGAGGCTGGAAAGCGGCATACAGCAGACACAGAAATTCAGGCCTTGCATAATGACAAATAGAACATGTACTCGGATCCCTGGGGGCCTGATGGGTTGCAAGCAGGCTATGGGAATGGAAAAGAAGTCCAGGCCCCAGCATGGAGGGCAATCAACGGCAGAAATCACAGGCCTCACTCCCGGGGCACCGCGAAGCTCTCCAAGGCCACAAAGAGTGACATGGCAAATACCTGCATCCAGTTGGTATGGAAGCCGTGGTTATATGGCTGATGTAAAGCCTTATTCTGAAGATAGCCTGTTTCCTGAGGATTTTCTTATAAAGATACGTCCGATGATCTCAACTCACAAACTTAAAGCACGCGTGTATTTTCAGACAACTTTGACCAAAATATCACTTAAGATCATCGCAGACTCGGCTCTGTGCTTGCAAATGAGCCTTCTGCTTTCCTCCTGAGCCTTGATCAAGTCAATACACAGACACAGAGTCCCGGATTAGTAGAGAAAGGATTGGAAGGGGGTTTTTAACATGATGTAATTGGATGTGAATTGTTAATTACATCACGAAACTCAAAGCACAAAAAGCCGAGTCGCTGCAGCTGAGTTGAATTAGTTCTTCAACCCAAAGAAATTAGACTACAAGTCAAAAGACTAGCAAAGACCAGGATGCTAAGCGTACCACAGCCTACTTCGCTTGGGCCCCACCCGCGAAGCATGAAATGCTCTTACTTTAATATGGGGCAACTCCCAGCCGTCCCCACCTTGTTCGAAACCCGCCAGCCACGTGCCTATCAGCATGGTGAACAGTCCTGCCTTTTTAAAAAAGAGTTACTCAGTAACGGCTCCACTGGGATATAATCCACATACCGTAACTGTCTTGTCCTGTGTCATTTCAGCTAGCACAATCTTCCAGACGGTAACTTAAAAATGCAGTGAGTTTCTGACTGTTGCGTGTTGCTACAGGTTATTCGGCAAGAGTGCCTAATGTAACAGGTGCAGGAAGCTTAAAATTAAGGGGTCGCCCAAACCAAAGTTGTTCCTTAACTCCTGTTCCAGAAGAGAAACTTCCCCTTAAAATTGGAACTCCTTTTCCTGCAAGGAGATGCCCTCCCCCCTGCTAATCTCAGACAAAGTCTCACCATCTTGTTCTCCCTGGGGACACACCAGGCTTTGCTGTCTGGTCTACGTGGCCTGTCAAGCCCATTTGCTGCTTCCTTCCTGAAAATGGCCCTCACGTGGCTAAACTGGCGGTCATGTCAGAAATGGAAAATGTGTAATTTCACATCCTGGGGAAAGCCATAGCGACAACTCCTCGCTATTGAGGAAGTACATGATTGCAGTCAGAGTGTAATTGAGCTCTTTGCTTCTCTGTCTCCACTCTTCTACCCACCTGGCTTTGGTCTAATTCTCTATCATCTGTGCTTCCGCTAGGATCGTGTGCAGAGAGAGACTGTGAGGTTGGATTCGGTCAAGTTTGCCACTGAGTTTATCTTTTAAATTGTGGAGTAGAGAGGGGCAGGAATTGTTGGCCATGATGACGTGGTGACAGTGAGATCTGGACATTCGCATGTTTGCGAATGTCCAGGTCCTACTGGCCTGGGAGGCACACCCACCACGTTCTCCGTTCTTCCCATTCAACCGTGCGGATTTGCAGTACCTGCCGATAGGGTGGTCCAGTGAAACAAGGCTTCTAGCACCCTCCTGAGTAGAGCGAATGATTCCAGGAAAAAGAAAAAAAGGTTGTAAGTGTGCAGAAATGGCTCTGTCATTCACATATTCAGCTTAGTCTCCAAACAAGTTTTCCTTTCCTTGAGGTCACTGAAATTGAGAGGACCCAGGGTCCTCTAGCATTACATGTTTTCGTTGCCATGAGAGTGTGGATGGAATGAACTGTCCTCAGGTTGAAGGCATCTGTCCTTTTGTCACAAATACCCCAACTTGGCCACGCTGTGGGGCCAGTAGCTATGTCTCTGTTCATGTTCTATCTGTCATTCATAATAGGAATCCAGACCATAGTGGGTACCTACGAGATACTATCAAGTTACTGAATTAATGTCCCCCCCTAAGAGACTGTCAAAATTCCCCCTGATGATACTTTTGGGTGAAGATTCTGTATCTCTTCCATCATCCCCTATTATCTGGTAGGCAAGTGAGTCTTCAGGATTTTACTGGGCTCCTCGTGGACATGAGCCATCACTTACATGATGTGAGTCACTTGATGAAGGTTTATTGAGGGTGCCAGGTACCATGTAGGTATGTTCGGCATTGCAGTAAGCGATGCAGCACCCCTGCCTTCATGGGGCTCACCCTACTGAGTGGTTAGGGATGCACGACAAATAGATAGTTCAACATGAGAAAGTTCAAAGGGCACTAAGAGCTTTCACAGAGCACTGGAATCAGGTGATGTGATGGGGTTGGCTGCCTTTTGGCTCCTTCAGGTGGGGTGGTCATGGAAGGCATCTCTGAGTCAGTGACATTTCAGCCAAGATCTGCATAAGAAGGAGCCTACTTTGTGAAGGTGGAGAAGACAGAAGGAACAGCTGATGAAAAGCCCCTGATGTGATAAAGAATGGAGCTGGTGAGGGACAAGGCCAAGGCCAGTGGGGGTGCCGAGGGTGTGGGAGAGGGCCATATGGGCTCAAGGAGGCAGGCCAAAGACATATGATGTTGGGAGGAAGTTTGTGGTTTATTTTAGATGGGAGGAAAGCCATTGGAGAGATTTAAGTGGAAGATCGTCATGATGTGACTTACATTTTCCCAGAATCTCAGGTGAAAGCAGGAAAGTCGTAGAGCAAGGGTCAACGAGTGAGTGGCACCAGCAGAGGTGGAGTAGAATGGATGGTTCGAGGTGTTTTAGGTAAAGTTAAGAGGACTCGCTGATGGACTCCTTGTGGAGGAAGAAAGAAGGAAGGGAGGGAGGGAGGGAGGAGGAAAGAAGGAAATGCCTAGATTTGGGAGTCAATAACTCACTGTCTTAAGCGGCAGGATGGCTGGCTCAGGTCCCACTTGATTCTTTTCAAATACATGAGACAGTGAGCAAACTGCTGGCCGTTCACCACCCCTTGGGGAAAACCTTCATTGCCAGGCAGACATTGGGGTTTGCAAGCACTGGACCAAATTGTGCGTGGAGGTGCGGCCATGTTTCAAGATGCCTGCAAACAAGTGATGGGGAAAGGAAAACAAACAGAAGGGGTCCTAGATGGAAAGCTAGAAATGTTCGTGCCAACAGAAGCCTGAGCAAATGTAGCCAATTTTAGATACTACTCCCCTTAGTGAGACAAGGCAGACCGGAAGTTCATTTTCAGTGTCGCTGTTTTGTGAGCATTACCACCTTTTTTTTCTTAAACATGTAACTTTAAAAGGATATTTGTGTTTTTAAGTGTGATTCTATTATATCCAAGAGGTTTTTTTTTTCACCCTTAACCGTAAGTAATTACAAGTGAATAATGAAACCCATTAGGAAAGCAAAATTCCCTTTTTAGTCATTTTCTTTACGGCAATCTTACTTCGAACCGTAGTGCAGGACCATCCCGTAGTCTGCTAGCTAAGAAGGGCCTTTCAGTGCATCCAAGATGAGATGGGAGGTAGTCTTCAAGGGATAAAAAGGGCATTCGTTACACTGTGCTCATCTAATAAATTGAGCAGGATTTCAGATTATTTCACATCTAAACCTATTTGATGACAACCCCTTCGCTATTGTAATCAAGAAAGAACTGCATCTCTTGGACAGTGAATCTCTCTGGTTCCTTTTTGTTTGTGTTTTTGCAATCCCAAATAGAAACAATACATATGTTTCCCTTTTCCACATTTTATTTTTAGAAAATCTGGAGAATGAAATGCCTTCAGTTCAGCCACATGACTCCCATTAGCTTTGATGGGAGCAAGACATCTTCATGAAGGAAAAGAATCATCACACAGTGCATGAATAACAGCCAGCCCAGGGCCACAGAAAGGCCTCACTACAGCACACATCATCAGCTGTGTCCTTGGGGGCCGGTCCTGTCCGAGTCCGACCCTACTTGGGATGAGCTGGGATTGAACCATCAGGGTCTGTTGGGAGCTCAGCATTCAGAGACGCCTCCTCTGGGGCCCCCTTGAAGCCTCCAGATCGGGGCAGGGTGGGATCTGCCATATCTTTCGGGAAAGCCCATGCCTTGCTGATTTTCAGTGCTTTCTCTTCCTCAACTCCAGGGCGTACCTGTGTGACCCCAGGGCGAGTCCCGTTGTGCCTAGACTTTTCTGAAAAATTCCAAATATTTTTATGCACGGGTTGACCTTGAAAGACTGTGTGTGTTGCTTCTCAGTGCCTGGGTCGGGTAGAGGTTTCAGCATGAACCCTGCATGTTCCTCTCCCCTGTCCCCATTCTGTGCAGGTGTTTGTTTCCAGCTGCATCCGACTGAAGTGGTCAGAGCATCTATGCAGGTGAGAAGGTTAAAGGGAAAGGTGTAGAAGGGCCAGGGGCTGGTGTCCTTCCTTCCACCTGCTTTTCATGTGAAGCTCGCCCAAGAGTCTCAGATCTTCTCCAGCCCCTGCGGGTGGTTCCACATCCTTTCTTCTCACCTGCTCACCAGCAGAAAAGCTCCCGATGTGGCATAGGGGAGGGAATGGCCACATGGCCGAGGTCAGTGGGGGCTGGAGAGCATAGCCCCTTCCTCCAGAGCCCCTCCAGGCCCAAGAAAATGGCTGAGTTTGCCCCACCCAAGGTCAACTCTTATCCCACCATATAGAGTGACCACAAAACATAATGCACATTGACCTTCGCTGGCTGCCTTCTAGTGAATTTGGCACAATGGGCAGGAAATAGCAGTCTGGGCAAGAGGGTGGGACATGGGTCAAAGATTGAGCTGTCTTCCTGCCTCTCTCTGTCTTCATGGGTGTATATTTCCCCCCCTAGATTTGAGATAAAGGACAAAGTGCATCCATGTCACTGCTAAGTTTGTGCCTTAGACATGGGCCACCTTAGGGCTGGTCACACCGTAACCAAAGCTCACCCTTGCACAGTGCACTGTTCTCTTAGAGTTTGCACACTGCCCCATTTCCTCCTCATGGTGCAGGATGGTTATTATCCCACTGTATAGATGAGCAACCTGAGGCCAGAAGGGCTGGGTGATCTGTTGCATATTCACCCAGTTAATGGGAGGCAAAACCAAGCTGGAATAGATCACAGATCTTTGGTGTATGGTCCGTATTATTCCTGTCATTTGTTAATATTAAAAAAAATTTTTTTTTACATTTATTTGTTTTTGAGAGACAGAGCACAAGTAGGGGAGGGGCAGAGAGAGAGGGAGACACAGAATCCGGAACAGGCTGAGCTGTCAGCATAGAGCCCGATGTGGGGCTCAAACTCATGAGCCGTGAGATCATGACTTGAGCTGAAGTTGGACACTTAACCAACTAAGCCACCCAGGCACCCCTGTTCCTGTCATTTGTATTCCAAATGCCTTCTGTTTCTCTGAAATGATGTCATGCTGCCAACTTGGCCATCCTGGGAGAGTTTATGCCATGCTCTCTCCGAGGGACCGTGCTGTTACCCTGTTAACAGAGCTGACCTTTGGGGGATTCTCAGTAGCTGATGTCTCGTCTCCGCTCACCAACAGATCGCTGGCAACTGTAAACTGTGCTGAGACACATCAGGATGTTTTAATAAATACAGAACAGGATTTTACAAACACACTTCTGCCGCTTCTGGTACATCAACAAATAGATAGGGAGTCACATTACAGAGGGAGTGAGAAATGACTTTAAACTCTATGAAAAACTGCGGCTCTGGAGGGTTTTTCAACCTATCACAAATGACCATTTTTGAAAGCATTTTAAGTTGAAGCTAACTTTGGACTTACAGGAACGGTACAGATAGACTAGAGTTTCCTTGCACAGCTCACCCTGCTTCCCCTACTGCTAACAGGTAAGATGTTAACAAGGACCATTTTAGAAAACGATTTTTTAAATTTTTATTTAAAAATAATTTATTTTTATTTTCTAATTTTTATCATTTTTTTTGATGTTTATTTATCTTTGAGAGAGAGAGAGAGAGAGAGAGACAGACAGACAGACAGAGCTTGAGTGGCAGAGGGGCAGAGAAACAGGGAGACACAGAATCGGAAGCAGGCTCCAGGCTCTGAGCAAGCTGTCAGCACAGAGCCCAACACGGGGCTCGAACCCACAAACTGCGAGATCATGACCTGAACCTAAGTCAGACGCTCAACGAACTGAGCTACCCAGGCGCCCTGAAGACTCACTTTTTAAAGGCTACTAGTTACTTTAAAGCGTGACCCAAAAGATTTCCTCGAAAGGCATCAGGATGAGAAGCAAAGATAGCTCAGAGCCTGTAGAAACTGCATGGAACCCGTGGGAAATGAGACTTCCCTTCCTATGAGAAGCTTTGGAAAGCCTGGTTGCATGCTTAGAAGTTTAAAAGTCCAACAAGAACCAATCGGTGCATCTTTTTTTTCCTCCCTTCATATTTTGAAATAAAAAATAAGTTGAATATCCTGACCAAAAAGAGAGGGGAAGGAGGTGGTATGGGGGGAAAAAAAAAGCGTGCATCCCACTCAAATTCAGTATAATTCACTGCCAACAGTGCAAGTTTATATGAAACAATCAATGCCCAGCCGTATTAGCTGAACATTTGAAATGGTCAGAAGGAAGTTATTTTCTCTCCTCACCAACATGAGACCGAAAGAATGAAACTCCATGGGGTCTCTCTGCTTTCTCCAGGCTCGTATGTCAGACATTGCTCAGAAGAGCGTGCATATTTTTAGCGATTTTGCCTAGATTGCTCCAAAATGACAATTTTTAATAAGACAATGCTAAGTTTATTTTTTACCAAAAAAAAAAATCCCTCCCCTTTTTGGGCATAAAGAAGGTGTGTTTTTACTAGCTGCCAATACTCACTGTAGCCTTTGAGAAACAGTTAAACATATTTCCATTTTTCTGTACCTAAGTGATCTCTTGGGGCAAGCCCATAAGCTAACTGTGTTTTGTTTCTTATGAATTACTCTCTGAGTCAAGAAATAAATAACTCAGGAAATCCACATTAAATGGGAGGAATGGGAAAACAGAGCATTTGTCTGGTGTGACACCACCTGTTTATTTCATCGGGCGATGGTGGCCATTCGGGAGGGAACTGGGACCGAAAGTGAAGTGCGTCACCTTGAACCCGGGAGAGGAAGGCAGAGAAAGCCAGCCGCCATCCGGGTCTCCCTCTCTGCGCATCGACTGCGGTCTGGCCAGCTCTGATTCAGGCTCTCTGTGTTGCTTGATTTATCCTTCGTTACTATTTTCGGGTGCCATGTGCTTCTCTTCAGAGGCCCTGGGGAGTCTCTCCAATTCTGATTTTCAAAAATAGTTCTTCAAAGGGCACAGCATTCTTAGAAGAAGATGCATATGGGACCATGTGTTTCCAACTGAGCTTGGTTTGACATGATTGAGGTTTGTACAGAGTGTCTGAGAAAACCAGAAGAATGATGTCAGCCAGGCAAGGAAGTGCCTCCAGCACTGAGAAGTAGAACCCAGAGCCTTTTCCACGGGAATCCTGCAATCTTGGAATTCACTTCCTTTCCTGACATGGAATCCTTGGAGGTATTTATATCTTCCCCAAATGATGTTTCCAGACCTTGTAATGGAAACGAGTGTCTGACTGGGGTTGGAGGGAGGGACAGGACTGACAGGGAGAGGCAGGGAGCGGAGGTGTCGTGTATCACGCAAGCCTGGCTCCTTCCTGGCCCCAACCCCACGGAGCAGCAAAGCAGGGATTCCTTACAGCCGGTGTCCCGAGAGTTCCTGTGCCAGTTGTCTAGAAACTGGAAAGCATCTCGAGGAAGGGGATTCTGCAGGCAGACCTCTAGCTGGATCCCACACTTTTGTCCCGGTCCTTCATCATATATATGGAGCGCTTCAAACTGGCACTTCAATTGTGTTTATTTCCTTTACAACTCAGCGCGAAATCAATCCGTTTCTGGCTTTAGTCCAGTGACCACAGAGTGAGGGTTAAAGATTTGCTGCTTCCAGGACCTGATGGCGTCCATATTCGTGATCGTTGTATTAAATGAGTCCTAAGCAGGTTCCTTTTCTACGCCTTTTCTTAAAGAAGGGGAAAATGTGGTACGTATTCAGATTATGGCCAGAAAACAGCAAGTCCAAACAAGAATGGACCGTTCTGCGAATGCCGATGGCAGCCTCACATTGTGGAGGTCATGTGTGTCTTCTGCTTGCCAGCATTAGGCATCGAAGTATGGAAGCTGTGACGGGGGGCTCTAAAGCGTAGGATCGTGGGGCGCCTGGGTGGCTCAGTCGGTTGAGCATCTGACTCTGGCTCAGGTCATCATCTCACGGTTGGTGGGTTCAAGCCCCGCTTCGGGCTCTGTGCTGACAGCTCGGAGCCTGGAGCCCGCTTCGGATTCTGTGTCTCCTCTCTCTCCGCCTCCCCCGCTTGTGCTCCGTCTCTCTCAGTCTCTCAAACATAAATAAATGTTTTAAAAAAATTATTTTTCAACGTAGGATTGTTGAGATCAGCCTGTGTATAGACTGGCCAGGGGCTGAGGCCAGATTACTCACTCACTCACTGGCATCCCCCCACCACCCCCTGAACTGCCTAGAAGTGTTAGTATCATTAGAGATGTTTTGAGTGTTGCTGCCTTTGGCTTTCAGTGTCTTTTTTCCCACAGCACTTTGACCATGTTCATTCGCTAGAAGACCCTGCTGGGGGCTCTGTCACCCAGCTGCCACATATAGAACTCGTGCACTGTTCGTCCGTTTGGGCTTCTCAGAACAGGTGATCGCACCCTCAGCTCAGCGCTGGCATCGGATCTGGTTGTTCGGGGCATCTGCCCATGGTCCGCCCAAATGCGAATCCAAGCGATGTCTCTGTCCTTACCATGGCAGGGCCGTTATTCCCTGAGATCTGTCCCGCCTGCCCTGGGCTGCTTGCCGCGATCAGACAAGAGCGAATGGGTCAACGACACAGGAGAAGTCTGCACACCCGTCTCATGAGCCCCCTAGAGCGGTTTCCTAGTGGGGGGATTTCTAGGCCGCAGGTTGAGTTCACATGTGCTTCTGTTGGGCATTGCTAAAGTTCCCATTTTTCAAGTCTTTGTGTTGGAAGTCTTTTCCCTTTAATAGAGGAGTTGAACCCTTCTGCATTTATTGATATGACTGATGTTTGATGGGATCTCCGTCATAATTTCCTAATCTTGTAATTTGCATTTTGTTATATTTGCTGTATTTCTTTCTCAGATACACTCTTGGCTCTTTTGTTTATAATATTTGGGGAGTATTTAAGAAGGTTTATATCTTTGTCCTGGTGGTTACGTCTGTACTTGTGCCTTTTAAAATGTCCTTAGTCCCTGGTCTGAGAATAGTTGAAGGCGGGTAGGAAAGGCCGGGAAACCAGGAGGCTGACTGTGGGAGTCTTTTAAGACTGTGCTTTCACATTCTTGTTCTTTTTTCTTTTTTTTTTTTAATGTTTTATTTATTTTTGAGACGGAGAGAGACAGAGCGTGAGCAGGGGAGGGGCAGAGAGAGAGGGAGACACAGAATCTGAAACAGGCTCCAGGCTCTGAGCCGTCAGAACAGAGCCCGACGCGGGGTTGGAACTCACAAACCGCGAGATCATGACCTGAGCCGAAGTCGGAGGCCCGACCGACGGAGCCACCCAGGCACCCCTGTCACATTCTTGTTCTTATGGGCACGTGGCAGGACCACGTGCCCCTCCACTTGGACGTTATGCTTTGGCTAAAAATCTGAGTGATTTGAGGGCTTGTGAGTAGAATTCCTGATGGGCCAGAGCAGACTGCCCACCCTCCTTTCTCCCAGCCTCAGTGGCCATGAAGCAGATGTCAAGGTGAGGTGTCCCCCAGCCTTCCAGAGGACAGCGATGGGCTGAGCCCGCGGGGCTGGCCCTTGGCTTGTGACTGTGCTGCACCCACCTGAGAATCGATTCAAATGCAGATGCTGATTCAGTAGATTTAGAGGCAGGGTGGGAGCTTCTGTGTCAGCAGTGATGGAGTTCCTTGACCACATTTTCAGCAGCAAGGTGCTGAGCCATACGAATTTTTGTGTTTTTTTGTTTCACTTCCGTATAACCTAATCTGGTTGCTCTCAAAGTGTGGTTCGTGGGGGAGCCGCCTGAGTATGACCTGCGAACTCAGAAATGCACATTTCTGCGCTTGGTGGGTTGGAAACCCTGGAGCCGGGCCCCGGATTCTGGGTTTTAGCAAGACTTCCACGTGGCTCATGTGCATGCCACCAGCCACTCCAGACCCATACTTGAGAGATGGGGGTGGTATCATGTGTAGCTTTGAGGAATTAGATGTCCATAAAGCTGTGGCTTAAAGTGTAAGGGTTTATTTTTGTGGTAAAGGAAGTCCAGAGGTGGGCAGTCTGGGGCAGGTCTGGCAGGCTGACCATGTCATCGGGAGCCCAGGGCTCTGGTTCTCAGCTCTACCTTCTTTCAGCTCTGACCCTCATTATTACGCTCACAGGATAGTTGCCAGGGCTCCAGGCATCACATCCACATCCCCAGTAAATGCCAGCTGAGCATCCCCTCTTGAGACCTTACAGGAGTTCTCACAAAGGAGTTCGGCTTGTATCTCACTGGCCAGAGCAGTAGCCTATGACACCAAAATCGTGGTGTTCGCTGGGCTCACTGCCATGTTGAACAAAATGAGGGTTCTCTAAGAAGAAAGACCCAAATGGAGATTGGGTAGGAAGCCAGCCATGTCTGCCACAGAGATGGTGGGGACTTGAGGTCTCGGTAACGAAGAATAAAAGGCGTGGAGGGAGCAGTGCTCCGTGAGCTGGGAGAGTTAGTGGATGCAGTCAGAGAGCAGGGCACTCTGGGTGCAGATACGTTCCAGGTTTGGAATGTGGTTGTAACAGGGGTGGCTGCAGTGGACGTGATGTCACTGGTTATGGAAGAGGAGGGTGACGGTCGTTGGTTACAGAAGTGATGGGCTATGATGGACGTGATGTCACTGGTTATGGAAGAGGACGGTGACGGTCATTGGTTATAGGAGGGGGGCTGACACGGATGGTCCTTGGCATGAGGGCAGGAATTTGGTTGTTTTCCCTGCCGCATCCCAAGTGCCCTGTAACAGTGCCTGGCATGTAGCAGGTGCTCAGTGAAGGGTTGTTGAAGAGAAAGAGGTCGGGCGTTTTCCTGGAGAGCAGGAAAGACTGTAAACAAACCTTGCTTTCTCCTCTCTGGAGTACTCGAGGCCCAGATGAAGGTGATGCGGTGGGACTCTGACCTAGAAGCCCCCAGCCCCGCCGCGCACGCGCACACGTGTGCCCACCCACGCAAGCGCACACACACCCAGCAGGCATTTTCTCTGCAGGAGCCTTGGCTGAGATTCTCCTCTGCGGTTCCCTTTGGCACCTGGCAGATCAGCCAGATTTTTTTTTTCTAACCAATTTTTTAACACGCAGCATTACCTGCTTGGTAATTGTCAGAGCCCCTGAGAAAAGCAAGAGGAGGAAGTGAGATGAAAGGCTGCCAGAATTAACAAGCGAAACAGAAAGAGTGGGCATCGACAGCCCTACGCACCCCCAGATAATACTGTGTGAATGAACCTGTACTTTTATGTAGCAGTGGGTGATCCCTGTCTGGTTATAAGTGAGATCCATAATAGAAACGAAAGAAATAAAGGGAAAAGTGTATTTCTCCCCTAGAAATGTGCCACACTTCTCAGAGAAAATCACTGTGAACATTTTTGAGTGACAGCTTGTCAGTGACTTTCATTTTTTATATGCTTTCCTATATTTCAAATTGGATCATTTGTTGCTTTTGTAAATTGGCAAAAGCCTTGTTTAAAGGAAATGTGCCTTGGTGAGAAAATTATCTTCCCAGACGGTTGCTTTGGGGAAATTTAACATCAAGTTTTAAGAAAAAGCTTAAAATGTGCTTGACCTGTGTTTCAGGAACCAGAGTCATGCTTTGGGATAGAGGAGTAAGGACAATCCAATAACCTGGGGCTGTCTTTCCTGAGCGTAGGGTAGAAAGGTGTGGTCGAATCATCACCTGGGACTTGTGTCTCTTGGTCATCACTTGCGATGTGTTACCTGTGTGTTACAGATAACAGACACGTTACGTGTGTGCAGGCACGTGTGTGTGCACATGTCTGTTTTCTTTCTGCCTTCCAGATACTTTTTGTAGGTACTGAGAGACTTTTGGTCATCAGCCTTAAGACCTCTAGGATTATGACAGAATTGGAAAAACAGTTCTGTTTATCCGCTGTTCTTTCTAGCTAGTCTCTGGGAGAGGGGGGCTATCAGTCATTTCTCTCTGCAGCGATTATCTGAGCCTTCACTGTAGGTGAGAGTTGCCTGCACAGTTCCCCACGTGGTATTTTGAAACTTGACCTTAGAACAATCGTAATGAATATACTGTGTTTTCCCCTTGTTCTCTGAATACAGAGGTCTTCAGAGATGCCTGCGCGGGCATATTTTGTTCTGACATCATATGGACATCGTAAGGTAACAGCACCTCTCCCCTCCCCCTCTGTGTGCGGATGTTCCAAAAAGGGAAGGCTCTTGTCATAGTTGGGAGCTGTTGCCTCCGGCTTAGGAGTCAGTTGCATTTCTCCGTTGCGGCCCTCTGCCCCGTTCTGTCTACTTCTTTGGGGAGAGACAGGGTTCTGATGTTTGATGCGTACAGCAGAGGAGACTGTTGACTGTCTAGGAAGGGCTGACCTTGGCAGGAAGTCTCATTTCCGGCAAAGGAAAGGGCTCGTTCCTCCTCATGTGTTTCCTCTGGCCCAGCTGTCTCAGGACACCCTTCACCCTTGCCCTCTGAGTCTTAGGTTGCTGTCTGTTCTCCTGGGCTCTCCTTTTCCTTCCCTTTTCTCTTCCCCAAGGCAGCAGCGCTGGCTGGGCTCCTGCGGTGTGGACTGTCTGCACCCCCACCCTCCCTGGGGGAGCTGTTTATCGCATTTGCTGCCCTCCCCCTCCCCCTCCTGACTTCCTTCCTGGGCTGCAAGGGCTCCCCACAGAAACTTACCAGAAATTCGCGGAAACAATTATTCGCTGATTTTGAAACCCGAGTCTGGATTGGGTGGGATGCGGGGTACCACGTAGAGACCCATGGCCACTTGAACCTGCAGCCAAAAGGTGAGGCCTTGACCCGTAAAAACGAGAAAATATCCACCAGCCTTGCTCATTGCAGAACGTTCTTTATTTTCCCCCTTGGTAGTGTCTCTGTGGGCCAGCAAGTGACTTGACTTTCATTCATTTCCCCTTCTGCACATTGTAATTGGACATAGGGGGAGGTTTCCTCTCTCCCGTGAAAGGAACAAAGCACTCGCTGGAGAAGTTGTGTGCCATTGGGTGCCTGTGGGACTGCCTCCCTCTCTCTGTAACAGTCTCTGTGTCCCAAAATTAGCATGCGTCAATGCAGAGGATGCCTTGTCGTTCCCCTCAGCAGCAGCCCCCTGGGTCCCTGTGCCAACACTGGGGACAGCAGTGTCCTACCTTGAAGTGAGGAGAGTCTGAGATGGACCCCACGGTGCCACTCAGGGTGGCTTTCCAGTTGATTGACGCACAGACCTGTTGAGCTCACTTCTTTGATTTCCAGTGAGATGCGGCCTCACGGGTTTGCCGGAGGAGAGCCCCCAGGTGAGGCAGGAAGGTGAGCTCGGTTCACTGTACCTAAAATGCAGACATAAGGGCTCTGAAAAGGTGGTGATGGGGGAGGGCGGCCCAGGCTACAGTGCAAATGACATTGTCCTTGACGAGACCCTCAGGCCTGCCCGGCCATTGAGTTTAGAGACTCATATTTATGTCAGTGACCCAGAAACATCCACACGAGCTTCAGTTACTCCATTTCTAGGACCGAGTCATTTGTAATATGGTCCAACTTTTGAGGGGAGAAATATCACCACCAGGAACGTCGAAACAGGGGAGGAAAGGCATGCCTCGGATTCAGGGAAGCCGGCCTTGTCCAGAAATGTCTCCTTGGTTAATTGGCGGGTTCAGTCTGTTTGAAGAAGGCAGGAATGGGTGCAGAGGTAACCCTTCAAGAGGACCTTGCTGGGAGCTGGGTTCCACCTGCCACCCCAAAACACCTCAGACAAAATCTAAACTAATTTGGAGATGAAGGACTCTAAATCGTATTGTGTGTGTGACTTACCAGCCTTGGGCTCTGCAGTGTCCCTGGACAGCTATCTTCCCTGGTTCATGTGTGTGTTTTCGTGTCTTTTCACTCTTCCTTTGCAATTCACTGATAGAATCTGGCTGCTATACTGGTTCTTCTCCTCAGCAACCACTGTCCACTTTCTAGCTTCTGTCGTGAGCCCAGTTGTCACAGGATTGTATGCAACAGGGGGCCAGTGGCTCAATGGGGCCTCATCTAAGAGCATAAAAGAGTATGTACTGCCTAAATATTTGGAAAGAACCAGTGGAGTGTCTTGTTCTATCAAATTGCTTCATTGTGATATTTTCTGCACAGTGGAGGTAAAGTGCCTTGGGGAAGGGACACCTTTTCTTCATTTTGTACTAAGGATGGGCTAGTGTACCTGCAGGGGCGGGTGGCACCCTTACCGTGGCCCAGACTCACATCTCTCGGTTGGCCGTGACGCTGTGTGTGTCCGTGAGGCTCCCCCGCTCCCCTGCCTGCCCTGTGCTTGGGTCAGCTCAGAGCCCACATCCGAGAGGCATCCTGCTGTAACTCCCCTGAGGCCCACAGTGACACAGGGGCGGGCAGAAACAAAGTCCAGAGTAGCTCACTCCCCTGGCCCTCTCCCTGCTGGCCAGCCCTGCCTACTGCCCAGGCTGCGGTCAGCCCCTTGTCTTCCGTACTCATTCGTGGCTTAGCTCTGTCTCCCCCAGAATCCTGCCCCATTAGCTCTCGGGGAAGCTGTGGCCAAGCCAGCCTGCTGATCTCTCTGTTCCTGGAAGCTTTTGAGTAACAGGTGCTATGACAACCTGAAAACAGCCGGCCTTGAGCTTGCTATTGGTATTGGAGATGTATTGTTTATGGATACTGACACGGGTGGACAAATCCTAGGCAAGACTTGGTGACTGCTGGGCGGGATCTTTGGTTACTTTCCGTTCACCTCCCAGAGCATGGCATGGTTCCGGATAGCTGAGTTTGTGGGATACTTGAGCTATAGAAGGTCAACCCACAGGCTAATGCATTTTAGGGAAGGGAACAGAGGGAACGTTACTATTTCAAGGGAACCTGCAATACCCCAGCTCTTCCAAATTCAGGCTCAGGAAGGAGGCTTTGAGTTTGGGTCCAAGAAATAGAAATGCCTGTCAGAGGCTGCTGCTTTCTTCATGCTTCTCTTAAGACTCTTCAGACAGGCAGAGTCTGCAGTGCGTGGGTCGTCACTGGGGTGATAGAGTTTAAAATTTGGGGTGTGAATCGAGAGCTCTCAGTCCAACCCACATTCAGGGCATAAGACAGAAAAAAGACGGCGTGTGCTTCCTTGCTTTGTGAAGGCCCACCGGAGGACAATTTCATGGCTGCTGATTGATTGTACTTTTCAGAATCCACAAAAAGAGATCTGATCAATAAGTTGTCAGGAGGGTCCTTCTTTGGCTGCGTAGTTTTCTCTTCTCCAGTAAACCAACTACATTCTATTTTCTGGGAGTCGCGTTAACTCTTTCAGGTCACAAGTGGACCACCTGACTTGCACAGAATGGTTCACATAAGAATTTACATTAGCGGCGGCTGGGGGGCTCAGTCTGTTAAGTGTCCGACTTTGGCTCAGGTCACGATCTCAAGCCTCGTGGGTTCGAGCCCCGCATCAGACTCTGTGCTGACAGCTCGGAGCCTGGCGCCTGCTTCGGATTCTGTGTCTCCCTCTCTCTCTGCCCCGCCCCCATTCACACTCTGTCTCTCAAACACAAATAAAAAGAATTTACATTAAGCCAGACAGACAGGTAACTGATAGGTGGGTAGGTAGGTCATTCCCCCGTAAAGAGCCAGATGCCAGAATGAAAGGAGCAGATTGGGAAGCACACTGCTGAGTGTTGATTTAGTTCTTGGTTCTTTAAGAGAGCTTCTCATGAGAGGAAGCAATGTGGAAAGGAGTAACTATTTTGAGACTCTTTGCTTATGACATTTCATACTTAAACAGAATGGGCAACATTCAGAAAGATACTTTCTGCACAAATTACAAAAAGCCCAACCTTTGCCAGAGGAGGCCATATGTCTTCTCCAAACGACAGGACCGACGATAACTGCCATTTTCTTAATACGTCCAATGTGCTGGGACCCAGGAGGGTGCTTCACTTCCTTCCGTTTGTTTGTGAGAACACAGAAAACCGGCCTCATCCCCCGTTGATTCGCTTGCCTCAGATGCCAGAGCCAGGGAGCACACGCAGGGGACCCTCTGTGCCCTGTGTTCTTCCCGCCGCCCTACACCGCATCACCACGCTCAACCTCTTCTCGTTGCCAGGGACACCAGGACTCGGGGACCGAGGGGCTGGAACGAATTACAGACAACTGAGATATTTTAAGAGAGGTCCCCGTTCTAATCAGTTCCAGGTAGTCATGGCCTTATTTCCTTTTTGTGTATGACATTGGAGAAAATATTGCTAGAACCTTCTAAGAGTCCTTATTACTCCAGTGGTTTCTAGGACTTTTTTTTTTTTCTCCCTGGTACACAAGGAGGTTTGGACACATGTTACTGGCAGCAGGGGCCCCCTCGCCCAGGTGGGGCCCTGCCCCTTGGGGGGCATTCACATAGCAAGGAGCTGGTGCCTGACGGAAGAGTCATTGCCTTATGTGAGATGAATACCTTTGAAAAATGTATAGGGTATTCCAAAAGCAAAGACGTAAACTAAAAACCGAGAGTACAAACCAGGCAAACGGTGGAAAGAAAGTCTCTCCCCCCACTCGCTGTTCCTGGTCCTGCACTGTCTTCTCCCAAGGTTTCCCGCACCTTCTGGGTCCTTCCAGGGATGTCCTGAGTATGTACGCTCTTACGAGCGGCAGCCTGATGCCCCGTCCTGCGTTCTGCTTCGTTCACTTGATTGTGTATCTCTGAGACCATTCCACATCTAGACAAGAGCCTTTACCCTGTTCTCTTCCCTTGCTACGAAGGCTGGATGCACGGGGATTCAGCGGTCCCCTGTTGAGGGGCATGAGGTGATTTCCAGACTTTTGGAGTTACGGTGTGGCAGCAAGCACCATGTGGTACACATTTTCCATCCGCTGCCTTATTAGAAGTATCCCCGTGACCTCATCAATTACCTCCTACCTGTGTCCCTGCCGTAGTACACAACCTACATAAGTGTTTCTGTAGTCATAATGGGAGCTGCCATTTGTTAAGCGCTGGCTGTAATCAGGTTTGGCACTAAACACCTTACATGGATCATGATTTCTTTGTATTACCTCAATTTTAATGAATTTTATTTAATTTTAATTAATTTCAATTTTAATTAATATATTATATAAAAATTATGTAAATTGTATAAATGTGTGGTTCATAATATACATAGATGAACTTACTATGAAAACAGATGAAATCATACTTAGTGTTATACCTTATGATAGCATTACCTCGATTTTATAGATGGGGCCACATACCTTATCCGGAGGACAGGTAGGATTTGGACCCAGGTGCTCTGGCCCCACAGTCAGGGGACTGACACCCACTCTTGTGCCTGTTGTGGAGAAAGACATTTGAGTTTTGAAGGGCACTAGCGAGCAGTCTCTTTAGACCAAATGCGTGAGGCCGGTGTATATGCTTGAGCTCTTCAGTGAGTTGGGGGGAAGTCCTACCCGGAATGGTGGTCACGCGCTAGGTGCCCACAAAAGCACACGCACGTTTGGCCACCGGCGGCTCCGGGGCTCCCGAGGCAGTGCTGCAGCCTATGTCCCTGTCTCCAGAAGAGGAAGGTGTGCAGAAGCCAATACGTTTGATGTGCACTTGTCAGATGTGGGTTTTTAAAATTTTTTTTAAGTTTATTCATTTATTTTAAGAGAGAGAGAGAGCACGCGCGCATGCAAGTGGGGGAGGGGCAGAGAGAGAGGGAGAGAGAATCCCAAGCAGGCTCCGGGCTGTTAGCGTAGAGCCCGATGCGGGGCTCGATCCCACAAACCGTGAGATCATGACCTCAGATCAAGAGTCAGAAGCTCGATTGGGGCGCCTGGGTGGCACAGTCGGTTAAGCGTCCGACTTCAGCCAGGTCACGATCTCGCGGTCCGTGAGTTCGAGCCCCGCGTCGGGCTCTGGGCTGATGGCTCGGAGCCTGGAGCCTGTTTCCGATTCTGTGTCTCCCTCTCTCTCTGACCCTCCCCCCTTCGTGCTCTGTCTCTCTCTGTCCCAAAAATAAATAAAAAACGTTGAAAAAAAAAAAATTAAGAGTCAGAAGCTCGACCGACTGAGCCACCCAGGTGCCCCTCGTCAGATGTTTTGAACACAGCTCTCATTTTATTTTTAGTAGAAACAAAAGTATTTTCTGGAAGCAGCAAGAAGCAACAAGGAGAAGCACGTGCAACCTTGTCTGCTCCCCCGGTGGCACAGAAGCTGGTTAAAGATTTCCTTCCCGAGGGGTGTAGCTCTCTAAGCAACACCTGTCAATCTAGCAACTTCTCTGAGCCCTCAGAGAGTCGACAGCAAAGCGTCCTGAAATCCAGAATCCTTTTTCCTGGGTTTTTTTGCCCCTTGCAAGATGTACGCACCTCTCCACAGGAAGACAATGGTGTTCAGGTAGAAAGAGAGTTCCCCAAAGGTAAGGAGCAGGGAGGCAGGGTTGAGACGATGCCTCCTTGATATGCATACAGAAAATGGTATGACGTCTTCCTGAGCCTTGGCTCATGCGAGCTCACCGTACAAAGCTGTCCCTTCTCCACTATGTGAGTTGAGAACAAGCAGAACCAGCAGGTTTCTGTGGTGGGTGCGTTCTCCCTCCTAAGCGTGGAGAAGACAGCCCCGTGTGGGTCAGGCATTCCAGCCCTACTGTGCGTGAGTGAGGTCAGTAAGGAGGAGAGCCACTCCCGGGTGTGGGGCTGCCTCCCGGGCTTAGCTAAGGAAGGGTTGAGATGCTGATGTGGCTGCTCTGAGGTCCCCCAGGCTGCCTGTGGTCCCCTGTGACTGACTAACAAGGATGATGTCTGAGGGGTGCGGGCCCCCCATGTGCCCGGCACCCAACAAGCACGAGGCAGGCAACTCCCAATGTGAGCCTCATGAAGATGAGGGAACCTAGAATCCCAACCAGGCCATCCCTTCTCTAAAGGCCAAGCGGCTGACCCCTACGCATGCGGCTGTGAGCACTGAAATATAAAAGAGTATAAGGATAGAATAGAATAGAAAAGAGATCTGTGGTGCCCGGTGTTCAGTGGGAAAATTTAGATTTCCTATCACTAGAGATTTTCCGGAACAGCTATGGAAGAGGACGGAAGGAAACCCACTGGGTTATATCGCTTTGGGATATGAAGGTTAAAATGGGTTTTGTAATTGGTAGAAAATAATATCACTTGGGAGCCAAGTTAATCCCTAGCTCTTCATTAATACATTAAAGAAGCATCTATTAAAGCACCTACTGTGTGCCAGTCACTGTGCTCGGTGCTCCCTGCCCTCCCAGCACCGTCAGTCCAGTGCTGGAGACCTATGTGTGGCAGAACTTCCAGGGAGCTGCAGGTGGGCACAGGTGCCCCCGGGAGGGCCTGGACAGAGCCCTCTTCCTCAAGGAAGATGATTCTGAGCAGGGGCGTGAAAGCTGATTAGAGGCTTACAGATCAGACTTAAGGGTAAAGAGCATTGCAGACTGAGGGCAAGTCACATACAAGCCAAGGATTGCCGGAAAGAGCATGGTCGATTTGGGGTCCAGGGCCCCGGAGTACAGGGGAGGGGGGAGGGGCCGAGTGTGAGTCCCAAGTTGGAAAGTCCTCAAAGCCCACCCAGGGAGTGTGATCTGAGGGCGGGGCCAAGCCCTTGAAGGGGCAGAGATCTAATTAGATTTGCTCTGAAGGAGACCCTCTCCTGGACAGTGGGTGGGGGGCAGAAGGGAGAGGGCCAGGCTGGGGCTGCTGAGGCCCTACCGGGGAGGAGCGGAGACTGTCCCTGGGGAGGAGAAGGTTTTCAAGATACAGTGGACAGAACGCTCTGGTGAGCTCTCTGGAAGAAAGATGGGCCTGCCCAGCCCACCCCCGGGTTGCTGGCTCTGGTGGGTGGGGTGCAGGTGGGGACGGGTGTGAGGCCCTGTGGCTTCCCTGTGGACGGGGTGAGCCGGAAGGAAGTTCACAGCCAGAAATGGGAACGGCGTGCTGGAAGGCATAATTACCTCCCACGGGGTGGGGTGGGTATCCAGGCTGGTCGGCGAGGCCTAAAGCAGGAAGGGGGCTGCAACAAGGAAATCCTCCAGAAAGAGGAAGAGAGAGAACGACTTGAGGGCCGCTAAGTAGTGTGTTGTTGGTCGAGAATCAAAGGCAATCGTTGGAAGTGGAACGCCCGCCAGGAGCCCAGCTACCGAAGTCTGATCTGCCCGCAGGACGTGCGGGTTTTAGGGAACGGGTGGATTTCGAGTAGAGGGAGGACAGCAGGTCCAGGCCAGAGAGGATCCAGGCATGAACGGTGGACGCCACAGGGGCTTCCGATGAGAGATTCCAGGGCCCATGGAGATGCCTCCTGTGGCCACGGGGGAGCCTCCCAATGGCTGCCTCTCCCCTCCCAACAGAACCAGCTCCTCCTGGGCACCTGGGCTGCCCCCGGGGAGAGATACAGGGTGAAGACGACCCGGTCTAGCCCTTGAGGAAGTCAGAGGCTCGTGGGGTTAAAACATGCTGTCATGACCCCACCCCGCCACCCGTGCTGCCCCCCGTGTGTGAAGTATGTTCTTGCTGCGGGAACACAAGAGTTGGGGGGATGGAACCTGCCTTGGGAAGAGGAGGCCTTCGTAAAGGCTTGGGGCTCAGCCTGGAGGTCGGAGGTCACTGGGTGCAGAATCAAAGGGGCTCTGTGGCCGTAGGAGGGGGTGCGGGTGAGGAGCGAGTAAGACGCTGCAGAGCTTCAGAATTGGGGAGGTCTGGGCGGGGGGGCTGTGTATGGGGACAGTGTGGCGGGGGTGGGGGAGCTCACACAGGAAGCGCGGGCTAGCACGGGACTGAAGGGGCGTTGTGTCCCTGGCGGCGGCCTTGGTCGGTGAGCGCTCGGTGAACATACATTAATCCCTCCTTCCCCACGCCAGAGGCCGCCCTGTGAATCAAGGCCTCCCCTGACCTCTTCCACAGGGGGGATGTCGAAAGGGCCGGAGGAGGTGGCCAGATCCAGCACTGAGAGAGAGATAATTCCAATTATAAATGGGAAGCCAGTGGTAGTCCCTGGCAAATGAAGGGGGAGGGATAAATAATTGAATACCGCTTTTCCGTCTTACATCATTAGTGTAGCAAACAGAAGATAAATTAATACGCTGCCCCCAAACGACTGAGCTGTGATAATTGTACACACTTAATATGAAGCACAGAGTGGAAAAGTTTCTTTTTCTTATGAACAAAGGCGTTTTGAACCCTGGAAGCCAGGGGACTACCTCCATGGGGTAATTAACCGGTTGTGAAGTCTGGCTGCCTAGAGACCTTCCTCCCTGTGACCAGGGCGGCTGGGGGCATCCAGGGAGGCACGATCTCGTCAGCTTCACGAGGCCCATTAGTGACCTACTGGTGTCTCTCTTCTCGAAATTGTCTTCTGTGTCTAATGGCACCGAGAAGCCAGGCAAAAATCCTGCTGCCCCTCTAAATGGAATTCTCAATCTTCTCTCCCAGGAGATTACAAGTGCTGCGACTTGGTTGTAAAAATAAAGGAGTGCAGGAAGAGGGAGGAGCCTGAGCCAGCACCCCCCGAGCCAGCGCCCCCCGAGCCAGCGCCCCCCGAGCGACCAGAGACCCCTGACTTGTCAGAAGACTGTTCTGAGTATCAGCAAACACCTGCAGGTTCCTTGACCTTGCAGGTAAGGCCTTCTGTGCACCCCGGCTTGATCCCCACCAAGGGCAGACCTTTCCCCGGGGAGTGCGTGGGGGGCCCAATCTTACTTTTGCTTCTGACCCTGGAGCCTTGACCCCACCCCTTCATAATGGCTCTATGACTCTGGCCAGGTCCCCTAACCTCTCTGGGCCTCCGTTTCACGGTGTGCGTAATGGAGAAATGATACCTATTCCGCTGGGCTAGAGTGAGGATTGCGTAATATCCACAGTGACAATGGTCACAGCAATGACTGCGTTTATTGAGCGGTTCTGAGTGACGCTGAGCGGGCATCTTCCCAGCACCCCTAATGAAGCAGGGGTCCCTACAATCCCGTCTGCATGTGAGGACATTCGGCTTTGGAAAGATTGAAGAGGTTGCTCTAAATCACACGGCCACAGGCTCAAGGATATGAAAGCTTTCCTTTGGTGTCTCTTTCTGGTTGTGGTCGTCGAAGTAATATGTACGCTTGTTTTAAAGTTCAGAATTAGAGATATGAACATGAGAAGGGCACACAAATAACAGAAAGCCTCTGTTAACGGCACGTCACATAGTGAGGCACACCTTCTAGGCAGGCACTTGATACGTTATAAACCTCCCTGCAGATGTGGACATGGTGCCATCGGCTGGTCCCTGCACCCCTGGGGCCCTCGGTAGGTCCATGGCGGGAGACTCTGGATGCCCCCAAAGCAGCCACGCTGGGCCCTTAAGCTGTCCCCAGAGGCTATCTCTGCAGGCCCCGGTGCGTCATAGAGAACGACCAGCCGAGAAGATTCCTTCCCGGGCACAGCTGCCAGGGCCACATCCATGACAAAGATGGAACCTGAGCTGCCCTCCCCCGGGAACCCGGGCAGAGGAGGAGTCGGGCAGAGGAACGGGTCAGACACAGCAGCACGTCCCGAGGGCCTTTGCTGAGAACCTACTATGTGCAGAGCTCAGGGTAGCGGCTGCGAGGGATACGGTGGGGGTAAGACACGGCCCCCGCCCTCCAGGAGCTCACGGCTCAGCATGGCCAGCGGTGTGTGCAAATCACTTGTACGAGGCGGTCTGTGAAGTGCCACGATGCTCAGGGTGAACGGGGAGCCCCAGCGGCTGGAACTCTGACTGACGGGCGTGGCTGGCGTGTTACTCCAGGCCCAGGAACCACCTGAACCGAGGTGATCAAGGAGTAGCAAGTTAAGAGCACGAAAGGCAGCGTGGGAAAAACGTAGGGGTCTCTCAGCTGAAGGTCACTGTGGGATCCGCCGGTGAGCCTCAGGTTTTCTATCTGTCAAATGGGAATATATTCCCTGCCTTTCAGAAGCAATGTGGGGATTCCCCGACACAGTGAAGCCACATCAACCATCAGAATGCAGCGGCGGTGGTCACTCTTTTCCAGCAGACCTGGGGAGGTGGCTTAGTGCACGTGTGGAGCTGGGAGGACAGTGAGGGATGTGGCCGAGCTGGAAACGTGGGCACGCTGACCCCGTCTCTGGAGCTTGCGGGGCCGTTTTGCATAGGCAAAGATACCTTGCCAACATTTTCTTCCTGGAAGGAGACGCTGTTCCCGTTAGCCAAGATTACTGTTTCTGCTCAACGGGCACATATTTCACGCTGGGTGGATGATCTAGGTCTGTGCCTGAGGTTTCCAACCCCCAGCAGAAGCAAGTGACTCATAATGCCTTCATTCCTTCCCCACCCATGGAATATGGAGTTTAGGGCCCTCAGGTTTGGGTCTGTTGGAAAGCGAATGAGTTGACAGGGAGAAGGAATGCCTTTGCACTCACAACCTCACTGCCGGTTGGCGGTCATGCTTGATGCTGGCCAGGACTGACCACCAGGCCCTATACCATCAACACGTCTGTGACGGTCTTTACACGAGGCCCCGGAAAAAAGTTGTGGTGTGCTTGCACGCTGGGACTATCGGTCTTTGAGCATTGTACTTTTTTTTTTAAAGGAAGTTTATTTATTACCTTTATTTTTGATCAAGAGAGTGAGAGCAGGGAAGGGGCAGAGAGAGAGAGGGAGAGAGAGAAAGACTCCCAAGGGGGCTCTGCACTGTCAGCACAGAGCCTGATGCGGGGCTTGGGCTTATGAACCGTGAGATCATGACCCGAGCCGAAGTCAGGTGCTTAACCAACTGAGCCGCCCAGGCGCGCCCCGAGTGTTGTACTTTTGATCAGGTTCTTGACCAAATCAGAAGGATATATTGCCATTCTGGGTCACTTCTCTTAATAATAAGATGTTCTCTCACTGCAATTAGGAAGCGCTGGAGGTCCGTAAACCCCAGTTCATCTCTCGCTCACAAGAACGGCTGAAGAAGCTTGAACACATGATCCAGCAGAGAAAAGCCCAGCGGAAGGAGAACCTAGTGCAGAAGCAGAGTCTCTTTCCTGTCCGCGCCAACAAGAAGCAGTTCACGGTTCCCCACCCTCTCAGCGGTAAGCTGCAGGTGGCTTGGGGGGGCGGGGCAGGTGGGACGGGTGGTCTGGGAGGACCAGGACCTTCATCCAAGGTGATGATGCACGTGATACCCCTGACACGCACAGGACGCGGGTTTGTGCCGCACATCCAAACCTCGGTGTTGTCCTGAAGCCTGCTCTGGGAGCCAGCCCGTGGCGGGAGCTGATACAGGGTGCTGAATTCAGCAGAACCAGCTTGGGACACAAATTTACCACTACAGCTGGGAAGGAAGCCACATAACTCTAGCAGCCAGGGTAGCAAGTTCAAATTCTTGGCTCCTAACAGACATTTGCGAGAGATCCCCTTTGCCCTTTGTAGATTGCAAAACAGATCTCAGGGTGAGAGGTTGACTCCAGCTTGTCTACATCAACATTTGTCATCCTGAAACCCCCTTTCCTGCTGTGAGCGCAGAGCGTGGATGGCCAGCTTTCCCCCCCACGGTGTAGCCAGTGTCAGGCTGGCCCCGTGAGGGGCGGCACTCGAACGCTCATTAGACGGGGGGTTCTCCGGAATCTTCTCTGGGCCAGGCACCATGCTGGGAGGTGGGGATAGCACAGTGAGCCAGACTAGATTTGGTCCTTCCTTCACGGAGCTTATAAACAGACTATTAAACCAGCAAGAATAACAGGAAGGCTTGAGGGCAACAGTGGAGACATCGGAGCCCATACTGATGGCCTGCCAACTCAAATCTTAAAATCTGGAGGCCTGGGGAAACCTCCATTTTATTCCTTTGGATAGAGGAACAAGATCTTTCTTCCTAGGAAAATGTTCTGGCCCCCAGGACACCAGGGGTGTGAAATCATGCATATAAATCTGGATAAAAGTCCTCTAGGGAAATAACCATATTCAATAAAATGCAGCTTCGCAAACATTACCAAGATCCTGCAGGGGAGCCTGGGCGACGGAGGACACAGGGTGTTATCCCAGAATTCCTGCTCACCTCCGCAGTCCCCGTGGACAGGCTATCTCCTTCATCCACCCGGGGCACTGCGGGTCCTAAGACCCAGGCAAGGATGCATCCTTCTTGTGGTAGAGGATTCAGGAAAACACCTGCTGCTCTTTCCCAGTGTTTAAAAAAAGAGAAAAAAAAAAAGTCGACAAAATGAATGTGCGGAAAGTTCCCGTCTTTGAACATGTGTCTCACATTTTCAAGCTGCCTGGCAGATCCAGGCTGCATTTGGGCGTGTTCCCCCAGGGACCAGAATCTCTGGCTCGACAGAGAGAAACCTAGGTTTGGTGCAGACTTCTCAAGTTACTACAAGGAACCAGCCATTGGCCACCAATGGGAGCCCCCCCACCCCCCCGCCCTGGGGACTTTGACGTCTCCCCTTGTCTGGAGAAGGGCTACGGGGGTGCTCATGATGTGCGGGCCAGCTGGCCTTGATAGTTTTGAAGATCCTGCTTGTTCAAAATGGTTAAGTTAACAAATATGTTGCCAACAAACATAGAGCAATGCCACTGGAGAGCTCAACAGAACCACATACAAAAGATGTCATCTGATCAGCTTCCTTTTTAATCAGTCCCGTCCTTTGCGTAGGAAGAGATGGAAGGCCAGAGACGCTCAGGAGCTTCTTCTGGGCGGGGCTGTTCAGCAGCAGCAGAGCTGGGGTTCTCATCCTCGGGGCCAGCTACCTACTGGCTGTGCCACACTGTGGGTGCCGAATGGTCTAGAATCACCATCATCTCAAATATTAGGGAGATGCCCGTTGGTCATCCCTAGGGCTGCTTTAAGAAGTGACCACAGGCCGGGGGCGCCTGGGCGGCTCAGTCGGTGAAGCATCCGACTTCGGCTCAGGTCATGATCTCAGGTTCGTGAGTTCGAGCCCCGCGTCGGGCTCCGTGCTGACGGCTCAGAGCCTGGAGCCTGCTTGGGATTCTGCGTCTCCCTTCTCTCTGCCCCTCCCCTGCTTGTGCTCTCTCTCTCTCAAAAATAAATAAACATTAAAAAAAAAAAACAAAAAACCTTTAAAAAAGTGACCACAGGCTGGTTGGTTAAAATAATAGGAATTTAATCTCTCAGAGTCTGGAAGCCAAAAGTCCAAAATTAAGGTGTCTAAAATGATTGGGTTTTTGTTGGAGGCTCAGAGGGAGAATTCATGGCTATGCCCCTGTCCTCGCTTCTGGTGGCTTCTGGCAATCCTTGGCTTACAGACACATCACTGCTTTCTCTGCCTCCATTTTCACATGGCTTTCTCCCCTTGTCTATGTGTCTTTGCAGGCAAATTTCCTCATCCTAGAAACACATGAGTCACTGGATCAGGATCCACCCTAATCCAGTATGACCTCATTTTCACTTGCATACTTCTGCAAAGACCCTATTTCTGGGTTAAGTCACAATCACAGACTGGGTGGGGGGTGAGATTTGAACATATATTTTTGGGGAGACGTAATTCTACCCACTACAGTATCCAACTGTGGTGTTTTCCCCTAAGCAGGTCTCCTTACAAGGTCACGTTAAATGAAATATATATACTTTTTCATTTAGAGAGAGAGATCGAGTGAGGGAGGGGGGAGAAGGGGGGGGAGAGAGAGAGAGAGAGAGAGAGAGAGAGAATGTGTCTTAAGCAGCCTCCATGCTTAGCTCAGAGCCCAATGTGGGGCTTGATCCCAAGATTCCCCGGGATCATGACCTCAGCAGAAATTAAGAGTTGGATGCTCAGCCTATTGAGCCACCCAGGCGCCCCTAAATGAAACCTTTAAAGGATATTTAGATCATTTAAATATTCAAATATTCAAAATATATTTATAATTTTAAATCTATACGTTTATGAATATATTTAAATATTCACAGGAACATTTTAAAATCATATGTAATAAAAGGTGATCGGACCCAGTCCACAGCTTTAAATCACCGAAGCACCCTTTGAAGTCCCCCAGTTCTGAGCTCGCCCCAGCAGCTAGGATGCCGTGGGCAGGACTTTGGGGCATGGATTTTATGGCCGTTCTGCCCGTCCCTGCGGTATTTATGTGTCGATGAGAGCTTCAGGCTCCTGTTTGTTTGTGTTGGGTCAGTGAAATCAGACAACTTCTGAAACCAGAGCCTCGTGTGAGCTGGGGCAAGTGAGAGGAAGTGTTTAAGCCCCATGAAACGAGTCTCCAGCGCACATCTTGCCTTCAGCCTGTCCGCTGGCAAGATGCTAAAAGTGAGATGAAAATGGTTTTCTTACAGGCGAAATTAGTTAACAGGTCATATGCGTGCACGAACTCCAGCTACGGCTTCAAGACGGCGGTTAGAAGGAGGACTCGGGTTTGCTTTCTGAGCTGGGGTCGCTGCCTCCCGGCGGGGTCTGCCCAGGACAGACCGGAGAGGCGCGGGTGGGCGCTCTGCTGGCAGAAAGACACCTGCTCCGGCAGGGGCCGCCCCGGGAAGCGCCTGACCTGCAGGGACTATTACGGCGAAGGCCGGGGGGGCCAGCGCGGCTTCCTGTTGACCCTTGGATTCTGAGCAGTTGTGAAGGCTCAGGGCGGGGACAAGCGTGTACGTGCATGTGTGTGCACACGTGTGTGAGCGTTATCGGGGCTCCCTCTTTGTAGACGGGGATTTTCGTGGACAGCTGATACTAGAGAGCGACAAGGAAGTGGCATTATAAAGGCCCTGCCTACAGCCCGGCCTGTCTTTACTGTCTCACCAGCTGGAGTTTGAATTCTCAAAGTGAGGACGCGTCCGCTTGCTCGCCGGGAGCCTCCTGGGCCACCTCTGGGCGGGCTGTGGCAAGTGACATGAAAAGCCTTTTCATCCACCTGTTAGTAAGCCTTTCTTGAGAACCCGCTGTGTGCCTGGTACAGTCCCTGGTCTCACGGGCCTCCCCACCTCGTAGGGAAAGGGTGCAGGCGATACTTGGGGCTGGGGGTGCCTTCTGATGGGGAGACCTCGGAGCCGCGCTGGGATAGGTAGAGACCGCGCACGGTGGTGCAGGGTGGGGGTGGGTGAGGGTATAACGTCACAGCAGAGAGAACTGTCAGGGTGTCAGTTTGGCTAGGACTAGACTGCCAAGTGGGGGTGCGGATCGAGCGGGGGTGACCATAGATGCCGCTTCCAAATTGAACCTCATTTCGAGGTCGGAAGCCCCAGGCGGGTCATGGTAGGCAGTCCCAGGGCAGGGCAGTGGGATGCGGGATGATGGCAACTGGGCAGAATGGATACACTGCGGTGACTGTTGAAGTATGGAGGAGAGAAGGTGAGAGAAGCAGCCGAAGGAGGAAGGCAGGAATCACGCTTTGCTCTCGGCCTCTGAGGGTACAGACTCTCCCGTCTAAGGGCCTCCCCCCTCCCTTCCCCCGTCAGGGCTCTTTTGCCCACGTCACCATGGTTACCTAGGCTGTGGACCATCATCCCCATGCAGCTCCCTGGGTCCCGGGGGTTGGTCGTGTTCACGGGCCGACCCTCACCGGGGAATTGGAATGTTTCAGAATTAGTCCCTGCTTCCCCCTTGCAGAATGAATCTGGGGCGGGAGGAACCGAAAGCATCAGGTATGGCGACCTCAGACATAGGGTGGGGTAGGTGGGTTGGCACCCACAGGCATAGACAGCACAGAACCTGTAGCTCGTAGGTGCTCAGTCGGCTGCAACCCTCACTATCCTCTGTGGACCCAGCCCAGAGCCTCCTGGATTTCACCCCTGCGACCGAGACCCCTCCTAGCCTGACTCTGCCCCCCTGCACCCAACCCTGCTCAGCTGGTCTCATTGGCTGTCCTTCCTTGCCTCAGGGTCCCTAAACCCGCTGGTAGAAGGCTTATCTGTCTCTACTTGTCTCTGCCCTACAAAATCCAGCCTCTTCCTTGATCTCTTGCCCCCAGGGCTCTTCCTTCTGCCTCCTGCCGTGCCCGTCCTGGACCCTGTGGTGGTGTGCACTTAGCTCTTTCTGAATCGCTGTGGCTGTGGCCCTCCCAGCTTGTCCCCGCAACCCGTGAATGTGTAGAAGACCCACGAGGAGTAGCCCCTTCTTCCATGAAGCTCTCCCTGATACTCCCATCCACTCCCCTGCCCCCTCCCTCTTCCATTTGAGCGCTCGTGGCTCCTGCACCTCTCTGGATCCCCACCCTCCTGACTGTCTTCACTTTGGATTACAGTCCTGCGGGCGTGCTAGTCAAATCGCCCTGGATTGTAAATGCCGGTGGGCGCGTGCCTGCCGCCCTGAGTCACTCTGGGCAGCCCTCCCGCACCCGAATTAATCTGAATTGCGTTATCCACACTTCCCAAGGTGATCCAAGTCAGAGCCATTCAAATCACCGACCAGCAGAGGGACGGAATTCTCCGGAAGGCGCTGCAGAATTCCTTCTCCAGCAGATCTGCCTTCAGTGATGATTCTTGGCTGGAGCGAGCATTAAAATTAATTTGCATTCCCAGAGCATCGAGCTGGAGAAGTGACCCAGCAGATATGAGATGGCTGGGGAAGTCATCTCAGTAATAAAAATGTGCTGTTCATCACGCAGCTAGCTGAGCACCAGCCCCGTGGTCCCACGTTGTTGCCTGGTCTGATCTCGGGAATGTTTTTCCATAAGACATCTGAATAAATATTTGGGGGTAGTTCTCCCGCCATTACTCACAAAGGAGTTTTTAAATGCGCTTATCAGATAAAAGTAATTGTTACTTCATCAGCCTGCAAAGAGAACAAGGAGCATGATTTAGCTAAAAGACTCTTTCCCTGGTTCAGAGATACTCCTTTTCTCGATTGCCTGGATTTTATTTTCTAAATGATTTCCCTCTTATCCCACAATGCAGTGCAGTAGTAAACCTTGCAGTGACACTGAGGACATAAATCTACTTGGCAATGAGAAGGAAAGTTTATTCATCATCTGTAAATCACCATATTTTGTGGTTCTCGAAAAAAATCCTGGGAAACCCTGGAATTGGAGCAAACAATGACTCTCGTATCAACAGTTAATCTTTCGGACTTTCACCAACTGTTGCTGTTTTATGGTGAAGAGTGTGATTTGAGCCATTGTTAAAGTTCCTTTAAATGAGTAATTTAGGGGCGCCTGGGTGGCTCAGTCGGTTGAGCGGCCGACTTTGGCTCAGGTCATGATCTCGCGGTCCGTGAGTTCAAGCCCCGCGTCGGGCTCTGTGCTGACAGCCTGGAGCCTGTTTCAGATTCTGTGTCTCCCTCTCTCTGACCCTCCCCCATTCATGCTGTAGCTCTCTCTGTCTCAAAAATAAATAAATATTAATAAATAAATAAATAAATAAATAAATGAGTAATTTAAACTTGCCTTTGAATACACACACCTTTTAAAGAAAACGTGGGGGCAAGTACACCAGATTTTCTTTCTAATAGAGTTTAAATCCTCTAGCTACAAATAATAACTTTGAAAACAGCATTACAACTGTTAAAGGCACTGAGAAGTTGTGCACCAATGAAGACTGCTTACATTTGTTTAACCATGTTTTCCCTAAACTTTTTTTTTTTGTTTTTACCTTGGAATGCTTTGATCTACTTCTTGAGAGTTCACTTTGGAAATGTTGTTCTAGGAATCTTTGCTTATAGAAAGATCTACTATGCTTTGCTAAGGAAACCCCAACCAGAGTGTAAGTCTGCCGTTTCCCACAGCAACCTGGGACGGCGGGAAGGGGGCCTTACCCTCCTTGCTTGTATTCTTTTGGTCTAGCAGTGCCAGGAAGCAAGGGTGGAGGGCCGTGGGGGCCTCTGGGCAGCAGACTGTAGTGCCGGCTTCGCAGTCTGTGTTCGGCTTTGCCCCACTGGATGCTTGTGCGTTGACAGGCCCTGCCTGGACCGTGAGGGTTCCCCTGGCATCTGCACCAATGCCATCATGCTGGTACCCAGCACGATGTCCATCAGACAAGAGGAGCCAGGTAGTCCCTTTGGAACGTATGTCACAAGCGTGACCGTGTGACATAATGGGAGAAGGAGGGGGCTTGTCTATACCAAGAGCTCAGACAGGAGTGATGCAGGGGAGAGACCTCGCGGACACAGTCTCGCCTTCCTCTGTGGTCCCCGTGGCTTTTGTGGGAGCCAACAGAGAGCCTTGGGCCCCTTTATCCTTTGCTGGGTCTTTGAGGAGTGATTAAGTAATAAATGGAAATTTGTCTTTGGCCGCAGGGATGGAGTGTGGATGGAAAGGAGCAGGGGTGTTGGGGGGGGGGGTGAGAAAGCAAACAGAGTAGAAGAAATCCACCCCCCTTGTCCTCAAGGGGTTTCGCGCCACTTGGGGAAAGAGCTGGTCTGGCAGACAGCTGTAAACCAAGTCTAGAGCCACGTCGGAAAAGCCCCTGAGGGCTTGTGCTGCTGCTTTTGGTCTGAGTTCAGGATCTAACCAGGGAATTGCGTAAAGACTCCATTTATCTCCAAAACTGTTCTTAGTAGACATGTTTGACCTGGGGATCTGTTTCCTTCAGCTGGAGCTGTGGTCCCCGGGCCCCGTCTGCACCATGCTGGGTCAAGAGTTCTCCCATCACAGGGCGCCTGGGTGGCTCAGTCAGTTACGTGTCCGACTCTTGGTTTCGACTCAGGTCACGATCTCCCGGTTGGTGAGTTCGAGCCCCACATCGGGCTCTGCACTGCGCAGATCCTGCTTGGGATTCTGTCTCCCTCTCTCTCTGTCCTTTCCCCCACTCACTTTCTACCTCTCTTTCAAAAAAAAGAAAGAAAAGAAAAGAAACTTAAAAAAAAAAAGAGTTCAGTTACGAAGATCCGCCTGTGTTCTTGGTGAGCCCTTCTCATCACCGCACCATCCCCGCACCCAGGCTCTGAACTCGGGGTTGAATCTCTGTGCAGGAGCTGAGCTCTCCATGAAGAGAACGAGTGAGTCTTCTCTAACCAGGAGGCTTCGTACTCTGCTCCTCACACTGAGCCTGCAAAGAGAAACGGATGATCCCCGGAGACCTCTGGTTTATTTTTCATTTCTGAATGTTGTATGCCTTGGCCAGAAGGATCTGAGAGCCTCACTACACTCGCACACTTTGATAGCAGCCTCTCTGTTGTGTGGCCGGGTGGTGATTGGGACGAGCATCACTTTCACTTAAATGCCAGCATCTGGGCCGCGTCCACCACCTTCCGGGCCCCCGGAGCAGGCTGTTCACGGTGTGGAACTGTCATTCAGAGCAAGATTCCACCGAAGGCTTGAACAGATCCGAGAAAAATGGGAAACGGTTATCCAGCCCAAGACTTCATCAGCTCAAGAGCATTTCGGAAGCAAGCGGCCTAAGAGTCTTTCCACTTGCCTTTGTCCGGTGTGATGTGTACCATTTAATTTCTGGAGGGCTAATTAGTCCAAGCGAGACCCCTTTGCTGTTGCCTCTGTCAAGCAGATTAGAGGTCCCATTGAAGGGAGCTGAATAGAAATGAGGCGCAAGTAAGGAGATTCAACTCTTGAAAACCACCATGTGATTATTCCAGCGGCCGGATGGTCAGCTGCTCATTGGCTCTGAACAGCTCACTGGCAAAATGAGCAGCCTTGTGATCTCAGAACACGAGATTTGGGGGGCCTTTTTTTAGAGAACATCCTCAGAGATGTTCCCCCCAAACACACCCCATTTTCATTCCTTTTGGGAGGCCCTGTCTCTAATAGAAGATTCTGAGAGGTGTAGACTTGGTGTCTACACTCCAAAGTGGTTTGTTGGCTCCCTGCTGGATTCTCTCCAACAGGCATCCCTTGGTTTTGGTGTTTCTAAGATAGGGGAAGCAAGTGCCTGAAGGATTCTTCAAAGTGCTCAGGGTGACTGCAGAAAATGAGCTTCTGGGAGGGCATTGTAGTAATAAATCCAGTGTGAACTTGATTATCATTTAGATTACTTGTTCAATAGGGAAAATGAAGCTTTGCAATCAGAGCGGTAGATAAGGGCTCTGTGCGCAGAGGAAAAAGAACCTCAGCCCCATAAACAACCAATCTGCTGGCATCTGGTTGATCCTTGCTGCCTCCTGGCAATACTGTCAGCCCCCTGAATGTGGAGTCCACCCATCTGTGTGTATGTGTGTGTATATGTGTGTGTGTATGTGTGTGTGTTCACATGTAGGAGGTGAGGGCTGTAATAAACACCCACAGGTATTTATAGAGATTGACGGGGTATCGGGGCTCAGCTTTTACTCAGCTGCTCTCCCAGAGCAGCCTCCGAAGCACCAAAATCTTGGTAGCTGGTTATTGGCTGACTTTGAAACAGGCAAGGGCTTAAGCATGTCTGGCCTTGCAAATTAAATGATCAACACAGGCCCTATGGCTCGGTTACGGTAATGAGCCAGACACAAGAGATTGGGAGTGGGGGGGGGGGGGGCGCAGGGCACGACTTTCTAGAAATACAGAAATGGGCAATTTACCTTAGTCATTTTATTGAAAAAACTGAACACAACCCCCAAACTTCCTCGATCTGAATGTTAATGAGAAGTGACTACAGCCATGGTTTTCTTTCCTCTATATCAGTGAGTTAGAACAACAAAGCTTCAAGGAAAATCCATAAAAGACCAGTAAGCAGGCTGAAAATTGTTCTCTCCCGTCACTTTAATTTCATAAAGGCAGAATTTTCATTCCAAGAGAACGGATAGATGCGATTTCGCTGTATTTTTGAGCAAAGCTCATGCAGGATGGTTTCTATTCCCTGAAATGAGGTCCCAGATGGGTCCCCTGCACCTGTCCTCGTAAAACCATCTCTGGCTGCAGGAGGGTCCCAGTGGGGCTGCCTCATTCCTCTCCACCGTTGGGGACAGCTCTTCCTTTTTCAAGATTCGGCTTAGCTGTCTGCTGCTCGGAAGTCTCCCCCAGAGCCCTGGACCCCACACAGACCCTTGGTTCTGGCCCCTAAAGGCCTCATTTATCTGGCTCTCACCCTGGGCTTAGTTCCCCGGGTGTCTCACCAGAGCGCCGAAGAGGTGAAAGCATTAACAGTCATCACATGAATGGCCAGTCCAGTGCACAGCCTGGACGTCACCCTGATTCCTGTCTCCCGGCCCACACCTCACTTTGCACATGGGCAGTGTCCCTGAGGCTGGAGACCACCTGCTTCCCGGCCCCGGGAGCACCGCCGTCTCCAGGATCCCCCCCCCAGGTGCCTGATCTGCCTCCCTTCGGCCTGTTTGTACCCCCTCCACCCGGTTTGCGTATGAACAGCCACCGGTCGTCTCCTAACAACACACGTCGGATCTCCTGTGTGAACCCCACGTGGCTCTCTGTCTCTCTCACTGTGCAGAAAAAGCTCCTAAAAACAGGCCTGCAGAGCACAGTACGGATGCCTCCCAGTTTGTGTGCACGTTAGCATCATCTGGAGCTTGGGGTTCACGTTTCCAATGCCCACACGCGGGCATCATGGTCAAAGCCCCCTGGTGGTTGTCAAGGGCGACCTGAGGGGAGAATGTTGCTGTCTTTGATCTTGGGCCAGCCACTGGCCTGACATCACCTCGCGCCTCGTGCCCTCCTCCCTCCCTCGTTGGTTCCCACCAGGCCTCCCCACTGCTGGTCTTGTGGTCATTTGGGTTGTGGTTTAAATACCTCCTCCCCCGAGGGGCCCTCCCGACCGCCCCGGCCCCCCTCTACCATGCGGCCATCAGAGCACTTGCCTGATTCTTTGTGGCCAGTTTGTAAATTATCTGGCCTCCCCCCTCCACAAATGAAATTCATGGTGGCAGGATCCTACCTACTTTTGTTTTCTTCTGAGCCTCCCCTGGTGACGTAGGAGTTGCTCATTAGATGTAGGAGGAAGGAGGATAAGAGAAACAAAGTTTGGGTGCCTCTCATGGGAAGGGAGCTGGCACTCATCAGGACGCCCCAAAATATGGATTCTGCAGTACGAATTAGCAGCACTGTTCTGAGGTCAAGAGCCTGTGTGGACGGGGCTGGACTGATTCGGGCTGAAACCCAGCTCTTTGAAGTCCGATTACCCGGACGCTAAAGCACAAAAAAATCACGCGCATGTCACAGGGTTGGTGTGCAGGTCAGGGGAGATCAGGTAGGAAGGCGTCCAGTGAACCCTAGCGGTCCTGCTATAAATCACAACGTGGACCCCTCGGATGTGACACACGGCTCTCAAAGTGCCAGGCCGGGCTCTGTTCGCCCCGGTGAGGTTGGGAGCCATTAGCGACACCCTTGTTTTATTTCACACAACTTCCTCCAGGGGCATAGACCTGCCGCCTCTCTCTTCCCTCCCCAGCAGAACAAAAGGTCTCACCGTTCATCCGATGTGTTTGGTGCTGTTAGGAAAACTCAAGTCAGCAGCCGAGGAGCAGACACTTTCCCAAAGCGTGGGTGGAGCCCACCAGCTGGGGCGTACCCTCTTGGACCGAGCCCTGCTTGTTTTTTGTACCTAACGGGGCTGCTGGGCCCCGAATTCAAATTTCCGCTGAGGCACAGCAGGCCACGAAGAGTTCAGAAAACAAAACAGTGGAGGTGCCAAGGAGCTCGCATTTGCTTTTGTTTCCTCTTGGAAACAAAACCAAAGCTCCATTGTGGTATCAGGTGCTCTAAAGAAACAAACTTTAAAAAAAAAAAAATCTGATTTCCCAGAGGAGACGGCGTACAATTGGATTAAGATTGTAAAAAAAAAAAGTCACAACTCCAATTTGTATTCGTATTCCCTTGGAACACTCTCTGTCCGTCTGTCTGTCTGGGTTGACTTCCCTCTACTCTTGAGCGGCTCCTGAGCGAGTGCTAATCCAGGTTTGAGTCTAATTTTTTGTAGAGGTTCCTTCTCCTCGCCTGAGTGGGGGTCTTCAACCAGTCATACAAGTGCTCACCCAAGCGCATAAGTGCCCACCTTGAGGTGCCACCCCATTTCCTTGGGAAAGTGATTAGGTTGTGTCTGAGGCTCTCCACTCTGGCCTGGTCCTACCTGGAGCGAAGGCCAGGTGTGGGCTGCTGGGAGGCACCCTGGAGATCTTCGCGGTGATGTTGGCTGCTCCTTTCTCATACCTTTCCAAACACTGGGGACATTTCCCTCTAGCTGGGAACATTCTTCTGATTGTTTTGACCCCTCTCGTATGTCTTCTCTGAGTCTTCCCTTTGAAGTTTAGCAATGGTGCCATTTTTTCTTTTGCGTTGAATAACCAGACAGACTACAAGCTCAGCCACTGTGTTGTTTCCAACTTGTAAATCAGTACCAGTGTTTTCTTTCTCCAGAGGGGACAAATTTGTTAGCATCCCTCTCTTTACCCACCCCCCCTTCGTGTATATTCATGGAAAATTCTGTAAGCCCGAGAAGTCTTGCGTGGCTCTACTGAGTGAGGGGATAGATCCACGTGGAGATTAATAGAGACACATGGGGTCTTTGCTGGGGATCCCAAGGAGCCCCTTTCAACTCTGTGACACTTAGCTAGGATGCTGCGTCGTGTGCCTGCTTTGCTCAATGGAAGGGGTAAACTGGTCACTGTCTAGGTGTTTCAGAAAGCGTGGCAGCTTCTCAGCTGTAACTCCATATAACACGTACCCCAAGAGTATTTTTGCGTGACCGACTCTTGGTTAATCCATAGGGTGGAGAGCATCGTGGGGATTTAAGTTATTGCAAAAAGGTACATATACACTGTTTTGAAAACATACATGCTAATTTGGGGCACCTGGGTGGCTCAGTCGGTTAAGCGTCCAACTCTTGCTTTCAGCTCGGGTCACGATCTCATGGTTTGTGAGTTCGAGCCTTGCGTTGGGCTGTGTTCTGACAGTGCAGAGCCTGCTTGGGGATCTCCCTCTCGCCCTCTTTTTCTGCCCCTCCTGCGTGCGCACGCGCTCTCTCTCTCTCTCAAAATAAATAAACCGTTAAATAAATACGTACCACTTATAATCTACAAACCTCATTGTAATTAGTAATATGTATTTACACTGAAAACATTCCAGACTCATAGTGATTTTCAGTCAGTGTGCACTTTCTCAAAGGACCCTAGACAGGCGTTCCTACTATGTTGTTGTCCGTTGCCTTTCTGACTCTGAAAAGGGGTATTCCCGCCGTGAGAATGGATTCAGAGGCTGAATGTCCCTGGGGGGGGGGGCCCACTTATGAGTATCAACCCCTGCTCTCAAAATGCTCTAGCGATAGCTGGGAGACTTCCTTGTCCTCAGAGATACCAAAAACCTAGTGTGGAGATCTTTTGTGGGTGAAATGACCAGACACCCGTACCCAAGGTGACCCTGAGGCATTTTGGGGCCACCGTAGCACTGCCCCCCGCACCCTAGGAATGTTGCTAGATGAAGCACACGAAGGAGTCACTGTCTACAAGGTATGTTAGACGCTGACCTTGTACTTCACGCCCGCATTTAACTGTCATCAAGACCAACCTGCTGGTTGTCAGTTTCAGTCCGTTTATGGTATGTGAGTGTCCACTGAGCCCTGCCGTGTTTGTGACAGGTGGGGGCTTAGACTGAGGCTCAATAACCAAGTGCGTCCTGGGCCCACTGTAATGTTTCTCTAGAAATGTGCAGTAGCCATAGCTTCTGAAATTAATCTTTCTGTTTCTTTCCAGATAACTTGTTCAAACCCAAAGAAAGGTACATTTCGGAGAAGGAGATGCACCTGCGATCTAAAAGGTACTTGGTGGTGGTTGGAGGTCAAGAAGGTGGTGGGGGAAGATGGCGGACGGGGGGGCCGACGCATCCAAGTGCCGTCCAGAGCGGCCATTGTTTTCAGCTCTGCCTCTAAGGTCTGAGGTCTTCTTGGCCGTGAATTTGAGAAGCTGGCTGAAAGAAGTGCGTTTGTCCAATCGCACCTCGGAACGTTAATGCCGTTCTTGGAAAAGCCTTGGGAAAGCGGTGGGTCTTGGCTTCTGAACTGATCTGGTAACTGGTCTCTGAGAGATCCCCAGGCTCGTAATGGGAGCGCTTCTGCACGCTCTCATCGTCTCTGTGGGCAGGAGCCGTCGGTCGAGGTGCACCTCTGAAGGTAATTACGGGAGGAGGACAGAGGTGGTTTCTCCTGAGGGCCTGGACGGTGGCGGAGCCTGCCGAAGAGAGTCCAAACTTGGAGGCCGCTGGCGTGTGGGAGCCTGCAAAGCCACAGAGGGCCACGCACTGGGCGTTCCCGCTGTTGCATCCCGGGCGGGCTTGGAGGCCTCGCCGTCCACAAGCTAGCTCTCCCTGTTCTGTGTGCCTGGTTGCTGCCCTAGACCCCTACTAATTCTCACCCACCTGCTGCACACAAAGGGGGCCATTCTTTCTGAGCCCCGGCCTCGTCACCAAAATGTTATAACTCAGCAGTGTTGGCCAAGTGTTGGCCATTTTACTGTCATGCCAGTAAAATGTCATCAGTTTATCATAAAGTATCTAGCGCTGGGAGGAGCTGTAATAATTAAACCAAACTGATAGTGTGCTGAGAGAAACTACGGAAATAGGAAGAATATGTTTCTCCATGGCCCAGGCACAGCATTTCTGGTTTTACCATGATTGTATCCCTTCTGTGATAATTAGCCAACTTCGGTCATCTGCAGGGAACCCCTTTGTAAGGAAAAAGTGCAAGGGAGGAGAAAGGGGGCCATCCCATTAGCAACCTGGTTCACTGCCTTCTAGCTGGGGGTTTATAGGGCCACTGGGTTTTCAGACTTGCCGTTTTAGAAGTGTAGGGTTGTGTATACCTCAGGCCAAAAGTATTCCTTTTTCAATTCAGTGAAAAAATTCAGCCAACTCTCTCCCTCCCAGTCTCCAAACCCAAAACTGCTATTATGGAGCCTTGCAATTAAAATGATAGAGCTCAAGGCAGCACTCATGGTGGACAGGATCGTCCTATCGTTTTACTAAAGAGGAAACTGAGGTTCAGAGAGGACACACAAGCCAGGTTAAGGTGCCTCCCCTGGAAGGAGTCAGTGCTGGGGTTTTCACTCTGTGCCCTGAATGGGCTTTGACCCTGGCCCTCAGTCCTCAGTCGCACCAGAGCTTTCTTTTCTTTTGTTTTCTTTGTTAGTAGTTTTTATCTTAAAAACTCAAAACGGTGGAGATAAAGCTACAGTCCCCCATGACCAACTGTCTTCCCCCCACACCCCGTCCCTGCACCCAGGCCTTTCTTCAGAGACCCACACTTATCAGCTGTGTATCCTTTCTGTGCCTGAAAATAGACTTTTACTTCTACATCTACAATTATCCATTTTTTAAAATTTTTTTTTTTTACATTTTATTTATTTTTGATAGAGACAGAGCACAAGTGGGGGAGGGGCAGAGAGAGGGGGAGACCCAGAATCCCAAGCAGGCTCCAGGCTCCGAGCTGTCAGCACAGAGCCCGACGCGGGGCTGGAACTCACAAACCGCGAGATCGTGACCTGAGCCGAAGTCGGACGCTTAACTGACCGAGCCACCCAGGCGCCCCTACAATTGTCCAATTTTTAACCATAAAGGGCATCATATTATATATATTTTTTCCATAGCCTTTTTTCACTTTATGTCTGCGGGGTCTTTCTATGTCAAAAGATACAGTTATGGATGATTTTCCTCATTCACTTAAATATCTGCCCCGTGGTGCATCGTATGGATATACCGTAGGTTATTTAGAAAATCCTTTTAACAAAATACTGCATCCAGGCCCCTAGGAGTGAGACCCGGAATTTTTATCTGAAATTGCCCACACGATTCAGATGGTTGGTGTCAGGAAGACGGTCTCTGTGCATCTGAAGGGATTTCCACCATGGAACTTTGGGACATTCAGCTTGCCTACTGATTCCCTACAGTCCTCTCCCTGGCCCTTTCTAGAATAGTTCCTGGATATGGCAACTGTGTGTTCATTTATTCATTCAAACCGTGTCAACGGCATAAGCTTTTCCCAGACGTTTTCTGCTACCTGGTCGGGGGACAGTGCTGTGTAGAGATGGACAGACCAAGGTTCGAAGCCCAGCCCATCCTCTAGCTGACGGACTTTACATGAGTCTCCCGGCCTCGCCGGGGCTCGGGTTCCTCATTCCCATGGAAGCAGGACACTGCGTGCCTCTCTCGACTGTTGTGACGATCGAGAACATTCACGTCAGGTGGTCAGCCCGGTGCTCAGAAACCAAGATAATGTCACCCGCTAATTTTGTCATCATTAATATTTTTATACTTCGTCAATTACTATTTTAACAGTGGAACCGATTAAACAAATTTTGTCTGGCTTTCAGACATGAAAGAACATGACAAAAAGGTGTTGATCCACGTGCCATGTATCTAGCAAAACCCAAGAGCCCGGGCGCAGCCGCTCTACTGTGTCTGTGGATTCTCGCAGAAATATTGTTTGGTGTCAGTATGCAAACAGCTCCCGTTAGGAGGTAGGAAGGAAGGGTCCAGAAGAAGGTCTCTTGGGCCCCACTTCCCTTGAAAACTGCTCATTTTACACCAGGACAAGAGCATAATACGTATGCCTGAGACGTATTTGGAAGCAGTTTGATTAGGAAGGCATCAGGTTAAGGGGTAAATACACATTTGTGTGTGTGTTATTCCAGCACAATTCCTGTTATTTCCATGTATTCAGCGCTCTGTTTCTAAGTCACAGGAAGGTAAAAACAAATTGTAGGAAAATGGTCCCTGGGGCAAGTTTACACGGAGGGGCAAAGCAGTAGGTTTGGAATCTCTCGCTTTAAACAAGCATGTCTTAGACAGTGGGAGGGGGAGGTGGCAAAGAAGGGACGGTCACTCCCACAGCTGGCTTCTCAGCTTTGACCCCGGGTCGGGGGGGGGGGGGGGGGGGCTGCCCACTGGTGATGTCCCAGCTTCCACCGCCTGTTCTGGAGACAGAGCCGGTAGGGCAGCGCTGGGTCCGGGCGCCTCCCAGCTCCGAGACGGCCCCTCTGCAGCTGGGCTCCTCTTTGTAGAGGGAGAGCCTGCCGACAAGACAGGACACAGCTCCCCCACAGGCACACGTCGTCTTGCTACCATTCCACAGGTTTTCTGAATCTGTTTCAGAATCTATAATAACTTGCCAGAAGTTAAAAGGAAAAAAGAAGAACAAAAGAAAAGAGTGATCTTACAGAGTAACAGACTCCGTGCTGAAGTCTTCAAAAAGGTAATGGCCTGGCCCCAGCAGGTGTGATGTGTGCGTGGCTCACAGATGCTGAACCTGAACTTAACATGTTTGTCTCCTGCTTCCCTAGCAATTACTGGACCAGCTGCTTCAAAGGAACTCGGTCTAAACACAGGCCGCCCCGCTGACCCCCTACCTGGACCCGAGATGACTTCAAACGCTGGATCAACCATTAAACGTAGCATCATCTTCATGAAATGAAAACTTATTTTATTTTGGATTTTTTTTTCAGAAAGGAAAACCTAGCTTCCCGAGTTGCTTACCCAAACCACGCAAGAACAGTAACCCTTGAGGAAATGGGTCCCCAGACTCTAGAGGGGTGACCGGTGGGATGCAAACCTCTAGACACAGTCCCTTCATTTTTCCACTTTGGAACTTACTTTTAGATTTGGAGTTTCAGCCAAATCCCACCGGGGGGGAAGGCCTTATCCGTTCACATGGGCCTAGATCCTGGGGGGTTATTGGTTTGTTTTTTTTTTAATCAAATTTTGGGACCTAAATCTATCACTTTTTAAGTATCAATCCCAACTTTTGCCAGTTCTGCAAACGCCAGGTTAGCACCCGTTATTCTTCAAAATTCCCTGGCTGTGTGGGCCACAGAATGCTAGGAGCTGACCTTGGAAGGTAGTGGGCACTCTGCCAGAGGCCAGGGGGCACGCAGCCTGCTCCTCTGTGACCTGGGGTGGCCAGGGCACCCTCACTACCCCACCCCGCTCTGAGTGCTCCTCTAGAAAAAGACTCTATTTCCACAGAAGCCAGGAGAGCAGAATTGGTGGGAAAAAAATTATAGGTGACCTCAGTGTTCACCACAAAGCCCCCTCCTCCCCAAACAAAGGCCGGCCGGGTCGCCAAAAATGGCCCGATGGCTCCAGCTCTGCCGTCTGTCCTTCCAACAGTTGACATTGTTCAATATTTATAAATGTGTGTTCGGGGAGTTAAGAACCTAACTAGTTTTTATCAAAAATGGAAATAAATGCAGTTATTACAAAAATTAAAGTATCGCTGTTATGTATTCCGCTTTATGAACCGAGCAGCCTCTACGGATGACACTCGGTGAGAAATGGCCTCTGACCTGCTCCTCTTACTGCCCCAGCACCCAGGTCAGGAGCCCCGTGCTTCCTGATTCCCCGGGGGAGGAAGGTCGTCCCCAGAGAGCAGGCTTGGGAGAAGCCAGGCCCT
>NC_064818.1:79234971-79318091 GCF_023721935.1 Panthera uncia | reverse complement strand
TGTCCCCATCCTTCCTCCAATATTGCATAGACCATCCCTTTTTCTGGAACGCCTTTCATTTCTGTATCTGCCAGAAAACTGCTTAAAAACTCCAGATTCTCTCCTGACACCTTCCCCTCTGCCCTGCCCTCCGGGATGAATTGGTGCTTTGTCCTTTGGGGGCATTGTATCAGGAGCCACCAGCCGGAGACGATCGAACAACACGGTCAGGAGAAGACTCCAGATTCAGGTCTTGGCTGCACTGCTCCCCGGTCTGTGCCCTTAGGCAAGGGTGTCGGTCTGGATCCAGTCAGGAGAGAGAAACCACACGGCAACTCAGACGGGGAAGCATGATATCCACAACCGTTTACCATGACGGGACTGGAGTAACGAGGGATTGGTGAGTGAGACGTCAAGGGAACTTGGAAGTGTGCAGGTGGCAGCGACAGTGTCCTGGAAGGAGCAGATAGGATGCAGAGGGATGATTGTGGCTCCGCAGGTGACAGGCATTCCTGCGATGCCCCTGCTGATGGATCTGGTTGAAAATCCTCCCTCTGGAACTTTCCAGAAGCCGGATCTCTAAGATGCACAGAGAGCCATGTTACTTTGCTCTGGTACTGCCGGGGGGGGGGGGGGGGGCTGGGGAAGCAGCCGCAGCCTGACCCGCAGGAGCCCGCTGAGCAAACTGCCCCAGGCCTAGAAGGCGGCACCCTTCTCTCCCACAGTGTCTCAGTCTCCTTTACCGACAAAGCTTAGCGTTGTGCCCGCGAGCGGAGGGAAAACACAGGGCTCAGATTCACTTCAACGGAGCAGGCAAGAAGGGCAGCTTTGCGAGGGCAAGAGGACAGAGGCGAACGCTGGCCCAGCACTTTCCTTGGCCCAGCCTCAGTTTCCTCACCTATAAAACGGAGAAAACTTCACCTCCTCGCGGTCGTTATGGGAACGGAGTCATCCATGGGAATAAGGTGCTCGGAAGCGAAGCGTGCCCGACCCGAAGCAAGCATACCCCGAGTGTGTCCTGTCTCGTGGATGCAGAAGTGGAGACCTTGGGCGCAGGGGCTGTGAGTTGTTCTTTCCCATCATGCCCCAGCTTGGTGCTAAGGTGTGTGGGAAAGACCGTTAACTTTGTGGGTTGCCGCAGCAACAGTCAGTCCTACGAAGAGGATGCTTTGCAAGCTTACTTTTTCTCTCACGCTCTTCTCCCCCTTAGAAACAATTTCAACAGTATGGTTGATGCTTACCCTTGAGGTTAATTCTGGCTTCCTTGAACTTCCAAGATGGTACACTGAATTTCTATTCACATTTAGTGCTCTTTTAAATAGTTTAGGTCAAATCTACATTAGTTCAGGACAGTCTTTCTCAGGTAAAGATCCTGCCGCACCTTTTCTTGTTTTCCTTTAATATCTTCAGAGAGTCTCCAAAGCTTTTCCTAGCCAAAAATTTAAATTCAGGGTCCAACCACTTCTAGACTGTTCTCCGACACTTTCTAAGAACTGGGTTTATGTCCCCTAACAACCAAGTATCTCAGAGTTCCTAGATGGATCCACCTTCCAAAAGTTGCCCATGAAGAGCTTACCCCCTCTGCAAACCTGATGCCAAGTCTTAAAATGTAAACAGTAAGTTTGGGGCACCTGGGAGGCTCAGTCGGTTAAGTGTCCAGCTCTTGACTTGGGCTCAGGTTATGATCTTGCGTTTGTAAGCTTGAGCCCCACCTCCGACTCTGAGCTGATGGTGCAGAGCCTGCTTGGGATTCTGTCTCCCTCTCTCTCTCTCTGCCCCTCCCCTGCTTGCTCTCTCTCTCTCTCTCTCAAAATAAATAAACTTAAATATATATGTATATATTTAAACATGTAATGTATATAAATACACACACACACACACACACATACATACATACACACAATAAGTAAAAGTCAACTTGGGATCGAATGCCATTGAATGAGGTATTTCTGAGGACACTTCTTAACTAAGCAGCCTGAGGTGGAGTTCTGGGTAATGCTGAGGAATTTGTAATGTCTGGCTGGAGCTGATCTTTTCTCTGGACAGCCAGCTCAGGACAAGGCTACATAAAAACGTCCCGGTTTCTGCTGAACTGAATTATTTTTTCCTTTTGTTTTTGTTTGTCTTGTAAAGCTGATGAGTAAATTTCAGATATCCAGCATTTCCTTTCTGTTCTAATAAGGTTATAATGGAAACACAATCATGTTATAATAAATATGGACATAAAGGCTTGAATCATAACAGCCATCCCTTACATTTCTCTCAGAATGGGTTGCTCACTTTCTGGGTTCTCTTACTAAAATCAGACCTCAGGAAAGACTTTAATGATTTTGAAATTCTAAGTAGCATCTACCTTTGTATCTTCAGTGATCCAATCTGTTCTGGAGCTGATTTCTTTCTCTTTTTTTTTAATGTTTATTTATTTATTTTTTGGAGAGAGAGAGAGAGAGAGAGAGAGAGAGTGCAGGCAGGAGAAGGCCAGAGAGAGAGGGAGACACAGAATCCGAAGCAGGCTCCAGGCTCCGAGCTGGGGCTCGAACTCACGAACCGGGAGATCATGACCTGAGCCAACATTGGACGCTCAACCGAGTAAGCCACCCAGGTGCCCCTGGAGCTGATGTCTCTACCGCTGAGCGTACTTTGGGTTCTGGCGTGGAACTGCTTCCCAGTGATACAGCAGGGAGCAGGAGCTGAAGACTCGTAGCCGATATCCGTGAGCTCGAACCAAGCTGCACTGGAAATAACTTGAGAGGGACAGACGGTAACAGGACCAGCCCGTCTCACTGTGGTCTCCATGACTTCATGTCGAAGGAGAAATTCCTATTTCGGTATTTATCCTCTCTGCCAGCTGGTAATGGAATAATGGAAAAACAATTGCCTTGGTTTTTTTAGCCAGCATCTATTGCCAACCAAACTTCCTGGAAGCTGTGTGCTCCCCGAGTGAGTCAGCAAATGCTTGCTCAGATGAAACGAGGCTCTTTGAAAGAACTATTTGTGAAACGCCAGTTGCTGAAGAGCGGTTGAAAACCCCATTCCTTAGGCAGGTCTCCAATTTCGACGCTAGGGGTAAAAATCACAGGCAGCGGACCCGGTCTCCGACTGTATCAAATGACCAACGGTCTGCGTAGGAGGCAGGTCGGATGCAGAAGGACCAGATGAGCAGGAAGGTGCCCGGCGGCGGGGACACAGGCGTCGTGGGTCAAGGACGTGAGAACGCGGCGCACAAGTGACTCACGGTGGCTTCGTGTGGGAGCATTGGCGTGCCCGTTTAAAAGCAAAGGAAATGATCTGTGAAGTGACTCAAACGAGTCTATCAGCAGCGTTTGTATGTTGCGCGCACTTGCGCGGTTGCTTGAGAGTTGCCCGCGGTGTCTCTCTGAACGGGAGCCTTTGGGAAGCGCACCAAGGACTGAAACACTCTGGCAATCCGTCCAGATTTTTCTCCTTCTCTGTCTGTCCCCGGCTGCCAGGACGTCTCCCTGCTCATCGGGAGAGCCAGGCTGTCCGAAAATTCCCCGGGATTCCACGGGGGCCCCCCTCCTTTCTCCTCGCCGTCGGGCTGCTCGTCCGGGAGCGGCGGGCTCCTTCACGCAAATGTTTTCTCCACATGGAACCTAGCAACAACTTTGGCAAGTCTCCCCTAGAATCAAGGGTTGTTTTTTTTTTTTTTTTTTCGAGCCAGTCGGCTGCCTCAGGCACAGTTCTGATCCTGAGACCCCAAGAGACTGTCTGAGGTAGTTGTCTGGGGTGTGGGTCTTAGAGGGGGAGGCGTTGAAAAAGTGCCATTTTTTTTTTCTCGCTTCCCTCAGAAGGTTTTCACGTCCACATTCTGGATGCTGCTGTCACCTGCCAGGCTGCAGCCTAACCGTGGCCTTTCTCTCAGATCTCAGCACATCGGGAGCTCGGAGGAAGGGAGGAGGGGGGAGAGAGAGAGCCCCTTCTTGCCTCTGGGATCTTCAAAAATGCTGGCTTAGTCTCACCCAAGCCTACAATGGAAGAGAGCGAAGTTTATGGTCCAAGCTGCAGCTGAGAAAAACCGTCATGCGTTTCTTTAAATCTTTTTTTTTTTTATGAAACGGCACCAAGAGTAAAAGACATAGGGGAAAAAAGCATCCTGTTGATGACTTTCAGAGCACGCTTCCTTTGCTGGGTGTCTGGGCTTTCCTGACCTGCCTGAAATGGGACAGCAGCTGTAACTGACATCAGGGAAAAGATATTACAACCGTCACCCATGTTAAGTACATACGATGTGTAATACCCTTTCATCAAAGCCAACGAGGCTGCCTGCCTCCTTGCCCACTGATGTCAGTGAGAGGGAAATTATAAATCTTTTCACTGCTGCCGATTTATAAGGAAATAAAACCACAGTACGTGTCGTATCCACTGTGGTTCCTTGTGACTGATGTTATTACACGGATACCGAAGGAATGTGCGGCGATGGTCCACTGAACGATTCCGTGCTGCCAAATCTGTCCTGAACGCTGAAATCTATTGAGTGCCTGTAGAGAAGTTTTGTGCTTGTTTTTGTTGAAAAGTATACGGTGAAGGCTGGTTAGGCGGGTTTAATTATTCTATGCTGACATAATTATAATTCCAAGTGTTGCTCTCGCAGCCGGAGCGTTTGTGAAATCAAAATGACAAAATGCTTCAGGATAGTTTGCTGGGATTTTGGTAGCCCATGACGTTTCGTTAGCAAGGCTGAGCCTGCGCCTCTCCAATCGATAACAAATATTTTTGCGTAGATGAAACCGGGATGTGTGGGCCTCGGGACTTCTAGATGGTGGAACTGATTCAGATCTGTGAAACGTGATGAAGTCTTTGTTTCAGAGTGGGGTGTTTCAGCCCTAATCCTCAGCGGCTGGGTGAGATTTCCCCCACTTCCCAGCCCCCCGGCACACGAAGCGGTTTCTGATTGTTCGGTCATGAGCAGCCTCCGAACAGAAGGAAACCTGGACAGAAACCTGCTGAGCGTGGGACCCAGTTCAAATGTCTCTAAAAATAATGGCTTGGAATGTTTTTCTTCTGAGTGCTAACCACATGGCACACACGTGCCGTGTGCTTTATGTTGTAGGGGAGGAGAGATTGCCCTCACTCTGTCCTAGGTTCTCATCTAAGGCTTGTAAGGCAATAAGAGAAAGACAAACGGAAGTTTATCGATCTGTGTATCTCATGTCTCATCTATGCACATGAGACAAGCTCTGGGAGCAGTAAGACCCAGTCTCAGATCAGCTTCCCGGGTCCTCAGACCGCAAAGGACCTGTTACGGACTGAATGTTTGTGTTCCCCCAGATTCACATGTTGAAGCCCTAACCTCCTGTGTGGCTGCGTTTGTAGATAGAGCACCTAAGGAAGTAATTAGAGCTAAGCGAAGTCATGAGGATGGGCCCCCGATCCAGCAGGGTTAGCGTCCTTGTAAGAAGAGACGCCAGAAAGCTTGCACTCCATCCCCCAAAGTGCACAAAGAGGTCATTTGAGCACACAACCAGGAGGTGGCTGCCTCTAAGCCAGGAGCAGAGACCTCAGAATGAAACATGGCTTGTTGGCCCCTCAATCTTAGACTTCCCAGCCTCCGGACTGTGCAGCGTTTCTGTTGTGTAAGGCTCCCAGCCCGTGGTATTTGTGGCAGCCCGAGTAGACGAAGACGGGACCCTTGCCGTCCTCTGCAGCCACACCCTTCCTTGCCCACGCCGCTGGCACCAGCTACCCGGGTCTACAGCAGGTGCGCTCTCTGAACTTGAGTCTGCTGGTTCTCCCTGCTGCCTGGGCTCTGCTTTCCTGTTCTCAGGCACAGGGTAGCAGGACTTCCTCACACTTCCTGCATGCCTCCTGGATAGGCCCGGAAACATAGCGGAGAAGCAAATGAAAACCCTTCCTCTGTCTAACCTAGAGGAAGTGGGCTTCATATCCTGGATTCTCTCTGTCCCTGGCATATAATCTGCGGGATCTAGTCCCTTAGGCAGAGTACTGAATGTGCTCATGAGACTCGAGGAATTTAGAAAGTTACTTCCTTCTCCCCTACAAAGCGTGGCTTCAAGACCATTGTCTCATGAGAGAGGTTCAGAGAGCGGGCTTTACGATTCCAAGCTGTTCAGTGGTCTCTATTCATTTTCTGAGCTCCCCCTGTCTTTTCTTCTTCCCAAGGCAAAAAAATCTACCCATTTGCAAATCCTGCCCATTTCACATTCTTTACCCTCAGAATAGCCCTAGGAAGTAGGAGGTAGATAGGCTCTGGACCGGCTTCCTCTTAATGGGAGCTAGGGCTGCAGCGTGTGGGTGTAGGGAGAAGAAAGAGCTTCTAGGTCAGATAAGAATGGAATATTGTCACGTCAGGATCACTCTTGAGAAAAGCCCTTCGGTACCACCTTGAGGCAGACTAACCTGTCTCGGCGAAGGTCGGTTTCCTGCAGCTCTGAAACAGATCGACTGTTTCATCAGATGAAGAAACTGGCCTGTTTGGGGGACCGGGTGCTCTTTTATGATCCCAGAGTCCCACTCAGCACAGAGAGAAGGCTGTACTTTGCGAGGCAAGGGATCGTGGATCCCATCTCCCATCTGGTCCTCCTGCAGGGCAGGTGCTCAGAGCAGAAAGGTGAGCATCCCCAAATGCTGGTGACTTTCCTCCCGCCGCTCCTGTCTCGGAGCCGCTGTCTGTACTGGGAGAAGCGCGCCAGTGTGCCGGGACCCACGGACTAAGCTCCGTTCGGTGTGAGGGAGCGCGGTCCCGGGGAGGGTGGGTTGTTGGGGCTGAGGTGGAAACCATACCTGTCGCCTTCCAGAACCACCCCAAGCCTCTATGCTGCCCGTGCCGCACGTGTGTGAATGCGCCAAGGAGCAAAGACGTGCTTTCGGATGAAGTCTCACTAATGTTGTACGTCGTTTCACTGACACCGAAGAGACTCGTGCCCTCTGGGGGAAAATTTTGTCCTCCACCCTCTTGGGGTCCCTTGGCTGGGCCTGGAAACCGATACGAACGGATTCACAGGAGACAAGCAGGCTCGTTTACTTGAGATACATGTGCTGTGACACGGGGGCCGTCGTCAGGGAAGGACCGCTTGAAGAAATGGTTGCCTGAGTGTGTTTCTCCTAGCTCTGATGGAGAGTGCGCTGTCATGGGAAAACATGGCGGCACCAAGGGTAGTGTGAGCTCAGGGTACTAAAGGGCGGGAAACTTAGCAAGACCTGCTCACCCAGAATCCTCCTGGTGTCCTTCCTCCCCTGAGATAAGGCTGCTCCCTTCTTCCGGGTCCCGGGAAGCACCTCTCCCACCAGGGTCTTACGACAGTTTCAGGGAGAAGGGGGGGCGGTCAGGGAGTGTTTCCTGTACCTGCTTTTCTCACATTCCTTCCGCTTAACATACGCTTAAAATATGGTCGGACGCCGTATTTGGGGACTGCGTGTTCTCAGCTCCATCAGACTTAACTTACGGAACAGGATAGCTCCAAGCTTCAGGGAAACAAAATCAGAAAACAACTGCCGTGGATGCTCGCACCCTTCGCAGCGAGACGTCAGGTGCTGCAGAATAAGGAGGAACGAAGTAGGTTTCTCCTGACGTGAGAATCATGGGATAGTGTGATGTTCCAGCTAGACCGAGGACCCCCGGGGGGCAGCAGCCGTGCTCTGCTTCTCCTCCTCAGCAACTGGCAGGGAGCCTGGCACCCACGGGTGTCAGGATGTCCTCATCTCAGTGTCACCAGCCAGGTTTTCATTACATCTGGGCCTCACCAGCTTTCCCTTACTTGTCCTCCTCCTGTGCCTCGCTCCATCTGGGAAAACGAACATCGCCTAAGTCATCTCTTCTTCAAACCCAAAGGTAATGGGAGAGACAGACCCTTTCCAGTTTTGAGCAAGAATTGCCGTTAAGTGTCAATCGTATGCTAAGAGGCGAGAAAGGCTTCTTATGTATATACACGGTAAGTGCCATTCACGTGCCCCAGCTTGATGCCTCAAAGCCCACGTTTTGGCAGTTGTGCTCAGTGCTGTGACTGAAGTGCATGATGGGTAAGGAGGGGAGGGGTGCTGTCGACAGCAATCTCAGCCAGAAGCAGAAACGAACCTGCGTTCTGAACCTTCCAGGTTGCATCAAACTTTATTCTCGATACAAAATCACGACAAGTTTTCATCAAATATAGGTCACAACTACAGTGTGATACAAAGATGTGAGATTCAAAGTTTATTACTTTCTCTTCCTTCTATAGAATATCTGCATTTCCCCAAACGCATATATTATTAACAGCCCATAAAATATTAACTTCGTCTAAAAATGCATTATTAACGACCTAATCTGTGCAATCATATCCGTTTTTCTCCGGACACTTTACTTAGAAAACCCAGGCTCCCTTTCTCTTGACGTTGGTGAAAGAGACAATTCTACAGATGTTGATTTGTTACGACCAAGAGAGTTCATGATCTTGTAGTCCAGGGGTCAACAGGAATCAATAATTCTGTCAAAAACGCAAGATTTCAGACTAGAGATTGCCCCCCCAAATTGAAAAAGCACAGGGGTGCTGTGGGAGCGGGTTTGTTTTTAGAAATGTGTACTATGTGGTGTTTTGTTTTGATTTGTTTTCCGTGGGCACTTTCTAAAATGAGATCCAAAGTCCTGGAGCCATCAGGAGGCCCCACGCAATGATTTCATTGTTGTCTCCATGTATGTGCTTAAAGACATCATGAACAGATTTGCGGTAACAGTCAGTTTGTTGCCTCAGGCTTGCGGACACCGCTTCCCACTTTAAAACAAGGCACTTGTGGGGCGCCTGGGTGGCTTGGTCGGTTAAGCGTCCGACTTCAGCTCAGGTCATGATCTCACGGTCGGTGAGTTCGAGCCCCGCATCGGGCTCTGTGCTGACAGCTCAGAGCCTGGAGCCTGCTTCCGATTCTGTGTCTCCCTCTCTCTCTGACCCTCCCCCGCTCATGCTCTGTCTCTCTCTGTCTCAAAAATAAATAAACGTTAAAAAAAAAAAAAAAAAAAAAAACAAGGCACTTGTGTTACTCTTCGCAGATGAGCCCTGTGTTCCGGCTCTATGAATTTTCAGAAATCATTAACGTTAGAAGGTACACATCATCCTCCAAATCTCTGAAGGGAGAGAAGGAAGATGTCGATTTCAACCTTCATTTGGTCCTGTTATGGGACTCCCAGGCCATGGAAAGGGAGCTCATCTCCACTGCCTTCTGAGCAATGTATTGTCCTGGGAAAGGCAGCCCCCACACATGGTTTGAATTCAATTTGCCAGATCCTCCGAGAGGCACGAGGGTACCATTTAGGACATTGCTTCTTGAATTCCCGTTTGCAGCCTTGCAAATAATGCTCAAAATCATTAGAGCATAAAGAGTTTTCGTTACCCTTCACTCACGTCAACAGCAACCACATATCGATTGGGCACCTGCTTGGGGTGCTGTGCTTGGTACCGTGTGGGTGGAGCAAGAGGAGAGGTGGTGCGGAACACCAGCGAATAACACTCGGAAGGCAAACCTTTCTAGCGAAAGCAAAGGAGGAAGCATTTCTAGAAATGTTGAGCTGTAGCAAAAAACAAAGCAAAGCAAACCCACTTAGATTCGATTACACAAAAATGAGAAATTGCTGAATGTCAAAAGATACCCTAAACACTGTACAAAGCTGAATAGCAAAGTGGGACAGATATTTGAACTCTATGACAAAGGAAAATGTCTTTTATAAAGGCTCGATACAGGTCAGTGAAGGAAGAAAGTTCAGTAGAAATAGGGCGGCGGGACATGAACAAGCCTTTCACAGAAGAAAGATAAATGGTCAACAAACGTGCACAAGCATTCAAATAAATGCACTTAAAATCATGGAACATTTCGATCTATCCAATTTTCCATTTTTTCTTTTTTCTTTTGAAGAGTACGAGTGAAAGCAAACTGTAGTAAAATGCACAGGGAACAGTGTGAGTTCGAAGTGTGGGCCGTTGCCTCTCTGGTCCCGGTCAGTTGTAGGACATCTGTCCTCTGTCCACACGGCGCCCACCACACGTTAGCCCACCTGCCTAAACCGGGGAGAGCCCCTCAAGTGCGTGGTCTGAAGCCAGAGCCGACGCCCCCGGGAATCAAAGTCTCCCTTGGTGGAAGGGAAGGAGGGTGAGAACTCAGAGCTTTGCAAAGAAGCCACCAGCCTGCTGAGAGTGGATGAAGCAGGGGAAATGGCTGCAAAACGGAGACACTCCAGGCAGGTCCGCAATGCCAGGCTTTGCTTCCTGCGTCTGGAGCCCCTGAAACCCTCCACAGGCCCACAGGAGAGCCCGCTTCCCCGCTGAGCTGCTCAGAACAGGGTTCTGTTTCTGGCACCTGACAAAGCTGTGCCCCTGCATGACGAGTGGCCGAGCGGATGAGCGCAACCCGTCCAGCGGCGTTTGGCAATTTGTGTTAGCAGCCCTTCCCAGCAGGGAAGTTTACCAAAGACGTGATTAAAGATTTGTGTCCAGGGAGACTTACTGAAATATTATTTTTAATAGTGAAAAATTGGAAACAACTTAAAAGTTCCACAGGAAGGAAATTGCTTACATCCATAAGATGATGTACCGAGGTCATGGCAACATATTTATGGTAGAGTGTGAGGCGAGGAAGCTGCTGCTAAAAAAGCTAAATAACATGAACCCAAAATTGGCAGAAAAACAGTGTTCTTACGCAGAGGGGAAAAAACCCACAAAGTATATTATCCAAAAGCTATAAATTATATTTTAAAATAGAATCACAATTAGAGGTAAATTCCAAGCATAGTACGAAGGGTGCTCACATACCTTCACCCAGACTCACCAACTGTGTTAACGTCTTGCCACATTTTCTTTATTGTTCTCTCCCTCCCTCCCTCTCCACACGCGCACACACACACACACACACACACACACACACTACAAATTGTGACTCTATAAAATATTTTATATTATACATAATATGTATATACACATAAATTATGTAATTTAGATATAATTGTACATGATATATATATAATGTGTAACATTTGTATTTCACATGTATGACATATATAACATACATGTTATACACACAACACACATTTATAACATGATGTATACACCTGTCACATCACACACGTCATGTAAAGCTTTAAATGTTATTTTTTCTGAACGATTTGATAGTATGTTGCAGAACTCATCTTCTCCCAGGAAATAGTGACCTTCGTACGTTTTTATGTTTTTTTTTTATATTTTCCAATTTTTCTACCTTTGTAATTAGATGAAAACAACAAATTATGTTATCTTAAGATCTAAATCACAACTATTTACCTCTCAAATTCTGAAAGTAATTTTAAAAATTACTGTCTGGGGGTGCCTGGGTGGCTCAGTTGGTTGAGCATCGGACTCTTGATTTTGGATCAGGTTGTAATCCCAGGATGGTGGGATGGAACCCACGCTCAGCACGGAGCCTGCTTAAGATTCTCTCTCCCTCTGCCTCTGCTTCTCCCCCACTTGTGTGCGCACACGCTCTCTCTCTCTCTCTCTCTCAAATAAAAACAAAAAAAAATTGCTGTCTGGGCAATACATTGCTAAAACTCTATTGAAATCAACTTAGATGTGTATATCTAAGCTGCTTTTGAACTAACAATCCTACTGCTAGAATTCTAGAACATTCTAAAGTTTTGAAAGGGCATTATGAAAGAAATTTAACTACAGTCTTCTTTTTAAGAGGAAAAAAAAATGTGAATGAGCCAAATGTCCAACAACAGAGAAATGGCTATGGAAACGCGTACATCCGTTTGAAGAAATCTTAACACGCCTGTCAAGAGGTCGTGTGTGAAGTACTCATTACCGCTGGGAAAGAACAACAATATTGTAGACTAAGGGTTCAGGTGGGTGGGATGTGTGTATGGGGGTGTCGGGGGGGGGGGGGTCGTCACTGAATCCCCTGAGAAAGAAGCCCCATTAAATGGGGAAGCCATCTGGTCTGTGGGCCAAGCTCACCTCTCCTGCTGAGAAGAGGGAGCCCAGACCCCGGGAGTCTCAACCACTACTTGCCAGAGGACCCCTCTAATAGGGACAGGGAGCACAGACTCCTCGGGGGCCTGCAAAGAGGACTTAACTTTCTCCCCATTGCATGCCCAAGGCCATTCCGTAACCAACGGCTGCCTTCTCTCCTACGAAGCCCACGTGCACCCTCGGAATCGTTCTGGAAGCCACTGCACCATCTGGAAGTGACCTTATGAAGAAACCTAGGGGCCCCCCTGAGCCAAGCCTTGGAGGCAAAAAATGCAGATGGAGGCTCATGGGCTTTTAAGCCTGGGGTGGGGGGTGGGGTGCGGGACAGGACCTAGCCTCGACTTGGAAAAGCAGGATGCGATTCTTTGCCAGCCTTCTTGCCGGCATCCAGAATAAACGCAGGCTCTACGTCCTGAGCAGACGACGGCCTGAGCTCATTGCCCCAAAGAGCATGCCAGGCCAGGACAGGAAAGGAATTGGCTACTCTCTCCGATGATCCGTCCAGTCTTTCAAAAGCAGTCATTTCTAAGACGAACACAACCAGAATTGCCGCTTGGAGAGACAAGGAAGTCAGGAAGAATACCAAATGTCCTTAATGCCAAAGTGCTCGGTCGTAGCTCTAGGACATCCTTGGGGGTGCCTCCTTCTTTAAGCTCCGGGAGGAAAGATTTAGAAACTGCAAGCGTTTTAGGGTTTCCGAGAGAGCCCTGTACGTCTGTGTCGGCCCCAAGGGGCGAGCCAGCTGAAAGGCAGAAAGGGACGCAACCCCCAGCAAGTAAACCTCCAAGTGCAAGTTGTAACTTTAAAATCAGTTTCACTTTGGCCGAGTGAAATCTGCGGGGAAGTGACATTTTAAAGGTTCCAGTCCTTCAAGGGGTAACAAAGACAACCATTATGTCCGAGCGAGCAGCTGTTCTTTGATGTTTTCAAGGGCAGCAGACGGAGTGCCCAGGTGGAATTAGGGCTGGATTAGGAGGGAGGCGAGTTTGGGGAAGAGGCCGGGAGAGCGCGTTCTGTGTTTCAGGCTTGGGTCTGCAGACATGGTGACACGCGGATGTGGACGACACGCTGGGGGCCCTGGAGAAAGCCAGGGCCATGGCAACCCTCAGCCATCTCCCCGGCTTGGGAAGATGCCGTGCTGGGGAAACGCAGGAGGGGGCGGCTCACATGACTCCCCGCCCCCCCCCCCCCCCCCGCCCCTGCCCTGGCTGGAGACAAGAGTGGGAATTACTTCATTCTTCCAGGATAGAAAGTCTCGGAACTTTCGGGAGCGGTCCCTGTTCTTCCCATCTTCTGCTTGCGAACAAGCAAGAAGTGAAACTCCAGCGCTCAAGCTCTGGGCAGGGGTGGCCTGGGAGGGAGGGGACATTTGCGGAGGGTCCCTGCCCGTCTTCCCTGTGTCCCCGAGGAGGGCAAGGGGGCTCCCCACACAGCCGTCTGCTGCCCATTTCAGCAGCTGCTTGGAAGCCGAGAGTTTTTACAAGCAAACCCCAGACCAGAAAACACGCCCCGCCACAACGCTTCCGGAACGCGTCAGGTGGGCACATTGCACCCGATGAAGTCTGTCTGCCAAAGCTCACTTGTAAGTTGGTGGTAATCACACGTGCTTTTGTCCCTGGCAGCGATCCCCGTTCTGCAGTCACTTGGTGCGAAGGGATTCGAATCTTCTCCCTTTTTCCAAAGAGGCTGCAAGGTAAGAACCGTATTGAAGCCGCCATCACTGAATGCAGTTTGCTGGTGTCGGACTGTCGTTCTAGGAAAACCCGGTTTGCCCAGATCGTCCCTGGAATAACAGCCACAGGTCTTTTTCTTTTTCTTTTTTTAAAGTTTATTTTTATTTATTTTGAGAGAGAGAGAGAGAGAGAGCACGTGTGCAAGTGGGGGAGGGGCAGAGAGAGAGAGAGAGAGAGAGAGAGAGAGAGAATCCCAAGCGGGCCCCATGCTGTCAGCGCAGAGCCCCAGTGCGGGGGACTCGAACCCACAAACGGTGAGATCGCGAGCTGAGCTGAAGTCAAGAGTCGGATGCTTGACCGACAGCCTCCCAGACGCCCCACCTACAGCCCTTTTACACAGGCCAAGTCCGAAGTCACTTGTCCACAAGACATCTCCCGAAGGAAACAGTGACAGGACCCAGGTAACAGGATGGTCTTTCAGGTGTTGCTTTCCCAGAGCTTAAGCACAGCAGTGTCAAGGGGCTTGGGGGTGGTCTGACCCCAGCCTTCCTCCTGCCCCTCCCAGCCCCTTCTCTACCCTCTAGACTAGAAGGGCAAGCTGCAGGCAACGTGCTCTGGGCTCATTCCTCCAAATCTTTGTCCACACTATTCCTCCTACTGGGAAAGTCACCCTAAATGTCTTCACCTACCAAACTCCTACTCACTCTCCAAGACCCCCCTCTCTTCCAGAAAGCAGCTCCTGGCCGCCACTGCTAAGTTCCCACATCCTGTGTGACCTCCACATGGATGCTTCTAGTATCTGATGACAGTTCTGTCTTCAGGGATGGAAAAAGCAACTTACTGACACACGATACTATTGATATCTGTTAAATAAAAAACAAAAAAAAATCAATTATAAGATGTATGTCCAGTATGCTCTCAAACTGGGTTAAGATAGCTAAATAGATAAAAATATATCTCAAGTCAAATGTGATCACTGTAACAATAGTATAGGTGGGGGGGTCTTGCTTTTTTTTTTTCTTTGTGCTTTTTTAGATAGTTTCTAAAATTTTTGTCCTGAACCTTGCTCTGGTTTTCAACTGCCGTTACGACAAATTACCACAAACTGAAAGCAACACAAATTTATTATTTGGCGGTTCCATAAGTCGGAAGTCTGGTGTGGGTCCCACCAGGAGAAAACGAAGGCGTCCGCGAGGTTGGATTCCTTTCTGGGGGCTCTGGGGATGAACCCACTTCCAAGCTCATCCAATCTGTTGGCAGAAGTCAGTTTCTTGCGTACGGGCTCCCTTGGGGTCCCCGCGTCCCTGCTGGCAGCTGACAGCTGACAGCTCTCGAGCTCACTCACTCTCCTTGACCCATGGCCACTCCTCTGTCTTCAGATCCAGCAACGGTGAATCGGAGCTCCGTGAAACCTCAAATCCCCCCTGCCTCTTCTCCCCTCGCATCTCTCGGGCTCTTTTGCCCACCCAGATAGTCAGGATAACCTCACTATTTCATGGTCAGCTAATTAGCAACCTTACTTTCTTCTGCAAGCCTACTTCTCTCCTTTTGTGACTTAACTTATTCACAGGCATAAACACGGGGGACCAAAATCCTGCCTCCCACAAACATTTTTTTTAATTAATTAATTAATTAATTAATTTATTTTTAAGTGTATATTTATTTTGAGAGAGAGAGAGTGAGTGGGGAAGGGGCAGAGAGAGAGGGAGAGGGAGAGAGAACCCCAAGCAGGCTCTCTGCTGTCAGCACAGAGCCCGAGGGCTCAAACTCACGAACCACAAGGTCATGCCCCAAGCCGAAATCAAGAGTCAACCAACTGAGGCGCACAGGCGCCCCCCAAAAACATTTCTTTTTAACTGATGACGAAGAAGTCCTTGAAAAAGGAATCCTTTTAAATGAGGTGAAGGAGTGTCCGCCATGTCTTTTGAAAGTAAATGGTAATTGACCTTGCCTACAAATGACTCACTACTTCTGTGAGCATCTCATTTCCTTAGAAAGCCCTGGCTTCTTGAACTCTCAACCAAAATTCCAAATCTCTTGATAAAAATTTCTTCTATCCTTTCTGTAAGAATGAGCTTCTTTCTTCCTGATTTCAAAGGTCATGCATGTCTTGCCACACAGCCATGGCTTCCCTCCCCCCGCCGTGTGCCTGGCCTTTGCTGCCTGGGGCAGGGTCTCTTTCACCCTGCCATCCTAGGTGGGCGTGTCACTTACCTTGGCCAATGGACAGGAGCAAGCGTGACTCAGGCAGGAAGCTTGGAAAGAGTGTTGGCAGTAGGACTTGGCCTTTCCTCCTGCTCTTTGGACCCCTGAGACCATCACACGACGAGCCCTGGCTGGCCCATGGAAAATGAGCAGTGACTCCATGTAGAGTTGCCCAACCCACCTCAAGCCCTGAAAACAACCAACCTGTCGATCACCAGACGTTCGAATTTGGTCACGCGAGGCCACCCCGACCCAGCCTGTTTGATGGGTGACTACAGAAACACACCAAGCTGGCCCGCACCCAATGACCAGCCCGCCGGCCCGCAGAATCATGAGGAATAACATTTCTTGTTCCTTGTTTTATTTATTTACTTTTAAATATGTTTTTATTGTTTATTCATTTTTGAAAGAGAGAGAGCACAAGCAGGGGTGGGGCGGAGAGACAGGGGGACACAGAATCTAAAGCAGGCTCCGGGCCCTGAGCTGTCAGCACAGAGCCTGACGCGGGGCTCGAACTCACAGACCGCGAGATCATGACCTGAGCCGAAGTCGGACGCTCAACCGACTGAGCCACCCAGGCGCCCCTCTTGTTCCTTGTTTTAAAACGGCTACATTTTGGAGTAGTTTGGTATATAGCAAAGGCTAACTGAATAGAATTTAAGAAAAAATTGAAATAGCAAAAAATTCTAATAGGGCAGCAAAAGTCACCCACAATTCCATCAACCCCAGGTAACCAGTGTGAATATTTTGGTGTATTTTCTCTCAGTTTTCATATTCAGTTAGTTACATGGCTCCAGAGAGAGAAAGAAAAAGAGGGAAATAGGACAATAATAGAAACACAGAATTTATGTGATATGTAATTTAAGTCTTGCTTTTCCCCCCATCACTACTAGCTAGTATCATTTTGTGTCATTGGCTATTGAATAAGACATTCGTGGACTTGGAAACACCTTTCAAACACCACAGTCTCCCTCCCATCAGTCACGTATTCACGTTCCTTCATCGGTGTGTGTACCTATGAATCCAAGCAGCATAAATATTCAGCCTAATTGGGTTAAAATGAACTAATCCTGGGGCGCCTGGGTGGCTCAGTTGGTCGAGTGTCCAACTTCAGCTCAGGTCATGATCCCGCGGTTTATGGCTTCGAGCCCCGCATAGGGCTGTGTGCTGACAGCTCAGAGCCTGGAGCCTGCTTCGGATTCTGTGTCTCCCTCTCTCTCTGCCCCTCCCGAACTCACACTCTGTCTGTCTGTCTCTCTCAAAAATAAATAAACATTAAAAAAAAAACAACTAAACCTAACTGCCCATGTGATGTTGTTCGAATTTATCTGAATAATTGACTAGGGCTTGAGCTTTGGCCAAATTTGTCACTAAGGACAGAGAACAGTTCTTGTGACCCTGGCCTTCCTGGGAAAGGGCTCTTTCCAGGGCTGCAGGGCCCAGCCCAGGTGGGCAAGAAAAGCGGCTGGATGAAACCCTTCTTGGATGTTTATGTCTGTTCTGGCCTAACCCCCAGCCTTACTCACTGAGGGGACACTGACCTGGGTGGGCAGACGGGGGTGGGGGCAGCCCTCCTGCCCAGAATCATCCTTGGCGGGGGGACAGGGTCCATCAGCCTGCAGGTCTCCTAGGAAGTCTTGGCTTAGATCTGAGAGGACGGGCCAGGCTGAGTACGCAGGCCGCCCCGTGGTTAGATTTGTTCACATCTGAGTCCTAGGAAGAGACATGCCTTGTGGATGTGCCCTACTCAGGCCACAGCTGGCGTCACTCTCAAGGAGTATGGTTTCAAAGCCACAAACGAATCCGTAGGAAGTCCAGTCCTTCTGGGGGCTCTAAATCATAACAGGAACTTTCACCCCGTTATTTGGAGTCCCCATTTTTGCTTCCCCCAATTCAGCTGTCCTCTGCCTCCCAAATCAGGCACCTTTGCTGCACCCTCCCAACCCCTTAGCTCCGCCCACTCCCCAGCTTTCTTACATAGATGTTCCCCTGTGTCCCTGTCACAGGCTTCAGGTGAAGCCGTCACCTCTCTTGCTGGCCTTTCTCCAGTTCTCCTCTGCCCATTCTCTCCTCCTGCAGCACAAAGCCCAGGAGTCTGCCCGGCAGAAGTAAGCTACCCCAGCAAGCCGGAGAAACGAGGGCCAGCCATGCAGGGCCTGCTTTCCTTGGGGGAACAGGGCAGGTAAGTATGGGGAGACTCCCACCGCCATACCTTTTTTTTTTTTTCCAGCCTGAACTGACACTACAATCCCCAGGGGATATTTGCAAACGAGGTGGCCTGACTGGGGTCACCTGTCGCAGCGCATGCTGCTGGGGCCGGCACAGGGCATCTGGCCCTTCTGGTGTTTTCTTGTGCGCAGCTGCAGGAAGATGGGGCTGGGGACCACACCAGGGAGGGGAGGGGGCCAGTGGAGGCCAAGGGCATTTGCTCGGATCACACACGCACAGTCTTAGGAGCCACCTGGAAGTAAAGGGCTGAGTCTTGTGCCTTCAGGGGCACAAGAGCCGGTATTGCAAATGCAGTGGAAACGCAGATAAATGCGACGATGCAGCCTCCCCCCCCCCCCCCAGGCTGGTGTGACTTGAGGGGATGCAGGTCACACGTTCTGACCTCCGCAACCTTTCTCCTGGCTCTGCTTTTGTCAGCACTCGGTCTCCGTGATGTTTTTCCCATTCTGCAGCACCCTCTACATACAGAAACGCTCACAACTCAAGTGGCAGGGGTCAGCCCACTGGTGTAATCGTTTTGCAGAAGTTCAACGAAAGCCAGATAGTGGCCTGGAGAAGGGCTCTGTCATTTCGTGGCTGGTGGTTACAACGATCTACACGGGGTATTCCCCCGGCAGTGGATTTTCCACCCCCCTCCGCCCGATGGCAACCGTTACGTGCACGTGTCTGTCGGACATGACCCACATGGCGTCTCCGCGATCATTCTCCTCCTGGCGTGCGCGTCTGGACCATGAGGTCGCTTCCGAGAATTCCTGGACTCAGAGCCGGGGTCAGCGCGGGATAGCGTTGGTGTGTCGTTAAACCTCCACGAAGAGAAGATCGCTGGTCGGTGCAAGGACTGAAGACGTGAGCGTGCGGATGCTGTTTTCTGTGTTCGTGGCAGGATGGTGGCCGGGGGGATCCACGCTATCGAAGCTTGGGGCCAAGCAAGGCAGCACCTTTCTGGCCGGTGAGCCCTGTTTCTCCGTGCCTCCAGTCCTGGTGCACGGGAGGCCTTGAAGAGGGAAAACACGACCGATCCCTGAGACTCCTCTGAATTTCAGGCCAAATTTTCCTGTGTGTTATAGCTATGGAAAACAGGTTCACGTGTCCCCAAGAGTTTAGTTGTTTATATGAAAGGCGTACCAAGTCCTGCCAGGTAAATAGGCTTTTAGGTTTTTAAGAACGTTGACGGATTGGCCGATGAATCCATTCATTTCCTCACTGAATCAAACAACTGAGCCAGGACTGTGCGCCCGGCCGACACCTCCCCGGGATGCCGAGAGGAATAAGACGGTGCCCTGCGCTTGAGGGGTCTGGACTCTAATGACAGGTGACACTCAGGAACCAGATGCTTCCGCGGAGACGTTAGGAGCTGCAACAGAGGGAGGAGCCAGAGGAGGGGCGCCAGTTCTGCAGAAGAACACGGGACGCTTTTGAGGGGGGCTTCTAAACCAGGGTGATAACAGAATGGCAAAATACGGTGGCAGTTGTGTCACTGCGAAGAGGAAGCAGCTGGGACTTCCATGCGTTGCTGGCGGGAGGCGCGGTGGCCACGACCTCGGCACTGCGTTGCCAGGTACCTGCTAAAGGTAAATATAGGGTCACGATGTTCCCACGAGGCAGGAACCCCACTCCTGGGTGGACACCCCAGGTAGGTGTGTGCACATGCCCGGCGTGTGGCACTCACGAGAATGCTCGTTGACGGTCTACTCACAACACTTAAAAACTGGACGCAACCCAAGTTTCCATTAAATAATTTGAGGTATATCCCTACGATGGAATCGTATGCAGCAATAAAGACGAAGCTACCAAACGAACTAACAAATACACGGAACAGAACGTTACCACTTAACGTCCCAGGACGCGTAAAGGACCCTCACGTTTGTTGGAATTAGGAGCAGATCGGCTGGGGCAGAGATTTTCTTCTCAGATGCTCTGGTTCCAGAAGGCAGAGGAGCAGGAAGGGCCCAGAACTGGGCAGAGACCGCGTGGAGCTCGTCTCGCACACAGCGCGGTGATGTGAATTTTCTACAGTGATGCCCGCTTTTTAAGCATGAGCACCTACTTCAGATTTTTTTCCAGGGAAGTTTTTTTATTGACTTATGAGCATTTTCAAGCACGTCGAAAAGTACAGAAAAAAATGTAATAACCACCCTAATACATCCATCAATCCAGGTAACAATTGGTAACATTTTGTTATATTTGCTATATTATTTTCCTGAGCCAGTCCTTTTTTGAAAAACCATCTTATTATAGAAAGCTTGAAAAATATTGAAAAAGGGAGAGAGGGAGTCGTATAGGGAGCTCCCATGCCTCCAACCCCCAGCCTCAGGAGTTCCGAAGACGTGGCTAATATTGTTTCTGGCCTATCGCTGCCTGTTTCCCCTCCTCCCACCCCAGAATCACTTACAAACAAATCTCAAAACATTGACATCATTTCATGCACAAAATATGAGTACATTTTTGCTTAAAGAAAGGACTCTTTGAAATGTAACCACAAGACCGCTATCGTACCTTCAAAAATGAACAATAACTTCTTAATATCAAATATCAAGTCGGTGTTTACAAATCAGGAGCCAAACAAAGTTCACATACTGCATATTGCTGATTTTTTAAAAAATCTTCACAAATCCAGAAGTTTCCTTCTTGTTTTTTTTTTTGTTTGTTTTTTTGTTTTTTTGGTTTTTTTGCAGTTCATTTATTGAAGTAATCAGATTGCTTCCCCTGGATATCAGTGCTTCTCACACTTTAGCATGCAAAAGAATTAACAAACATGGAGAGCTTGTTAAAATACAGATCTCTGGGCCCAGCCTCAGAGATTCCTGATTAAGTAGTTCTGGGGTAGGGCCTGAGAATTTGCATTCTCACAAGCTCCCCAGTGATGCCGATTGCCAGCCTGGGAACCCTTGCTGGATGACACTGCCCTGGTTGCCCACTGTCCAGACTTAGCTAGCTGCATCCCCAGGGTGTCTTTGAGTATTTTTCTCTGCTCATTATATTTTTTAAAAACTTTTTAATGTTTATTTATTTTTGAGAGACAGAGAGAGACAGAACGTGAGTGGAGAAGAGGCAGAGAGAGAGGGAGACACAGAACCCGAAGCAGGCTCCAGGCTCTGAGCCATCAGCACAGAGCCCGATGCAGGGCTTGAATCCATGAACCATGAGAGCCAAAGTCGGACCTTAACCGACTTAACCTTAACCGACTGAGCCACCGGGCGCCATTCTGCTCATTATATTTTTTAAAATCCACGCTGGATTCAGACAAAGTACTGTATCCTTTCATCAGGAGGCACAATGTCTGGTCATCTCGGAAACGTTAGCAGCCATGATCGTTCCTAGATTTGCTATTTCATTGGGGGTTGCAAAACCAGTGATGCTCTAATTGTATTGTCCCCTTTTCATTGATTACCTTGTCTACTTCTCTAGACACAAACTTCCCTTCATCAGCTATTTCAACACCCAAAGGGAGAGTTCATACAGCAGTCAGGATAATCTTTGTCTTCATTAACCCATTTTCAAAATAGTGAGTTGGTTCCCTAGCGTCCTGAGCAAACAGAGAGGTGGTTTTTGTTTGTTTTTATCTATTCTAATGAATTCATGAACACAAATGTGTTTTTTATGTTCAGTTTACTAAGTTATTATTATTTTTATTTTTAATTTTTTTGACATTTATATATTTGAGAGAGAGAGAGGTAGAGAGGCAGAAAGAGAGGGGGAGAGAGAATCCCAAGGAGGCTCCGTGCTGACAGTGAAGGTCCCGAAGTGGGGCTTGAACTCACCAACTGTGAGATCATGACCTGAGTCAAAATCAAGACTCGGCTGCTTAACCAACTGAGCCACCCAGGTGCCCCAATTATTATTATTTTTAAAGTTTACGTATTTATTTTGAGAGATTACAGGAGCACACACTCACGCACATGCACACGTTGAGGAGAGGGACAGAGAGAGAGGGAGAGAGAGGACCTTAAGCAGGCTCCACACCTATCCCAGAACCCGATACGGGGCTCGATCCCATGGCTGTGAGATCATAACCTGAGCCAAAACCAAGAGTCAGTCACTTAACCATCTGAGCCACCCAGGCGTTCCACTAAGTTTTTATTTTTGATGTTCAAATTATTTTATCTTTGACTAATGGGGGCCTGGTCAGGTTAGCTCCTGGTTCCTTTTGGCTTGACTCCAGTGGTGTTTGATAGCTTCCTTTTATGATAGGACAAGATTTTCCGGGTTCACCTCCTATAATCCTTCTCCCAGGTCTGGAGTCCACCATTTCTCCAAGGAGCCCTGGTGGCATTTAATGCACATGGCCCTTGGAGACCATAGTCTAGGCACTGGACACATTCTTTAGTGATTGGATGGTCATTGTTTCCAGACCTTTTCAGTGCATAAAGCTGGAAGGTATGTTTAAAAAAATTTTTTTAATCTTTATCTTTGAGCGAGAGAGAGAGAGAGCAAGCAGGGGAGGGGTAGAGAGACGGGGAGACACAGAATCCAAAACAGGCTCCGGGCTCTGAGCTATCAGCACAGAGCCCGAGGGGCTTGAACTCAGAGACTGTAAGATCTCGACCTGAGCTGAAGTCAGACACTTAACGGACTGAGCCACCCAGGCACCCCTGGAAGATATGTTTTTTAAAACACAATGTATAATGAGTTTCTAAGAATACTTTGAATTAGAATTTAAGGGGCATTTCACTTGATCCCATCAATTGGAAATCTCAGAATAACAACCCTAACCCTATAGTCCATGACATGATCAGTAAAAACCCTTTGTTTTTCCTTTTCGCACATTCTTTTGTTCTTAGTCTGTGTCTAACGAAGGGTGTGCAGTCAAGTTCATGTTTGAAGTCACGTGGATTAGTTTCTGTCTTTGTGGTCATGCCACAAATCAGTATATAGCTAAGTTTGTTTCACTTTGCTTTCGACTTTTGAGGACTGATTTTTTTAATATTTTAATTTGTTCTATAACTGTGTAAGTATTTTCACGATTTCAAAATCAGATGTACAAACCAAAGTATATTTGGAGAAGTCTAACCTACTCCTTCTCTGTCATGATCCTTTCTCCCCTTATGTGGAATAGTTTTAAACAATTTTATGGTTTATCCTTTTGTTTACAAAACAATATAATAATAGCATAACATTTTACACATACTCATATTTTCATATCACATCTTCCTGGATAAATGGTAACATGCTATGCACATTTTGTTCCACTTAGCCTTTGAGATCACTTTGTAATGTTAAAAATCTTTACATTAAACGGTTCCACCTTAGGAACTTGTTAAGAAAATCTACAAGGACAAAGAAACTACAATGCATTTGGTGGCACTTTTAAATGAATTTATTTAAATAACTGTGTTAATCCGAGAGTACTGATGTGTAGCTGAAAGTGTCAGTCCACACGTCTGTCCAGCCTACAATAAATACTTGGTTCAAATCTCGACAGTCAGAAACCACAGGAAGAGAACTACTATTTTCTCCCTTCTTTTCCTTTTATTTATTTAGATGTCCCTTTTTACAAAAGTCAACGTTTAAATTTTGGAATCATTTCAGACTTACAGAAAAGCTGCAAAGACAGTACAGAGTGTTCTCACGTACTCTTTACACAGTTTTCCCTATTATGAACACCTAAAATAACACGGTACATTCGTCAAAACCAGGAAACCAACACTGGTACATTACTATCAACTAAACTCCAGCCTTTATTTGGATTTCGCTAGTTTTTTCCACTAATGTCCTTTTTCTCTTCCAGAATGTGATCCAGGACACCACATGGCATTTAATATCTTTCCATTTTTAATTGACCTAAAAATCTATCAATGTTAAAGAGCCCTCCCATTTTTATAGGTGGTAAGGGACAGAAACCAAATGGCTTACTGGCCGCGGGATGATCACAGGATTTAACTCTAAATCTGGGTGGAATCTGCTTTTAGAAGAAGCAATCTGGTTTAGGGGAAGAAGATGCAGATGTTCGTACGGGGCAGACCTGGGTGTGGGTCCTTCTTTGGGTTTGCTGCTTGGTGGTTAGGAGGTCTGGAATGACTTATTTAGTGTCACTGGGCCTTAGTCTTTCATCTGTAAAAATGGGACACTAAAACATACCTCACAGAGTAGTAGAGAGGTTTATATATAATACAGGTGAGGTGTTTGGACCACAAGAAGCGCTCAGCAAATGGTAATGGCTCTTACCATAGATGGTTGTCAGCGGACCCACAACTAGCACTTGGGGAACCACATGTTGGTCATCTGCTACCCAGACTATAATTCTCCCTCGTAGAACAGATATGTAATTTTAGTCCACCAGTTACGGCGGGGTGACAGCTCAGATATACAGCCTCCGATTCAAGTGACACTCAGCAGGGCGCGTTCGGGGAGGGCATTCGCATCCAGATCTGCCACGACTCAGGTATCCATTGCTGGCTTCTGTTCGGGCCAGGAGGCTTTCCACCAACACGCACTGACATGGCCCCGAAGGTATTTTCCCAGAACGTAAGCATCTAATAAATGACCATGTCTGTATTTTCACTTCTGAAAGCACCGTTGACCCTTTTTAAAGTGCTGGCAAGCGTTTTTGTGACAGGAAGCAGAGGCTCCTGTGTGGAAGACCGCTCCGGCCTTGATTTCTGGGCTGTGTGCACGCGTGTGCCCGTGCGCCCGTTTCTTCTTCTGCAGGGATGCACGAGACTTTTGTGTCACTCGCCAAAATAGAACTCCAAAGTAGGTCGGTAAAGGAGCAGTGAAATAGGTCAGTTGCCGTAAATCGAAGCAGAAGAAGGGGGTGGGGTTCAGCTCTAGAGAGGGTGCACGTTTAGACCCTTGATGCCTGTTTCTCTTAAGGCCTGAAGGACTGCCCTTTAGGGGGTGGGAGGGTGACACTGACACTCTGTTGTCCCATTGCTTTCTTTCTCCAGGATGGCCACCTCTAGGATGGAGATCGTGGTCGCGGGTCATGGGGACCAAGCCGGCAGATTGAAGCCTGATGTCATTAGGATGCCTAACACAGGACGGGGGACAACATTCTTTTGGGGGATGATGAAGCGGGGTACTTTCTTGCCTCCATGAAGGTGGATAAGCAGCTGGCTTTGAGTAGCAAAACCACACTATTGGTAATGCTTCTGGTATTCCCATGCAGTGCAGTTGGTCATGGGATCCGGTTCCACATCACCCCCACCCAGAGTGAGGCTGCCGTTCCCCCTGTGCTGCTGGAAATGTGCCTAGAAGGATTAGGCTGCGGCAATGGCTTTTCCCTGACTTTAATGGTCCCCTCTTCAATGATACATTTCTTCCTCATCACTGTGGGTCATTTTTCCATATGGCACACAAGACTGTCTGCATCCTGCCCCCAAGACAGACAGCATTTTCCTGAAGGTGCCGGGGTTTGATTTCCCAATACTAGATGTTGTAAGGTTTCTTGGCACTCTACCAGGTACAAGGGGCTCTCTAATGGATCATAATTAAGAAAAACAAAAAACAAACACATCAACTTTGATTTTGTGACCAAGGCCCTTCCATGTGACTTTCTGAGTTATTACCAACACACATTTCTGGTTTCGAATTATTCTGACTCATGCTGTTATTTATTTTTTCCATTGTTGGCAATAGCTCTACATAACCACAATCTTTATCCATTGTCTGATTACTAGCACAAAACAGTTTGAGGTTGTTTGGGGTTTTAAAACGGTTTGATTTTCTCTTACGTTTAAAAACAGCACCAGAAGTAACAGACTGAGTTAAAAGTGGAAGATTTGAGAAAATAAAATATGTCCTGATACAGACTGCTAGCACTGTGGAAATCAGTCCTAACTTGATTTGCAATGGTAATGGGCCTTAACTGGACTAATTACAGAGGTTATTGGGGGAATGGCTTGGGAGAGAAATGAAATATTGCCTACTTATCTTCTTGGACCTCAGCAATAAATATGCTTACATGGAGTCACTATCCTTGAGCCTGGCCTGGCAGGCTGTATGGAGAGCAAAAGTCTTAAAGACCCAAGTGGGAACACAGTCACACATTGGTTCATTTATCCACTGAACCAGAAATTGCTGGGCCTTCTTTTTTTTTTTTTTTTTTTTTTTGCCAGGCCCTGGGCGAGGCATGGGCATATCAGATATAATAGCAACAGGTCAAGGGGCCCTACCTCTGAGGGGCTCCCCATCCAGTAAGGCAGGCAGGTTCGCATAACAATAATTATGGTACAAAGTGGTAAGCCTGATGTCAGCAGTGGAGACACAGAAAGAGAGTTAAGTCTCCGTTTTGCTTGGAGTAGTAGAAAAAAACAATGCGGAGGAAATGGCGCCACTCTGGGCTTTGAAGGGCGGATCAGAAAGGAGGAGAAGGGCATTCAGACATTAAGAGAAGCATGGACAGCCATGAAGTGTTAAACACTTTGGAAACGTCCAGTGGTCCCACGTGGCTAAAGGATGGGGCCGGGGAGGGGGTGGGGGGAGGAGAGAGATGAGGTTGGGAACTCTGGCGGTTCTCAAATCCCAAATGGCCTTGAGTATCCCGCGAAGGAGATTTGATGTTACTAAAGGCCATGAGGATTCAGCGAAGTTTTGTCTGATTTTCATTTTAAAGGTGCTTTTGCAATAGCAAAAACTGGAATGAGAGCAAATCAAGCTCGAGGGGCCTGAGACTGTCATCCAGGGGAGGCACTATGGTTACCCGGCCCTGGGGTCATCCAGGGGAAGCACTGTGAGCCTCATCAGAGGTAAGCGCCATGGTTACCTGGCCCTGGGGTCATCCAGGGGAGGCGCCATGGTTATCTGGCCCTGGGGCTGGAGGGGGGGTTGGTGACGGACTCAGGAGCGATTCCTGGGGCTGAGTGGATGGGACTTTATGACTAATTGGAAGGGTGTGGTTGAGGGAGAGAGGAAGAAAGAAAGGGTTCAGCAGAGAGGAAATGAGATGGAATATCCTTGGAGTCTGACACACCCGGCCTCCTGTCCCAGCTGCACTGCTTTTAAATCTGACCAAGTCACTCCTCAGAGCCTCCCTCTCCTCCTTCAAAAGAAGGGTAATGAATAGGACTCTGGGGTCGATGAGATCCTGGGGGCCAGGGGGCAGAGCAGACAGATGCAGGACAGAGGCTGTCCATTACGACTATGTTAGGTAGGCTCAGAGCCATTCTGTCACACAGTTAGGGGGGCAGGAGGGTGGGGGCTGTTGTCTGTGTCCCTCGCCTCCAGCACAGGACACAGAAGGAGCTCTGGGGATGTTTGCTTAACTACTTTTTATTCTTCAGCTCAGCCTAGGACAAAGAGAGCTGAATACCCCCTCGGGAATATTGCCTAAGAATATTAGGCGATATTCCTACTCAGGGAAAGGAACCCTGGCAGTGTTCATACAGGGAGGCCGGGGCGCACTTTCTCACTGATACGGACCTAAGTTGGCAGGCTTGGGGCAGTGGGGCTGGCTGCTCCTGGACCAGGACACGGTGGTAATGACAAATGTCAAGTGCTGGGTAACTGCTACAAAATTAAAGCTCCATCAGATCCTAGACCAGAGCTCAGTGCGGGAGGAAGAACAATGGACCCCAGGCCCTGGAACTCTGAGTGGGCTTTTCTGCATGAGTCCCATGAGGAGTAGTTAATGGGAGAAAGGCCCGCATAGAAGGAGGCCCCTCAAAGAAGCATAGAAAACTGAGATCCAGGGAGCCGGCTGAAGTAGATACAGTGAAAAGGAGGGCTGCATTGCCACAATCAAGGGATGCCGTGGATGCGATGGAGGGCCGGCGTCACCCACATCAGAGCAGCCGGCCTCCCCGGTGCTGCCCGGAATAGTTCCTCACCCCCAAAGTAGAAAGTAGTCCGGCTCCGAAGAGGAGAGACCCCACCACCGGTAAAGCCGACACAATAAACCAGCCTCTGCTCCCCGCGGCCTCGTGCAGACCCGTCTTGGAGCTCCGTGGCCACATTTTGCCTCCACAGTTTAAGAGAAATCAGGAAACTGGAGAGGCTCCAAAGCAGAGCAAAAAACATGATTAAAGAGAGCAAGGATAGGACCCATGGGGCGAGTTAAAGAAATTGGGGTTGATTTGCCTAAAACAGTAAAGACGAAAGGGGGACTGTATTCCAATACATAGAGGGGGGCCGGTGCCCAGTTATTTTCCAATTTCAAGAGCACAGACTAAGAGGCAAACGGCCTAATTTGCCACAAGAGAGATTAGGTAAAGGAGGAGTTTCAGAAACATATGCACGTCTTGGAATGGCCTTCCCTGGGGTTATTGTAAAATAGGGCCGGCCCCTCCCTGGGAGGAAGCCTACTGGGGACTAGGCCAGACTGATTATGGAGGGCCTGGCTTGTCTCCAGAGGCCCCACCAATCCCAGCTCGCCTGGCTTCTGGGAACCCATGCATCTTTCCAGAGCAGAAACCTGAGGAGGGAGTGGCCCGCCTTGACGGGTGGGAGCCTTTTGTGCTTCTCCTGATGGGTCCCTCCATCCAAGAGCAAGCATGACCTTTTCATCTCATTTTCTCTTTGATGTGTTCAAGACACGTCGACAGCAAACGCCTGCAGGTTCTTAGGCAGCTGGTAAAAAATGTATCACAACTTCCGGAAAGTGGCTGTTTAGATCAGATCACTGCCATCTGATTCGCAAATACTCCGAGAAGCTGGTGAAACTCCACACCCCTGGATGGCGTGCTTTGCTGGTCATGGCTGTCCTGGTGGGTATACCGTCCGTCGCTGTGGCTTCAATCACACGTTCAACCGTCCTTCATAGAAGGAACTGAGTCAAGCTGTAGAACCAAGCTTGTGCACTCGCCTCCCCCTCCTGCGCCCTCTCGCCACATAAAAGGCGTGTCAATCTACAGATGGGATGACGGTACACTTTGTTCACAGACTGGGTCGCCTGTGACAGTAAATGGAAGGTACTTCGACAGTCATGCTGCTATTTAGCTGAGGCCTGGGGCCATCTGTCTGTAACTTGTACTCAAAGCTCAAACAAGGGAGGTGCCCTTCATAGTGAAATCCTTTCTAGTAGAAAATGGAATGTTTGCTTTGTTAAACGCCGATTAACTATTACTGCTCAGCAAATCACCCCCCCCCCCCCCCCCCCCCCCCAATAAGTGGCTCAAAACAATAAACGTCCATTATTTCGTGCAGTGTCTGTGGCTGAGGGTGGCTGGGCCGTGGGGTCCCTCAGATACTGCCCTGGGCCTGCCATCATTGAAAAATTTGACTGGGCTGGAAGATGGCTTCCATGAAGGCTCATTCACGTGGCTGATGACAGGAGACCTCCCTTTCCTATCTCAGTTCTTCCCCGTTGGACTGCTGGAAAGTCCTCGTGACAGCTGGTTTTCTTCGGAGTGAGCGACCTGAGTCACTCCAGCCTTTCATGCTATAGTCTCAGAGCTCCTGCACGGGCACTTGGGCCATATTTTATTCATTAGAACGAATCTCCAAGCCCAGCGCACACGAAAAGGGAAGGGGATTAAGCTTTATTTCTTGAATGAAGGAGGACCTTCAAATATTTGGTCATTCTCGTGAGTTTGTGTTTATTTTTGAGATTCTCTGTTTACCTTTTCTTGAGTGCTGTCTTTTTATTCACCCTGGCCCAGTGACACTGGGAAGGGACAGCGGTGGGGGTGGAGGGGGACGTCTCAGCAGCTGGCATTCTGGCCATGGGGTGGCTCTCTGTCCCTCCTGGATATTGTCAGTCACTTGGGGTACTTAAAATGGTCTCTCTTGAGTAATGAGGAATGAGTTCGCCGTCACAGTAGGTATACAAGGAAGTCGTGGATGGTCGGTTGGGCATTGCAGATGAGCGTAGATGGGGGTGGAGGGAGCTGGTCCAAATGACCTTCCATGTCCCTTCTGACCCGGAGCCCTCTTGAGTCCCTGATCCCCCCCCCACCACCAAAGCATTCTTTGTTCAGTGCTCTTGAGTGAGAACTGGAGCAGCCTCTTGAGGTGGGGCATGGGTTCTGGAAGCAAGACCTATGAAAAGAAAACAGACTCCACGTTATCGCAGACAGAGAGTCATGAGTTTCAAGCCCCCGCCACGAGATGGAATTAAAAAGGTTTCCAAGAATCTTAATCGTGGGGTGACTGTGTTTGTTTGCTTTTGCAGCAAGCCTGGGGAGCTGTGCTTGGATAGATAAAAGCTGCTCTGTAAGCCTGTGTCTGAAGCTCCATCAATAGGTCGAGCTGCGAGGAGGCTGACCCTTCACAGAAGTCAGAGTGGCGACCTGTAAAATCCTGGCTTAGGAAAATCTGCCTCCATCTCTCATCGGCTTTACTCAGAGCGGTCTGAACTAAATGTGAGCTTGGGTAAGGAATAAGTGCCCTGTTCATGAATGCCCAGGCTGTTAAACAAAAATAGCACACAGGAAACGGTATTGCAAAGGTCAGTTCTTCTGGAAAGGAAGGGACAAGAAACCATCTATCTGAAATTTTAATGAGCAGATCCTGGCCTCTGACCCCGTACCCTGACCTAACAATCCAATACTGGATGCCACGTCGGTTTCCATTTCCTGTGAACGAGGAGGCAGAGTTCCCATCCAAAGGCCAACCATCTGCCGGACGTAAGATTCTGTCTGCCTAGCTGGCTGTTATGGATGGGCACGGAGTCTTTATGGATAGAGTGTCAGTCCAGACTCCTTGCTTCACAGACATGGGAAATTAAATGGTTAAGAAACCAGGGCTGTGGCTAGGATTTTCCTTCCTGTCTTTCTTCCCCCCCCACCCCCCACCCCTGCATTGGCTGTTTTCTTTCATTCAGTCAAAAACAAAGCAAGGACAGTCTTGGGGGTACATTTAGCCCTTTGGAAAGAGTTTTGCAACTTCCAGGTTAAAACACACACACACACACACACACACACACACACACACACAGGATTTCTACAGTTAAGAGTAACAGCTGAATATAAAAGAACAAAAAAGAAATGAATCATGAGAAGAGAAAAAAGCCCCTAGCCCAGTGCAGAGCACAGATGAGGTCCGTTATGAATAAAAAATTTGCCCAGTCTGAAAGATTCGAGAGGCCAGCAGCTAGACTCATCCTAAAACTAGGCTGTCCCACTGACTTCAAAGGACTCAATTTTTAATTCTCTTACACAGCGTTTTTTGAAAGTTCTGGGAACTCAGAACCACTTGAGTACTTGACAAAACTTCCCAGACCTTCCAAATAACAATGTCCAGTGCAAATACCAAGGGAGTTGAAATCTTAACAAACACCAGGAATCCCATGGGTTAGGGAAGCACTGTTCCTAGCGTATTTAGTGCTCACTACCACCTGGGAGATTTGTGCTTTACTCTCACTTAACAGATGCTGAACCCAAAGCTTAGGAGTCAGAGTTAAAGCCACAGGCTGTATTCACAAACAGATCTGGTGCGGGCTCTGACCCACCTCTTGCCCTGTGACCATGCGGAAGTCACTTAACCTTTATACACGACAGTTTCCTCCTCCATAGATTCGGGACTTTAAATTGAATGGCCGCATTACTTTAGCACAATACTGTGATCACATTAAGTGCATCCGTAAATAACGTCGTAGTTCACAAACAACCCAGTGATGATTAAAATAGGTTAAGTAACCAATCAACACTGTTCAATAGTCCCGAGTTATCCGTTTGTCCTACCAGTCAGAAAAGTCTTTGAAGGCAAAAGGCATTTCTCACTAGTTTGGCTTCCCAGGTCCCTAACACAGCATTGCCAATTGCTTTTTGAGCGAATGAATGAACAGAGAGGTTCTGCGGAGGGATAAGCAGTAAACGGAGCTGGATTTAAACTGGGGCTTCCACAGGGGCCTTGTTTCCAGGTGGAGCGTCGAGCCATTCCCGGGGGGCAGAGAAGGGGCCCTTGCCGCTCCCTTTCAGTTTTTTTAAAAAAGGCCTGTACTTTGTTGAGAGGGTTGACCTGGTTCTGGAGAACGCTGCGAGACTCCCTTCACCCTCTTTTCCCTGTAGCAAAAGAGGGTCAAGGGAGTTTCCTCCAACATGAGCCACAGGCCTCTTGGGACGGGGACACTGTCAGGCATTGGTGGGGAGTCACAGGACAGAATTCTCCTAGGGTGGCAACCATCGTTGCTACACCCGGCTCCTTCAGCGAGTGTAGCTCACTACAGGTGGATCCCCACCCTCTCTGAGAGGGCAACCCGCCGGGTCACCAAAAGGGACATCAAGGCTCTGCGTCTGTCTGGTGGAAGGGGCGAGGCCGCCAAGAACCAGGACCCAAGGTAAGGCCGTCCCTTGACTTTACCGGTGTTTGGCACGCGGGCCCCAGGCGCTCTCCTGCGGCCCAGAGAGTCTCGTGCCAAAGGCGTGGAAGGGCGCCGGGGAAACTGCATTTCTAAGAGACAAACCCAGAGGCTTCTCGCGCCCAGGAAAGTTTGGGAGACGACACAGTGCACCCTTTTCTGGGTCCATGCCGTAGGAAAAGACATGGGAGCCAACCTCTATCAACGTAAAACCTAAAGCGATACACCCAAAGCGTAATAATGTTTGCCCAGAAGTGGCGCGCCCGCGAGTCCGAGATGATTTTCCCAGGCACGAGGTGTCCGCGTGGGGGCCTAGGGGACAGGCCCGGGGGACGCCCGTCCGGGCGCGGGACAGACAGCCTTTCAGACCTGCTACCGGCGGTCCGCGGGTTCCCGGCGAGCCGGGAAGCGAGCGGCGGAGTCATCATTTCCAGCCTCAGACTGGAAAGCTGGACCGTGCAGCCGCGTGTGCTCTTGGCAGCCGGGCGCCCGGGGCCCCGCGGCCACATCATCCCGGGGCGGGGACGTGTGCGCTCAGGGCGCCCGCGCCGCCACCGAGCCACGTCTGTGCCGCCGGGGCGCGCGGCCCGCGAGGCGCCGGGCCCCGAGCCGCCCCCGGGGGTGGGCGAGCGCGGGCTCTGGGCGGGACCCCGGCGTGGGATGGTGGGGGGGGGGGGGCCGCTGAGCGGTCTCTAGGACCCGCGGGACGCCGCCGGCGGGCGGGGGTGCGGGGGAGACGATAATTTGTTCCGAGGTAATGAGAACGGTGACTGTTGGCCGCGGGTCCATTTCACAGGCCGGCCTCCTCTCCCTAACGACCTTCCGCGTCCCCGGGCCAACTCGGACAGTTTGCTCACTCACTGCAACGGTCAAGGCTGGCTCGTGCCAGCGCAGCGCGCGCGCGCGCACACACACGCACACACCGAGGGTGGGGGGGGCAAAACTTTCAGAAAAAAAAAAAAAAAAAATGAAAGCCTAGACCGGCTCCTCGGCGGCGCGGGCGCTGCGCGAGGGCTCCGGCGCTGACTCCCGGCGGCGGCAGGAAGTCCCTCGGGTCGCGCCGCCCGGGTCCCCGCTCGGCGCCCGCGTGGGATGGTGCAGCGCTCGCCGCCGGGCCCCGAGAGCTGCTGCACCGAAGGCCGGCGACCATGGCAGCGCGCCCGCCGCCCGCGCCCCCCGCCCGCGCCCTCCTGCTCGCCCTGGCCGGGGCTCTGCTGGCGCCCCCCGCGGCCCGAGGTAAGTCGCCGAGCCCGGGCGGCCCCCTGCCGGGCCCCGGCCCTCCTCTCCCGCCCTTCGCTCCCCTCCGCGGGCTGGGGATCGCCCCCGCCCCCGGAGGGTACCTCGCGCGGCACCGGGGTTCGGGGTGGGGGGGGACGCCTGGCGGCCGGGCGGCGCGCGGGGGCGCTTGTACAGAGCCCCGGGGCTCCGGCTCCCGGCGCGGAGGGGACCCCACCCCCCCGCGCCGCCCGAGGTGCCAATTCCAGGGAGGTTGGGGCGGGGGGGGGGGGGAGAGGGAGCACTTGGCTCGGGGCCCGGAAGACGCCAGCGCGTAGCCCGGACGGCACAGCGTCGGGGCCGCTCCCCTCCCTCCCCTTTCGGGTGTCATTTGCCAAGGTGTGGGTCTTGACAGTTACACGTGTCGCTGGGGATGATGTGCATGCGTCGCGTCCTCTTACGGACCCTCTCCCTTTACCGAATCCACTCCCCACCCTCCCCAGGTTCTGGGTCAACCCTCCGTGAAGTTTCCTTTCCAGCCCTGCCCCCCTAAACTTGGGGGGGGTTGTTCCTTTCCAGCCCTGCCCCCCTAAACTTGGGGGGTGCGCAGTAACCACACAGGTGAGCCATTCCCTTCTCCGCAGGTGTGCTGCGTGCCACAGCGTTCTTTTTTTTTTTTTTTTTAATTGCCTCTTCACCTACTTCTGTAGTTTCCTTTCCTTCTTTTTTATTCCGGATCGCTCCCTTAGTTGGCGGCGGCGGCCAAACTTTAGCAGAATGTTTCCTCCTCCCGCCACTCCGTGACTTTCTGGGCTGTAAATAATCCTTCAATCAACCTGTGTAAAGTGACAACTCACTTCGAAGTTAAACCGAGACGTAGGCATTATGGCTGTTTCATAGGCCTGCGTGTCCTCGAGTCGCATCCCCTTAACGCCGGGCACCTGTGAGTCCTTTGTTTTTGCCTAATGAGGGCTCACCCAGCAGGTGCCTTGTTACAAATTCGGAAGCTTCCCCTGGACGCCGCCACCTCGGTCTTTCTGCCGCTAGAGGCGCTGTCGGCCTACCAATGAAAGACTTGCCTTGGCCTCCAACTCTCAGTGTCTATGGTTCTCTACTGTAACAGGCATTTATTTTTCAACAACTGGCCTCAATCATGAGCCGTTACCACTTTATGGTACGTTTTATTTTGCAGTTGCCACTGCTATCCTCCACCCCCTCCACGTCTACTATAATGTGGCTAAAACCCAGCTCTCGTTAAAATCCACACAGTAATGAAGACCATTCTGGGAAGTAATGATTAGATCGAAGGCTTGCACAAAGCAGTGTGGAAGCCAAGGCAGAATTCTGCCGACTGTTTAAGGGGCTCTATGACCTGCAGATCAAAATCATGGTAGTCAAAAGCGTTTTTGAAAGACTTTTGTACAAATTGGTCCCTTTGAATGTTTATTGGGAAAGAACTTTTTAAAACTCCTACAGAATCTCAAAGTGTGCCCGAGGTGGTCTTTAACTTGCATATGCTCTATACGCGTAGACAGAAATCCACTGAGCGTGGATAATATTACATTTTTTTAGAAGACAATGTTTACTAAATCAAATAATAATGGGAAATTATTTCGCGAAATGGGGGACTTTTATTATTTTGTGACGGCCGCCTTGTTAGAGAGAAATACGGGATTTTTCCTTGGGATAGAGATGACTCAGATAGAAAACCAGTTAGACCTAAACATTTTGAATGGGTTATATGTTGTGATATCCCAGGGTTCACTGCTTGTTTATCTTTGGATTCTCAGTATCAATTCTTAAATCAACCCATGCCCCAAATCATAGCACTGAGGTTGCTTAAAAATCCAAGCATGTAATAAAACATTCATTTGCGTTGGCAAGAGAAAAGGAGAAATTACTGCTTGTTGAAGGCAGAGTATATCCTGGGGGTTGTCTCCCTGTGTGTGGACCCCATGCCCCAGAAGAGTTGCCTGTTGGGTGCTCTTTAGTGGCATCTTAGCCCCCAACACGTCCAACACAGAACCCTAGACCCCAGACCCCCTACTCCTGAATCCATTCGTCCCCCACTCTTCCAGACTCAGTGATAACACCTTCTGCCTTTTCCAGATGTCTCACACTAACACATAGGAAGCCATCCCTGTCTCCCTAAAATCCACCAACCTCCAACATATATTTCCATCTACCCTCTGCCCTCGCTTCCTAGGTGTGCCTTCCGCAACCCAGCCCTCCTTTTCTTCTTCTCTGTCTTCTGCAGGAGCCTCTTATCCCTGCTAGAGTAGCCTCCTGACGGGCCTGCTGGCTCTCCTTCCTGCCCCTGCACAGTGTATTCTTCCCAGTGCTACAGCCAAAGTCATCATTTTCAATCATGAGTTGGATCATGCTGGTTTCCTGTTTAAAACTCTCCAGTGGCTTTCTACAGCTCTTAGCAAAGAAAATTCGAACCTCTGGATAACCTAATCCCTGTTTTCCTCTGTGATATCCTTTCTTACCATACCCCCATTCCCCCCTTACTCATTCTACTCCAGCCACACTGGCATCCCTTCTTTCCAACGTTCCAGTATAGTGTTGCCGTAATTTTTTTTTAAAAACAAAATTCGGTGTTTGCACTCTGAAGGTTTTGCAAATACTGTTCACAGTTGAGCCACGCGGTATCCTATGACTGCATTTCATACCTCTTGCAACTTTTTGTTTTTCCTAGAGTTAATAATTGCTTTTTTGAAAACAAAACAAAACAAAACAAAACAACCAAACCTGTTCTTTTGCTTTATTTCTGGTGTACCAATCTCTACCTCCCAAACTTTCTGGAAGAGCTATTAAATTTCTTGCAACAAGATGGTACAGGTGCTCTATCCATTCTTTATTTTTATTTGATGTTCTCTCTCCTGGAGCCCTTTATTCTTTTGTTCCAATATGAACTGGTTACTTTTAAGCATACAGTGCGGCTGGTGTCTCAAGACTACCCGTAGTACTAAGATACTTTCATTTCTTTCTGCACCCTTCCTCTGTTGGATCACCTGTTTAATGAGCACCATAACTTTGTCTTTCTTAATCTATTCCTTATTTTTGTGGAGCACACCTTCCAGTAACTTTCTGAGGAAGGGTGTGTGGGAGGCAAAACCATTTGATAACTCGTTAGGAATATTTTCGGCATGAAATAATGGAAAACCTGACTACAGAATTTTTTTTCTTTAGTTTTTTTTTTTCTTTATATGATACACACTTTTGAAGTAAGCGGTGTAGCTGGCACAGTGGGTCTGCGAGACTACCAGTGACCCAAGCTTTTACTTTTGTTTGTCACTGGCATCCTTACATGTTGATTTTTGCCTTTCCTGCTTCATGGTCTCATGATAGCTGCTCTATCTCTTAGCATTATATCTGAATTCTAGGCAGTGATAGGGCAGAAGAGGGAAAAAGCAGAGCCAGCCAAGTCTCTTTTATCAGGAAAATAAGGATACTTTCAGACGCCTTCGTAGCAGATTTTCTCTTTGTCGATGTAGGACACAGGGCCATGGCTAACTGCCTGGGAAAATAGGTAAGTACGTATTTTTATCTGTACACACTGGTATCGCAAACATGTGAATAAGAAAGAAGGTTGAAATGTGTGCCTGCCGTACCTTGTGTACAAAGATGTATGTACATTCCACCCTTGACTGCTAGTTGGTTTAGGTATAAAATTCCAAGATGAAAATCCTCTTTCCTCGGTATTTTACAAGACAGATCTTAATTGTCTGTATGCCCATTGCTGCTTGAGAACTTGATGGCACTCTGTCGATCCTTTAAATGTAGGCTTTTTTTTCCCCTGGAACCTATTACCATCGTTTTTATCCCTAGTATTATTACATTTCATGGTGACTTGCTTTAACTAAGTTCTTATCAGCAATTGTGCTGGGGACTCTGTATACCCTTTCAGTTTGAACACTCAAGCTATAAAATTCTAGTCGACTTCCTTGTGTTCTTCAATTATTTTCTTCATCACTGGTTTTTGTCGTGCTTTTAATGACACTGCTATCAGCTGGCTCTCCCAACCTCCCAAAAACATTCTGTAATTTTGTTATTTATTTTTCATCTCTGCATTTGTGTCCTGCTTTCTGGGAGAGTTTCTTTACCTCGCTATTCAAGTTATTTCGTGCTCTGTCCCTTTTTATTTTATAAAATATGTAAGATTTCGGCAAACTCTTGGAGTATATTAATTTTTATTTTTTGAGCATTCTTTTGCTCACTTCATTCTCCTCATTAGCTCTGAGATTCTTCCCCACCCCCATTTGTTATAGTCTCTGACTTTCTTCAAATGTCTGAGTTTTGGTTGTTTCCATTTCATAATGAGACACTAAGAGGCTGATTGACAGTTCTGCATGCTTCCAAAGCACAGCTTTATTGCAGGGACCTTCATACATCCCTGACTATGCTCCTTTCTTAGGCTGGTCTGTTTCTCCGAAGGAGAACCATGCACCCTCCTGTTGAGGAGATTGAAACCTGATTAGAGGGTCTGTGAACTGAGCAAGGGGGATAGGGTTAAGGTGTTTAAGTGTGATTTGCTTTTTTTTTTTTTTTAACTCTTTTGTTTTCAGTTTGACACCTTGCTTCCCCTCCGTCCCTCAGCTATGCCTGGGGTCATTGAGCACAGAACTTCCCTGCTTCGGTCTCTCCAGAAGATACATCTCCTCATCTATCAGAGAGGAAGGGACCATCCCTTCCCCATGGCGGCTTCTCAAGGGATCTGGGGCTCTTTCCTTGGACAGTATTTCAGCCCAGCCTATATTGGCTGTTAGAGGTGCCCATGACTCCTGTTCCCAAGCACGTACAGGTTTTTCTCATCCATCTCACCTTCTCAGCGGCTTCCCTTCTCTTTAAGCAGCAGGCTTCCCACTTTCTCTTCTCTGACAAGTAGGGAACCACTCATCTATCCTCTTCCATCTTCCAAAGCTTTGTTGCTCTCTTACCTGTTGTCTCCAATGCATTGTTTTTTTTTTAAATTACTGGTGTTATTATTCCTTATTGTGGGGTTTTGGAGAGAGTGCAGATAAACACCTGTGGGTCTGCTGTGTACATCCAGAAGTCCACCCATGGCTTCTGTTACCGCACCCTACATATAGACATGCTTTCTTTCTCTTAACTGCCATTTGGCTCTTCCTGTTCCTTCCTTGTGGAAACAAAAATTACATCCATTTTTAAATGTTTTAAAACTTTCTTTTTAAAGTCTACAAATGCTTGAAGTCAGTATATACCTAATTAGGTAGATGTTACAGCTGTGGAAACTGAAGATTTTTTTTTTTTTCAAGCAATGCAACTGCATCATGTAAAGATGCTAAACATATTTCTTCCGGGTGTAGATGATGCTGTAATGAACTCATTACAACTGCCAAACAAATTTTTTGTTTTGCATTCCAGAAGCCTTTTTAAGCCGAACTGTTCCTGCAGCGTCTATGATTTACAAAGACAGGTATGAGAAACATTTTCAGATGTTTCTTCCGTACCACATGGCCAGCCCTGTAGCCCTTTAGCCGTGTCCCCACTGGGAGCTGTATTAGACAACTCTGTAGTATGTACAATTCTTCAATTATCAGCTCCCTGGGATTGAGAAAGTGCAGTTGATATAATCTGGACCGAACGTTTCAAGAAATCGTTACTGTGCATTTTTAGCAGCTATGTCTTTCTGTGTTTGTGTAGTATTTTATTAAACCAGAAGTTTTTATACCAGCACGTAGTTGCCTAAAAAGGCATTTATTGAGGGCTTTGGTGCCGGGAGCAGTTCTAAGATCTTTGCATGTCCCATCTCATACCCTTCTCGTGTGAGAATCTCTCAGTCGTTCCTGCTGCTACCCTCACTCGGCAGAGAAGGAGACCGTGGCTTCCGAAGTTGCGGGTGCAAGGGCAGTCTCTAGGCTGTGTCGTGATGGAGACGAGGTCTTCCCCTAGCCCTGGCGAACGTTTGGTAGTCTATGTACTCTGTCTTTGGAATAATAATAACATCTATAGCAATGAGATTGCAGTTTAGCTTAGTTTTAAGCAGAATGGTAATGCAGTTCGAATCAACTTTATTTGAACTGGATCGAACGTCATGCTCTCCAACAGGCTGCCATTTCAATCTTCATACTTCCTCCAGCTCATTTTTCACTCTGCATCCTTGTGCTTTATTTAACGTCCAGTATGCCTGGCCTCCAGCTGACAGATGATGGAATGGAGAACCTGAATAATTCAGCGTCATGTTGATATCTTTCATCTTTTCAGCTTTTATGTCCTCCCAAGGCTACGTTAAGAGCTCAGGCTCTAGACAACTACTTAAAAAATTGGGCAGTCTCATTGGACCAACCCTGGACCTTCCATCCATTCACCTGCTCCTGGAAGCTTTGGCTTCCCCCATCCGTTCGGAGGATCCATTCTTAGAACTACTGAGGTTGCTCAGCAGGGTACGGTGAGCACTGGCTTGTAGTTTGACCAATAGATTCCTTGTTTTCTGTTTTGCTATGTTTGTAATTAAAGCCAGAATAGGATTTAAGCATTTCCCATGAACTCTGTGTTCACATGAATCTGAACAGTCTCTGAGAACCTGGTTCTGCCTTGTTGTTTTTGATTCTAAATCCTGGATTTTTTGGTAGTGTTCGCGAGAGCCTATCCTGCATTAGAATTTAGAGTCTGTGTTATATCTTAAAGTGCAACTGTACTCAGGTTGATGGGATAGATGCATTCCAGAAGTGTGACCTACTAAGTAAAATTTCTAAACTGAAACCATTTTTTCAGCCAATTTCAGTATAAGTTGTGATCATGAAAAAGATGATTGAAAAAGACTTTTCCTCCCCACCATCCATTCGCTTATAAAATGTAAAATATTTCAAAAGTTGAGAAAAGGATCCAGAATAAGTTATACACCCATATTCTTATCAACCAGGGTTTTTCTTATTTATTTTATTTTATTAATTTTTTATATTAAATATAATTTATTGTCAAATTCGTTTCCATACAACACCCAGTGCTCATCCCAACAGGTTTTACTATATGTGCTTCAGAATTTTGAAAATTTAAAGATGTAAAATGTTCAAGATCTATTTATATCAGTCCCCTGTTCTCCCTACCCATCCACTTCTTCCTTCTTCTGCAGGAACAACTGCTACTCTGATTATATATATATATATATATATATATATATATATATATATATATATTACACACACACACACTTTTTATATTGAAACATCACATAAACGGTACCCAACTATATACAACAGGCTTCTGCAACTTACTTTTTTTAAATCAATATTTTAAAGATTTATTCATGTTGGTACATATGCTTGCTTCATTCCTTTTAATTGAATGAGCCATAAATTGTGCATTCCTGTTGATAAATATCTGTTTTTCCCAGTTCTTGATATTGCAATGGTGCAAAGATACTTGTACCTATCTCCTTATATAGGTATGAGCTCTAGGGACTCTATTACAAATGAATTGAGTAGTAGAGTATGGCCATTTTCCACTTTCCTATGTTTTGCTCTGTCACTTTCTAAATTGGTTGTACCAGTTTAGATGCTTACTTGTTAGAAAGTTCTGGTTACCTATGGTTTTGCAAATACTTGGCAATTTCAGACTTTTAAACGTTGCTAAGCTGGAGGTGAAATATCTCATTATTTTAATTGTCAATTTCCTGGTTACTAGAGACTCTGAGAGTCTTTTTATATTGTTTTCTGTGTTTCTTCTTTGAATTATTCTTATCATTTGCCCATTTTTCTAGGTTGAGTTCAGTAAATCTTTTTCTCTTTACTAAGCTCCTATAGAGATTTAAAAATAAGTTCTTCTAAATTTTAACTTTTTGCTGTTCACTTTTAGTATAACTGGACTTTATTTTTTATTTATTGTATGAAGCCAACATCTGTTTTTTTCCCATATAGATAACCGATCATCCTAGTTAACATTTACTGAATCCTTTCTCTCTTTTGGTAAAATACCAAGTATAGACAGATATGCTTCTGGGTTCCTTGTTCTGTTGCACATTTATTTATCCTATTTCCAGCATCCTCCTGGATTCAATTTTCTGTACTTTGTAATCAGTCCTAAGTGTTTAGGTTGGTTGGCATATAGTGTATAGAGGACATACACAGAGGTCAGCTTACCACTGTTTACATATCAGTTCTGTCACCCAGTTACTGACCTGTGACCTTGGAAAGGTGGTTAATATCCTGTATTGTCGGGAGTTTCCCAGTCTTCACGTTGAGAATCCTGTGTTGCAGGAAGCCCTTAGGTCTGGGCAAACCATGAAGATTGGTCACCCTAAACCCCACACAAGTTGTGCAGTTTTTCCCCCCAGTCTTTCCCTCTATGAAATGGTGATAATAATAGCATGTGCTACTTTTGAAGGGGTGTGAAGAGGAGTAAATGAGATAATACATGGAAAGTGCTTTGGACAGCTCTTGCTAAGTGCTCAGAAAACATTAATTTCCCTTCCTCCTCTCCCTACTCTACTTTAAAATTATCTTGATTATTCTTGAAACATTAATATTTCATATGAACTTTAGAACCTTCTTGATAAGTTCTGCAAAATACCCTATGGGGACTTACAGCTTAATTTGAGGGAGAATTGACTACCTCATGACATCAAAGCTTCACTTCATGAATGTGGTCATTTCTTCATTCATGTGTTTTTTAATGTTATTCAGTAAGTTTTAATTAATTTCTCTTTAAAGCTCTTGCATATCTTTGTGAGATATATTTTGAGGTACATAATAGATTTGTTATTCTGAATGGTATCCCTATTTTTATTTTTAGGTTTTAGCTTTTTGATATGAAAAATGTGAAACACATACAAAAGTAGACAGACTGGTATAATGAGCACACGTATGTCTAATTCTATTATTTAGCTTCTACAAATACCAGCTTATGACTATTCTTGTTTTATTTGTGGAATTACTTCTTTTTAAAAAGTTCATGGGTTGCCTGTGTGGCTTAAATTGGTTGATCATCTGACTTTTGATTTTGGCTCAGGTCATGATCTCAAGGTGATAAAATTGAGCCATACTGGTTGTGGAGCCTGCTTAAGATTCTCTCTCTCCCTCTCTCTCTGCCCCTCCCCCCTTCACCAGAAAAGTTCTCATTGATGTTTTCTTTTCAGTATAAATTAATGTTACTGATTTTTGTGTTTTGGTTTTGAATTCAGAGACTTTGCTTGATTTTTATTCCAATAGTTTGTAAGTTGAGTTCATAAAAATTCTAAAAGAACTACTATCTGAAAATGATGGTAAATTTTGTTTTTTCTTTACAGTTCTTATGCATTCTACCTCTTTTATTTTTCTTCTTTCATTGACTAGCATTGCTCATTACAATGATAAATAAACATGGTGATTGCAAATGTCCTTGGGTTTTTTTTTCTCAACTTCAGTGAAAGTAACTGTAGCTGCTTTTTACCATTAATATATTTATTGTGAATTTTTATTAGATACGATTTTATCAGGTTAAGTACATTTCCCTATACTGCTAGTTTGCTACAATGTTTTCCTTTTAACATATATAAATCGTTGCTTAATTTATTCAAACTTTTCCTCAGCATTTGTTGATCACTTGTTTATGTGTTGTTGATTTTTCCTCCCTCCTCTCCTCTATTGTTAGTGTAATGCATTGTATTAATAGATTTTATGTTGTTAAACCATTCTTGAATGGTTAGGATAAGTCCTCTATGATTTGATGCATTTTTAAAATACAGTGTTGGATTCTATTTGCTAATATTTTATTTAAGACTTTAGCTCCTTATAGAGCAATGTTCATAACCAACTTTAGTCTCTAATTTTCCTTTCTGTAAATATGTTTAATTTCCATTTCAAAGCTTTGCCATTAGCCTTAGAAAGGGAATTAGCATGCCTTCCTTGCTTCTTTTTCAATTCCTAGGAGAGGTTAGGTATATATACAAGGTTAGTTTTTCTTTGAAAGTTGTTGCCACTTCATATCAGGGTGTGGTGCTTTTTTTACGAGAAATTTGACAGTTTAATCTCCTCAGTGGATGAAGTGCTATTCGCATTTTCTCCGTCTTAAATAACTTTGTTGTGTTTTTCTTTTATAGATTTATTTTTGTTTTCCGTTTCATTAAATTCTCATCCCTTTCTTCTACTTTCTTGGAACTTACACTGTTCTGTGAAGGATTAGCTCTTCCACTTTCAGTCATCTGTCTCTTCTGTTGTATTCACAAAGGGTAAACTTTTCCTTCTGATTGCTGCATTTGCCGTTGCACACATTTTGCTTTTAGTTTTGTGCTATCATCCTATCCAAAATGGTCTATAACTTACATTATGGGGTTTTTTTTGGATTTTTTTATTACTAAGTTATTTAGACATATGTTTTGATTGGTGTGTTTGTCTTTTACTTTCCAAATGCTTGAAGAATGGTAGTTTCTTTGTTATTTATCTGATTTTATCACACTAATGTCAGAAAAAGTCATCTGTGTCCTATCGATTCTCATCCATTTGAAGTTTTCTTTATGAGCTCATGCATGGTTAATTTCTGGAAAAATTACATATGTGTTTGAAAATAATGTATTGGGTATAGGGTTCTAGAAATGTCAATTAAATTAAGCTTATTAACTGATGTCAAGTCATACTATGACAAATAGGGTTTTTTTTTTTTTTTTTTTTTGCTCAGTATTTCTGTTTTCAAAAAAGGTTTAGAAACTCCAATAGAATCATGAGTTTTCTTTTTTTCTTCTTGTAATTCTGTCAATTTTTGCATTATTCCTTTTGGAGGTTAGTTAGGTTTTTTTTTTTTTTTTTTTTTGGTCCATTCAACTGTGTATAGCCTCAGATTTGTCTAAGAGAAAATTACTATATCAGTTTTCTTTTGGTTAAAATTTTTCTGGTATATTTTTTCCTATTTCTTTACTTTAAAATTTTCCATGTTATATTTCACAAGTATCCATCATAAACAAAATATGCCTGGATTTTTAAAATTTTGTAATTCCTGCCTATTAACCAAGTAATTTTATCCATTTACATTTATTGTAGCTTTGATAATTTTGAACTCTTCCTCCATTTTTTTTCTATTTACTATCACTATTTTTAGATACTTTTCCTGTATCATATTATATTACTGAAGGGTTATTTACACCTACTTCTGTCAGGTTCCATTAATTTAGAGGTTATATATTCCATTTCCACAATTTTAGTAGTACTGTTAAATTTTTAACATTTGCACCTCAGGTACCAAAGTGTAAAGGTGGTCAATAACTCTAGCCTCTTCTCACATAGTACTACAGGCTAAGAATGCTTAATGCCTTTCATCTCTTCTCCCACTGATGGTTTTTACCTAGCATTTTATTCTACTATATTGAAACATACTATCAAAAAATGTCATAGGGTGGTGGTAGGCTGTTTGTTTTTTAATAGTCCTGACTTATTTTGATTAGTCCAGTGTTAAGAGTTCCTCTGCCTCCCGGATTTAGTTTGCTTCTTATGAAAGTAGTGTTTCATTGAAGATCCATGAGTAGCAAATTCTCTGTGTTTGCCTGAAAAATGTTTTTTTTTTTCTCTTTTTCATGAATGTTAGCTACATATAGAATTCTAGGTTATGGTTATTGTCCTTTAACAGATATTACCTATTGTATCCTGGTCTCTATTACTGTTGAGAAGTCTTTAATGATTGTTTTCCTTTGCACTAAGGTTTTCTCTGGTTGCTTTTAAGATTGTTCTTTGGTTTTTTGTTTGTTTGGTTGTCTGTGTTGTGGTTCTGTAGTTTTTATGATCAGGATTTTTGATACAGATTTATTTTTAATTTGTGTATATCTGCCCTTGATGTGTGTCTTGAATCCAGTCAGTTATTAAAAATTCTTCACCATTGTCTCTTCAATTACTGCCTTGTCTCTATTTTCTCCATTACCTTCTTTGGACTTCTAGTATATGTAATGGGACCTTATTATTCAGTCATACTGCTTTTAATTTCTTTGTTTGTATCGCTCTGCTTTATACTCCGGGTGATGTCTCCAGGCCTAAAGTTCATTTCCCGGTTCTCTTTCAAGCAATGTCTATATTGCTGTTGAAATTGTCTATGGATTGACTTTTATTTTCCAATGCCTTTAATTTTTCATTTATAGATTTATTTTGTTTTTTTTTTTAAACTGCCAGATAATTTCTCAATAATGTCCTTTCATTATCTCTATTATGCTATTATGGTTTCTGTGTATTCTGTGTCTTTAAAAGTTTTGGAGAGGTGGAGATTTTAGGTGTGTGTGTGTGTTTATAAAATGTACAAAATATATACATGTATTTATTTATCCATCTTCCCTTTTAGATTATTCTATTATTTCTGTTTCCTAGGGTGCTGAATCTGTATTGTCATGAGTTATCTCTTCCAGTGGCTTTCAATTTCAGATTTTGAGCTCCTTTTCAGTCTTTCACATCCACAACTATTGCTTCCATGAGAGTCCATTGCACCTGGGATTATGAAGGGTCTAGTGGGCTGGTTTATTTACTTATGATGGCTATTTCAAGATTTCACTCATCTGAGCTCAGTTTTTATGTTAATTTCTCATTTGGGGCATTGTGTACCATACGATGATTGTCTTTTTGGTTTTTACACCCATGCGGCGAAGGCTTGAGGTTTTGATTTTTCCTGGGACACCCCCTAACCTTCACGAGTTCTCTGGGTAGATGTGCCACTTTGTAGTTTCCCTAGGGCATTTGGTAGAGTTCTTCTAGGCCCTTGAACTTGGGAAGAGCAGTCCCGAAGGATCCTGGCTTTACACAGGAGTCCCAGCTCTGGTTCCCCATGTCCTATGTATGCAATCATACTGCCTGTCATTAACCTGACAGGTCCTAGACTAAAGACCTGTATCTGCTGAGTCTTTGTGGCATCAATGGCATTGGCAGTGTTTGAATGCTCTGGGTATTCTTTTTTAATTCTTTTTTTTAATTTATGGATCCTGACAATTTCCTTTCCTTTCATTCCAGTTTAGATATGTCTATACTGCAGACATGCCACATTTGATTTCACAGTTTTGTGTTTGTAGTGAGAAAGTTTTCTCTCTGAATCTTCTCGGTCCACCATGCTTTCAGAACTGGGAATCCCCAGCGTTGAGTCTTTGGTTTTCTTAGTCATCACATTTATTTGCCTACAGTGATCTCAGATTTGTGCCAGGAACTGGGGATATGATGGCGAGAAAAACAGACACAGCTGCTCACCTCCTGGCACATAGAGCGAGCGGATCCTACAGATGTGCAGAAAATGAGTTGAGCCCACCTGGCGCCCTGCTTCTCAGCTTCCAAGACTCCAAAGCTTGGTCAGAAAAGCAAGTCAGCTGCTTTCCTGCTGGCATGTTAGTCTTTGCCTTGGCAGCTGCAGGGGTGAGATGTGCTAATGATGGGGCCAGGCTGAGCTTTGGGGGTGAAGCCGTCAGCTGTTCCCATCTCCCTCTGGCTGAGGCAGAATGCGAACAGCTGGGAAACAAGGCCGGAATACACTCCCAGAAGCCGCTCCTCTGCCAGAAGAGGTGTCAACAGAATTCCATTCATGTGAGCCGTCCAGGAGCGTATATTGAATTTGTTCCATACTTTAAAGTTCTCATATCGAGAGCGGATCGTATAATGGGGTAAGCCGGTGATTGGAACGTTCATCTGTGTGTCTTTGTAACTCTTGCAATGAATAACACGATCCCATGCAGAATGACTTCTCTACTGATTTAGCTCGAGAAATCAGATGCTTGGTTTGTCACTAAAATTTGGATTTCGTGTACTCGGTTCATGAAGTTTTACTTCCGGTTTCTTAGCAGGGAGAGTCGGTTCCTTGGAGCACATAGTTTACTCAGCGGCAGTAGGTGTCCTCCTGAAACTTCCTGTCCCACTGACACGTGGCTCAGCGTCTCTCTTTTTCCTTATCTCTGCCCACCCTGAAAAAGTGCTTTTCAACCTTCTTTCTTAGCACAGCTGAGGGCCACAGCATTGGTGACAGAGTAGGAAAGTGGTTTCAAAGGAGTGGCAGGAGGGACTAGACAGGACAGAGTTTGAAAGGCCAAGTCAAGACAACTGTCTTATAGCATGAAAAAATCCCTAATAGACGCTTCTGCTCCTCTTATGGGCATAAATGCCATCAGGTAAAGAGAGATCTTAACTTCCCTCCCCTGATGTCACTTGCATGCGGGGTTAGTGCGTTGAGGGTGCTGTGTGTTCTCGCACTGCAGTGATGACATTGACAGGTATCCGGGGCCATGCCAGACCTGGGACTTGGACTGCACAGGTCTGGCTTGGCCTCTTTACAGCCATGTGACCTGGGGAAACTAGGGAATCTTTCCGAACCTCAGTTTCCCGATTTGTCCAGGGAGAATCAGGACACAGCCTCCCTTGCTGGGTTGTTGTGAGCATCGGATTACGGGCAGGTTGGGCCGAAAGTTTTGTGACTTGAGTTCTTTTTTAGATTGGGGGGCACAGGGTACCACTGTCAGTTCAGCGATGGAGGTTTGGGGTCGCCCCTTGGGAGGCACAAAGTGCTCAGCTTCTGTGGCCCCCGCCCCCATCCCTCCTTCTGTTGGAAGATGTGTGTGCAGGTTAATCCCAGAGGTCAACACAGGGGCAGCGGAGGTTTGGGAGGGCAGGATGCTTCTGTTTCTTTTTCTCCAGTCTTAAATTTCATGGTTCAGTCTTTTTTTTTTTTTTTTGGTAAAGTTTATTTTTATTTATTTATTATTATTTTTTTTTTGAGAGAGAGACAGAGCACGAGTGGGGAGGGGCAGAGAGAGAGAGAGGGAGACACAGAATCTGAAGCAGGCTCCAGGCTCCGAGCTGTCAGCACAGAGCCCAATGCCAGACTAGAACTCGTGAACCACAAGATTGTGACTGAGCAGAAGTCAGACTGAGCCACCCAGGTGCCCCTATGTTTATTTATTTTGAGAGGGAGAGAGCGAGCGAGAGCAAGTGGGGGAGGGGCAGAGATGGAGAGAGACAGAATCCCAAGCAGGCTCTGCACCATCAGCACAGAGTCCGACGGGGGCTCAAACCCACGAACACGAGATCATGACCTGAACTGAAGTCAAGTTGGACGCTTAACGCACTGAGCCACCCAGGCGCACCGGTTCAGTCTTTGTTTCTCCCGGTCTTGGGCTGGGGCATCTCTTTGCTAACGAGGACCGTCTGAGAGTGTCCTAATAATGTCAGATACCATTTGGTTAGAGCAAACAAAACGATCATCCCCGTTTCTTTCTCCACTGCATGGGACATGCTGCAGGCTCAGCAACAGAGCTGGAGGAAGCATGAGTGATGTCAGGGACCCAGGTCAGGGGCATGATTTTCCCAGCCCTCACCTTCCACTGGCGTGTGGAGAAGGGGGTTGGGGAGGAGGACTGAGAGTAGAATTACAAGGAAAATAAATGCAAAATACAAAGCGCTTATTATCAAGGTGCTTGGGCAGGTGCTTGTAGCGTTTCTGTAGAAATAGAAATCTTTCTCATTTTGTGGGTGAAGCGTATATATAAGCTCTTAACTTTTGTGCTAATTACCAGTTAGACTATGTGATCGCAGTAGTACAGCCAGTTAGAGGCCCTGCATCCTTGCGTTTCTAGTCACTACAACTTGGAACATTCCAGACTCTGACAAAAATGTTCCACCCTAAGACTGAATGTGGCCGGTATTGCCCCAATTTGTAGAAGAAAAATCAGTAAATGGAAAGACATGTTTTCCCTCACTGCCAAGACTGTTTATCTCCTGCATCTTAAACTGTTGGTTCTGGCTACCTTTTCCGTTGAGTTGCAAAGAAGCAAATGAATTTTCAAAAAAAAAAAAAAAAAAAATATATATATATATATATATATATATATATATGTTCATTTAGTCTTAGTTTAACACATTATGGGACCACTTTTACCTACGTACCTGGACAGCAGTCCTGTTTCCTGAGGGTCCTTGCTCTACCTTTGAAGACAGACAGAATTAAGGAATTTCTTAGAGGCGTATTTGCTTTTGTAACTTCCGTGTGCCAGCACTGAGCCAAGAGCGTATACACATCCTCTGTGTATCACCATGGGTCTGGGCAGGAGATACTCTGACCACTCTCTTTTCCTGATATGAAAGCCAAGGTCAGGAAGTTCAAGGTGTACCAGGTCACACAGCTAGCAGGTGGCACAGGAAGATTATACCCAGGAAATACTGCCCAAATAGGCAATAAAGAAATTGACACACTAATTCCGGCCCTTGTTGATGACCCTGGCACGGAGCCTAACATTTAGCACCTGCTGGGCTAAGCCCTTCATGGGAATTCTCTCATTGAAGTCTCGCGACAGTCCTGGGAGGGGTGTGCTATAATTATTTCCATTTTACAGAGGAAGGGACTGAAGCACAGAGCGCCTGCGATTTGCCTCTCCTCTGTCTCCTGGGAGGCTCGGAGGCTCAGACCCAACCATACTACATGGTTGATTTCAGAGCCCACGGTGGTTTACTATGTGGCTACCCTGGAAAGAGCCATGACTCCCAAGTGCCCTTCCAGGTTTGGAACCCTTCAGAGCCCTCCCGGGGGGATCCGAGTTTGAGGAGATAGCAGCTCATCTTTCCAGAAAGACGCTGAGTAGAATGATGCTTGAGACGTTCACTGCGTCGATCCTGGGGACTGCCCCTGGGGTGGGTCCTGACCCTCAGGGACTGGCAGGAAAATAGGGCTAGGGACCCATTTTCTGGGTCCGACATTTTTGACACTTTATATCTGCAGTAAAAGGACATGTGTGGACTCAGCCCAAATATGTTTTCTCTGCCAGGGAAGCTTGCTGTTTAATATTTAGCTGTTCTGGATGGCTCAGTCAGTTAAGCGTCTGGCTCTTGGTTTTGGCTCAGGTCATGAGCTCACGGTTTGTAAGTTCGAGCCCCGCGTCGGGCTCTGCACCGACCGCGCGGAGCCTGCTTGGGATTCTCTCTCTTCCCCCCACTCTCTGCCCCTCTCCTGCTCGTGCTCTCTTGCAAAATAAATGAACTTAAAAAAAATAATTATCTGTCCTCTGTTCTCTGTCACAAATCAAATGTAGGACTCACCCTAATCACCTTTATCCACGATGGCTGTAAAAATTATTTGAACTATAGGTGCACCTGCATCAGTTACCTGTTGCCGCATAACAAGTGGCCACAGGTCAGTGGTTTCAAGCCGCACGCGTTTATGACCTCACGGTTTCTGTGGGTCGGGAATGTGGGCACACGGCATGGCCCTCCGCTTCTGCTTCTGTCACAGGCCGTACTCAAGGGCCAGGCGCCCATCTGAAGGTCGCCCTGGGAGAGCGTCGGCCTCCAAGCTCACGTGGCTACAGGCAGACTTTGGTTCCCCGAGAGCCGTTGGACAGAGGGGGTCAGTTCCTCACTGGCCCTTGGCAGGAGGCCTCCCCCCCCTTCCCTGTCCGGCACGAAAACTGGCGTCACCCAAGCCAGCGAGCTCAGAAGGCGAGAGAGAGACCGCTAGACAGAAGCCACAAGTTGTGCAATCTAATCATGGAAGTGTTGCCATATTCTGTTGGTCAGAAGCAAGTAGGCCTGGTCAGGCCCCTCTCCCGGGGAGGGCTGGCACCAGGATGTGAGTACGGGGAGCTGCCTTAACCATCTGTCGACCGAGACACGGTCATTAGATGGTAATGAGCTTCGTTCAAATCTGGTGTGGATTTGACAGCCGGCAGCTTGTTTGCAGAGAGGTTGGGCATCAGCATCGGTAGCCGCGTGTCCTTAGGGAGGTGGTTCTGTGTTGCTGCCCTTTCGTTCTCTGACCTTCCGCGCCCGTCCGTCTCTGCCGGACAGCTCTTCCCGCACCGTGGGACCCAGCCGTAACATCGCCTCTCAGGGCGTCCGGTCCTCGGTCCCCGCCACCCGCCTGCGGTCGGGGCGACGCCCCTGCTGAGCGCGCTCCAACTGCCACTTCTTCCGAGGGCTCCTCACGTTGTGTCACCTGTTTGTCCTCCTGGTCAGTGTTTAAGCTCCAGGGCGGCAGAGACCGCATCCACCTTACCCGCCGCTGTCCCCCGAGCCGAATGTGTCACAGCTGCTCGGTAAATACTGACACAGGGAGCCAACGGCCCCTCTTCACGTGCCGCTTTTTCTTTTCCACAAACGCGGTTCCCTAAAGCTCTACCCTCTCCTTAGACTTTTGGTCTGCGCCCAACTTTGCATGTAAAGGAATCAGCACATTTGGAAAATCTTTTTTGAAAAAAAGCCATGTGTCCTGGGGCGCCCGGGTGGCTCAGTCGGCTGAGCGTCCGACTTCAGCTCAGGCCATGATCTCGCGGTCCGTGAGTTTGAGCCCCACGTCGGGCTCTGTGCTGACAGCTCAGAGCCTGGAGCCCGCTTGGGATTCTGTGTCTCCTTCTCTCTCTCCTCCTCCCCTGTTTGTGCTCTGTCTCTTAAAAAAAAAAAATAAAAAGACCATGTGTCCTAATAGTTGTTGCAAAAGAAATATCTCTGGAGAATATATGAACTTCGACTTGGAATGTTATTTTTGTGTTGGATAGAAGACGAAGACATGAGCCGATCAGTTAATAAAATTCACAAGAGGTCTCCACTGCTGTAGCTTGTCCCTGTGACCCCCTAGAAAAGCAGCCAGATCGAAGGGTGGGTGTGAATGACTGTGTGCTGCATTGGGTTTGGGGTTTTTCTCTAGCTAGCACCTAGTGACTAGCTCGTGAAGATCATCTCAGCTGTATATTCACATTTCTCTTTTCATGCTCTCTTACCCCATTTTAAACCTTTGAAGAGAAAATTCAATTGGAGGATAAAATGACTCTGAAACAGAGGGTAACCACAGCAACTGTAAAAGCAGCAACAACGAAAAACCTAAAGCCTCACATCAGGCTAATTTGCTGATTTTACTCTGTTTCATATCGTCTCCTTACGTTGACCTTGGGTACTCTTTTATTTATGTGCACACTGGATGATTTCAGCGGTTTGGGTAAAGGCAGTTTTATATACAACTGTTTGAGAACATCAGAGTTCACTGGTGATAAACTCACAGTAATTTTAAAAGTACATTTCTTAAGGTTGTGCCCTATTTATTTTTGTAATACATGTTTCTCTTGGTGGTTCACCACCAGTCTTTTGTAGAAATAGCTTAAGAGCTAAGCCCGCGAAATATTGAAGTAGGTTATCAAAGGAATAGTGAAATCCATGTGGGCTGAAGGGTTTTAAATAAATAAGAACAGGGTGGCCTAATTAGGTATAGTCCTGGGAATATGGACAATTTAGGTCCACAAATGAGCTGCCCATTCTTTTCCTGTGTGTGTGTGTGTGTGTGTGTGTGTGTGTGTGTGTGTAGGTAAAGAGAAAGTACTGACTGTGATTTCCTAATACTTTATTAAGGATTTTAAGTCTATGTTCAGGGGATATTGGTTTATAATATTTTTCTCATTAGATTCTTGTCTGCTTTTGGTGTAGGGGTTATGTTGGCCTTATAATAAGGGTTAGGGAGGTTTTCTTTCCTCCTGTAGTTTGTGAAAGAGGGTAGGATTATTATTTTCATGTCCCTTTTAAATGTCTGATAGCATCCGTCGGCATGGTCCTCTGGGCCTGGAGAGTGTGGGTGTGTGGGCGTGTTGGGAGGAGGGCATTCACGGTGAAGTCTGTTTCCGTAACAAATACAGGACCCGACAGATACTTCTCATTCTGTGACAGGTGGATCATCTGTGTCTTCCAAAGAACTGTCCATGTCATCTGAGCTCAATTTATGGGCATACAGTTTTTCATAGTATTTTCTCACTGTAACACCCTCATTCTCTATAGTAATGCCAGTCTCTTTCATGCCTGAAATTGGTTAAGTCGTGTTTTCTTTCGCTTTTTCTTCAACCTTGCTAAGGGTTTAATAATTTTATCCGTGTTGCAAGCAATTTTGGTTTCAAAGATCTTTTGTCTTCTATGGCAGCCTTCTGTCTACCCTTTTGTATTTCTACTTTGTTTTTGATTTTACTGTTTTGTTAGCTTCTTGTGGCAGATCCCTAGGTTACTGACACAAAACCTTTCTTCTTTTCCCACAGAACCGTCTAGAAATGTAAATATCCCCGGAAGCACATCTTTAGCTGCATATTACAAATTTTTAAGGGCTATGTTTGTATTATCATTTAGCTAAAAATATTTTACATTTCCCCCTGTAATTTAATTCTGTGACCCATGGCTTGTGTAGAAATGCATTGCTTAATTTCTATCTGTTTGAGAACCGGAGAAGGTATCGTTTTGTTTTTAGTTTCTAGTTTCCTTTTGTGATCAGATAACACATTGTTTACGGTTTTGATCTTTACATCAGTTGAGATGAGTTTTGTACCCCAGCGCGTGGTCTGTATCAGCCAGTGTTCCACAAGCAGGGTGGGAAGGAAAGCGTTTTCTGCAGCTGTTGGATGGAGCAGTATTCTTGCACATGGCAGAGTTGGTGGACAGTGCGATCGAATCTTCTAGAAGATCACTGGCTTGTTGTTCGTCCTTTCTGTTGGTTGCTGCGAGAGTAGTGTGACCTTAGCTAGTGTTGTCAATTTGTCTATTTCTCCCTTTTGTTCCATCTGGGTTTTTTTTTTTTCATGTATGTTGAAACTCTCAGTAGGTTTTACACCTTGTTATGTCTGCTTAGGTCCTTTTATCATTACAAAATCTCCTCTGTATCTTGTGTAGAAATTCTTTTAGGTCCACTCTGATATTCAGCCAGCCACCTCAGCTTTCTTAGGCTTAATGATACATAGGTATGCATGGACTACCTTTTTCCGTTATTATTATTGTTATTGTTATTATTACTTTCAACCTGTCTATAGTATTTACATTAAAATTTTTTTAAATGTTTATTTTATTATGCTAAGTGAAATTAGAGAAAGATAAAAATCATATGACTTCACTCATATGAGGACTTTAAGAGACAAGACAGATGAACATAAGGGAAGGGAAACAAAAATAATATAAAAACAGGGAGGAAGGCAAAACAGAAGAGACTCATAAATATGGAGAACAAACTGAGGGTTACTGGAGGGGTTGTGGGAGAAGGGATGGGCTAAATGGGTCAGGGGCATTAAGGAATCTACTCCTGAAATCATCGTTTCACTATATGCTAATTAATTTGGATGTGAATTTTAAAAAATAAAAAATTAAATGTTTATTTTTGAGAGAGAGAGCATGAGCAGGGGAAGAGCAGAGAGAGGGGGAGACACAGAATCCAAAGCAGGCTTCAGGCTCCGAGCTGTCAGCACAGAGCCCAGCGTGGGGCTTAAACCCACGAACTGCAAGATCATGACCCAAGCTGAAGTCAGACGCTTAACTGACTGAGCCACCCAGGCGCCCCTATAGTATTTATATTTAAAGTGCATTTCTCGAGTATTTATATTTAAAGTGCATTTCTCGTAAACAGTAACTAGTTGCATTTTAATCCATTCGGAGGAAGGTCTCTTCCATTAAAACGGAACACTTAATCTAATTACGTTTAATCTAATTATTCACATGGGAGTTAAATTCATTATCCTTCTATTTCTTTTATACAGGCCCAACACATACATACTTTTCCTGTTTTCTTTTGGATGGAGTAGTTTTCATATTCCATTTTTAAGGCTGTATTTCTTAATTGGATTATGGTTATGTTGTTAAAGGTTGCTACAGGAACAGAATACCTATGTTTCACTTACTGCACTTACCACGGGGGTCCTAGAAAGGAGCATAGCCCCTGCTTTGAGACCCAGAAAGGCTTCATGAGGTTAGCGCCGTGCCAGTGTTTTCATCCGGGAGCTTCACAGGTTTGCTTTTCTTACATGGAAGTCACTGGTCCATCTAGCATTTATTTTGATGTAGAGCGAGAAAAGGGATCCATTTCCTTTTCAGATGGACGCCCAGGGCGGCCGCTACTTTGTTTCAATGGACTTGAAACGCTACCTTGATGATGTCCGGAATGTCTGTGTGTATTTGGTTTGATCTCCTCACTTGTATTCGCTCCTATTGACCTGTCTTTGCCATGTACTAGTGCCGTGCGCTGAGTGATCGCTGCCTGATGATTCTGACGTGTGATAGATCTGAAGCCCCTTACGCAATTCTTTCCGACTCTTTCTGTATCACAGTACATGTGAACTGGATTGCATCGAAATTGCAGATGCATTCACAGGGGAGCAGACACTTTACGAAGTTGGTGCCGAGCTTTGCGGTTGGCCTTCCTGAAGGCTGTGTCCTGCTTCCTTTTCCAGAGCAGCAGCATTCTTGTCGTCAACGACCATCGCCTTTTCTTGGCCAATTTTCTAGATTAAAATCTTTTCACATTTTCTTTTCTTAAGTTAATTATTTATTTTTTAGAGGAAGAGAGAGAGAGCGAGCAAGCATGAGCAGGGTAGGGGCAGAGAGCCAGGGAGAGAGAGAGAATCCCAAGCAGCTCAGAGCCCGACGTGGGGCTCAGACTCACGAGCCGCGAGGTCATGACCTGAGCCAAAATCAAGAGTTGGACGCTTAACCAACTGAGCCACCCAGGAGGTGGCTTTTCACATCTTCACGCATTGCTGGGTTTAGAAGTCTAATAAGCAACACACTCTTCCCCTCTTAGATTCACTAATTGATTGCCCAGGAGGGTGAACGTTAGGGATCAATCAGTTATGACTGGGAAGCTGGTGGGAGAATTGAGCTTTTGGCCTGTGGCTGAGTGGGCTTGCTGTGATTTCACTTCCTCGAAGGGCCACTACCCTTGACACGGCACACAGGGCAGGCCAGAAGGAATGTGTCATAGTCAGATCCAGGAAGAGAGGGAGAGCCTGGAGGGAAATAAGCCCTACCAGCCAGGTTCCTCTTCCTAGTTTCTTGGATCATAGAAGTCACTGTCCCTTCCCTAGGGGAGCTGAGCACGGAGGGAGGCCAGGAGTAAGTTCCCCCACACACAAGCAAGGGCAAGACTGGGGCGGAAGAATTGGGGAAGGAGACTCTCTTTAAGTACCTACTAATGCAGTTGAATTTTTTCCCCTTATATTTATCAACAATTTATGAATCTTTGTGTGTGTGTGTGTGTGTGTGGCCCATTCATATCCTTGGGTCACTTTGTTACTGAGGTATCTGTCTTCTCTTAATGATTTGTTAACAGCTGCTTATATATATTATGACACTGTCCTGTTGTGAGCCATAATTTTGGATGAACAGCATTATCATTTCTTACTAAGGACTTTTTTGGATATTATTTTTCCCTTAGTTATTTCTCTTTTCTTGTCATTATAAATGGGATCCAATTTTCAATTTTATTTTAGTAATAGTATTTTTGTATTGATTTATATATATACATCCTGGGACTGGCCTGTTTATTAAAATGTCTTGCTGGTTTTAGTAGATGTTTGGTTGATTTCTCGGGTTTCCTAGGTAACTAGTCATATCACCTATAAATAATTTCTCTTACATTTATTTCTCTGAAATTTTTTATTCCTTTCTTGCAGTCTCTCAAACATAAAGAAGTTTTAAAAACTTGTGCAAATAGAAGGAATCTCTCTTTATGTTGTGGACTTAAACGGAAAGGCCCCTGGTGTTTTCATCATTGATTGTGATATTGACTGTAGATTTACGATGCAAGTTTGTTATTTTAAGGGAGAGTCTATTTCTGGTTTTCACATAGGGAGTGCATTGAATATGTAGATTGCTTTGGGTACTATCAACATTTTAACAGTGTTTGTTCTCCCAATCCATGAGCATGGAAGCTTTCTCCATTTCTTTGTGTCTTCTTCAGTTTCTCTCATAAGCTTTCTGTAGTTGTCAGTGTATAGATCTCTTTGGTTAAGTTGACTCCTAGGTATTTTATGGTTTTCGGTGCAATTGTAAATGGGATCGATCGCTTGGTTTCCCTTTCTGCTGCTTCATTATTGGTGCGTGGAAATGCCACAGATGTCTGTACTTTGATTTTATATCCTGTGACTTTGCTGAATTCGTGTATCCGTTCTAACAGTTTTTTGGTGGAGTCTTTTGGGTTTTCTACGTAGAGTATCATGTCTTCTGCCAAGGGTGGAAGTTTGACTTCTTCCTTGCTGGATTTGAATGCCTTTTATTTCTTTGTGTTGTCTTATTGCTGAGGGTAGGACTTAATATTCATTGATGGGTTTCCCAGTATCAAAACATCCTTACATTTGGGGGACATCTGTCAAGGTGTATGTTTTTAATATGCTGCTGAATTTAGTTTTCTAGTGTTGTAACTACAATTTCTCACATCCCTGTTAAGAAGGCAAAGTGGTCTTCAGTTGTTTATTGACACTATACTGCTCAATAAATTGGCCCCAAATTTAGTGGCTTAAAACCATAAAGCATTTATTGAGTCTTGAGTCAGGGGTATACACTGGACAGTTCTGAACTCAGTGAGGCCTGCTCATCTGTTTGCGGGCCCACTGAGTGTCGATCTAGTGACTGGACTTTGCTCCACGAGTCTCTCCTATCTCTCCAGCAGGCTAGCCCAGGCTCCTTCTCGTAGGGAGGGAAGATACAAGCACCAAGAAGCCCTAATGCTCAATCAAGCCCATTTCTAGCCTCTGCTTGGGTCTGACCAGCTAGTGTTCATTACCACGTCAGGTAGCCAAACCCAGAATCAAGGCCTGTGGGATTGGAGAGAGGAGCTGCAATACTAAATCCCAGCCCTAGAGCAAAGGGGCTGACTGGGGCCCCAACAGGGGGAGAGTGAAATATTAGGGCCCTTTCAGCAAGCAGCCATAGTCCTCAAGTTCCCTTTGTCCTGCTTTTGACTGTGTGTGTGTGTGTGTGTGTGTGTGTGTGTATGTTGGGACAGTAAAAATAATATGAGAATAATCTAGCTTTGGGGCTTTCAAAACTTTCCCTGAATACTATCTGGGCCCAGAATCTCTATGGAACATAAATCTCTTACAGATTTTCCAACGACTTACATGGCTATTGGTTTTGCTATTTCTTTACTGAGCCAATTTTAGTAACATCTTTTCCTGGAAAATCTTTTATCCGTGTTTTCAGATTTATTAGTAAAAAGAATGTGTAGTACTTGATTATAATTTAAATTTTGGACCCATAATTATGCCCCATTCTCGTTCTCTGCAACCGATCTTTCTCCTTGTTGGAACTTCTCAGAACTTTAGATATGGATTTGGTCTGTCTGAAGAATTAAGCCTTGGATTTATTAATCGAATCTATTGCTTGTATTTATGGCTTCTAAGGTAGTAATTTTTCCTTTTATTTTTTTTTATTTTTTAACATCTTCCTCTCTTCATTATTGGCTTTGGTTTTTCTTCTAGTTCATTCATATTCATATATTTTGGTAATAAACACATCTAAAACCGTACATTTTCCTGTTACTACATTTTTGCCTCCCTCCCATATATTTTGTTGGGTAGTATTCTAGAGACAGAATTTAAAACATTTTCTACTTTAAAAATGTTTCTTTTGTCTGGGGAAGATTGCTGTTTGAAGATTGACATATGACCTCTTGTGGTGCAGGTTTTCTGTGAAAGACTGTGAATTCCAAGACCAGTGCAAGTTTTATTTTAAATATGTGAAAAACTTCTTACGGTGCCACCACTCCAAAATGAAAAAAGTGTAGATTTAGAAACATAGCTGCTTGGGGGTGGGGGGGGCCGCCTGGGTGGCTCAGCGGGCAGGGCATTTGACTCTTGATTTCGGCTCAGGGCATCATCCATGACTTTGAGCCCTACACTGGGCTCTGTGCCGACAGTATGGAGCCTGCTTGAGATTCTCTCTCCCCCTCTCTCTGCCCCTCACCCTCTTGTGCCCTCTCTGAAAATAAATAAATACAGTTTAAAAAGGTATTTTAGAATTTCAATGATACAGTATCTTTTTTTTTTTTATTTATTTATTTTGAGAGAGAGGGCGTGAGTGGTGGGGAGGCAGAGAGCGGGAGAGAGAGAGAATCGCAAGCAGGCTCCGTGTGGTCAGCGCAGAGCCCGGTGTGGGGCTCGAACTCATGAACAGTGAGATCGCGACCTGAGCCAAAATCAAGAATTGGATGTTCAACTGACTGAGTCACTCAGGTATCCCTGATCATCTTTTTTAAGTATTCCTTTTTCAAAAAAAAAAAGCAACAAAATGTCTCAGCGGTAGTTACCTGAGATCTTGTCACTGTCCCGTGGTGCTCGCATTGCAAATGGACATGTTGGAAGACTTGGGTATTCCTGAGTACTTTTTCTCCCCAAAGACTCCTCCCTCAAAGCTTTCTTTTTAAATAACCAATTTTGTTTTCGGCATTACACGTCTTTTCCGTTAAGGAATTTTTTTTTAAAAAATCAACCTACACTTAAATGTTATTTGCACGTATAATTGCTAGCAAGTTACACAGGAAGTAGAGGATTACAGGATTTTAGAGAAACGTGAGAATGCAGAAGCCCGCCCCGTTGTGCGGCCACTACCCTCTTCCCCCTCCCCTCGATAGATGTTCGCGGAGTGCCTACCGCGTGCCTGATACCACGTGTGTGTGTGCGGTCACTCCTGAATCTTCCCTCGACCCTCCTCCCAGAACACAGGGCCGCCAGTTACTTAAAAGCCAAGGGTTGATGGAGGGTAGGAGTCCAGTGCATATACCAGCATTCTGATGGGACACATTCTGGGGATTTTGCTCCTAAAACCATAATACTACATTCCTGGGACGCCAAAAAGCCAGAGTGACGACCCATCAGTCTGTCATTTTTCGGATGAGGAAGGTAGGCCTGAGAAGGTCAAGTGACTTGTCCAAAGAGAGATACCAACCTAGTGAAGGGGCAGGGATTTCATGGAGGCACAGATGGGGTATCGATGGAAAAATAAGTAAATACACGTGAATATCTTTTTTCTTTTGTTCTTAAAACTTCTGTTCAGTCGCATGCTCCACCAACTGAGCCAGCCAGGTGCCCTAAATATATTTTTCTTTGAAAACAGCTTTTTGTTTTGTTTTGTTTAAATCAGTATCAGAAGTATTTAAAATGTGTCATCTTAAATTTAAATGCACTACCTTTTTTTGGTGTTACGTGTAGGCATGCAGAGTGTGCCGTGAGCATGATTCCCCTGGCTGGGGTCAAGATCCTGTAGGCTTGAAAAGGAACATTACCCCTGGGGGAGGGGGGGTGTGTTTCCCAAAGCAGAGCAGTCGGAAGCCTAGGGCTGGCTGTTTGTGTCAGAGCAGTCGGTTGGTTACAGAGGGCAGGTTCCCATTCTTTTTAGGGACTCCAGGCTCCTTATGAAATGTCCCAAAAGGTATACGAGCAGGGCCAGGCTAGACCTGGACGCCCTTGCCTTTGTCCACTGACAAGCGGCGGTTAGCTTAGACCTCATCAATCTCTCATTTACTTCATTTAGCTTACCGGAGGCCCTCCTAGAACTTTTAGCTCTTTCAGAAACAGGTTGAGACCTTCTGCAGGTGAAATGGAAACAATGATATGCTAATGTAATCACAGTGTCCCCCCCCCCCCCCCCCCCCCCCCCCCACCGGGTTTTATCATCCATGTGACTACTTCCTACATATGTCGCTTTCTCAGCCCTGGCTGCTGTTCTGCGTGCCTCCCCTTTGTGCCTGTGAACCCCTGTCCCTTAGGACACCTCCTTGGCCACTGTCCTCTTACCTCCACCCTCCGTTCTTTGCTCCAAGTTGTGGGAGGCATTCTCCCTGGGGGCTCCGCCATCTTGGTCTTGACACCATTGTCTTCTCCCCTTTATACTCTGAAATCTTTCATAATTGAACTTGTGACCTTTGACTCTCGAACCCCAAGGGGGCTGCCAACATTGCAGGTGCTCAGTAAAGGCCGGTGGGTTCGATGATGGCCTCATGATGGTGTGAGCTTACTGTTACCAGTTTATGTCTCATACGTTTCCGCTCGTTAGGTGTTGCATCCGTTTGAACGTGGAGAGTGAGCTGTGGTTCCCTTCCAATCTGTGGGCTGTACGTGGTATGTGGGAGATGCTCGATTGTCCCGTGGATGAAACGATGGCTGTTCCGGAGCAGTAGAGTGAAGCCTGCTTTGACTCCAATAGAAGTCAGCCATCAGGGATATGCCCGCAGTAGGAGCAGGCTTTGTGCTTTGATTTCAGGGATTGTTGGTCCGGAGGCCAGGGTCTCTGAGACCCATTGGTCTACCAGGTGGCCTGCATTAGAATCATCCATGGGGCTCGTTGTGAGTACAGATTCATACCCCACCTGTTGCTGTGCTCCGAATCAGGATCTTCTCTCTGCTGGGATGGGGACCTGCTTATTTATCCAGCAGCTTCAGTAATTCAGCACGTAGCAGTGTAGACCAGCTGTGATCCGAGCAGCCCAGGAAACTCCCAAGTCTCCCAACTTGGCGTTGAGAACTTCATGACATTTTTATGTACGTGTATCACCCGCGCTATCATTTACTTAAATAGCATCTTTTCTTACTTTATCTTAAAGTTTCCTTTCAGCCAATGCATACACATTTTACTTACATTTAAGGAGGCAATTGTGCTTCCATATTATAAGCAGAAGGCCAATATCACTTGTCACAAACAGTATACAAATAAAGGGAAGGAAACCAAAGCGGTGTGATTAAATTCCAGCCAGACACTAGTTCCTGTTGATGTCCCTGAGCTAGAGCCCTGCCCCCTTTGTGGAAAAGGGTGGCCAGTGGCTGAGGAGGTGTTAGGTATATTACACCAAACAGACATTGCCCATCGCCCTGATTCAAGGTCTTGTAAGGGGTCTAAGAAATAACTTGTCCCCTCTGACCAGTGTCCTGTCCTAGAGCATCTCACTCCCACCCAGCATTGGGTCTGACGTCGAGGGGTGCTGATGTGTGTGGGTCCTGAGAGACTCAAGGTCTGGATTCCTTCGGTGAAGATCCCAGAATGCTTTGGTGACCCTTTATCTCAAGGAGAGGGGAGGAGGCCCGGAGCCTTCCAGTGGCCATGAAGTGCTTTTGACTGTGCACTCCTGGGTGTGAGTCCAAAGGCCAGGTGAGGGTTAAGGCCTGAATCGGGGGATACATAAATGACACCTGAACCGGGTAGCAGCCCTGGGAGCTTAGTGCCCTCTCCGGAGGGGAGGGGAAGCTGCTGGGAAAGCAGTGTGCAGGTGCAGGCGTTGTCTTGTTGATGAGGAGGTTGGCATTTTCTCCCTTGACCCACGCTTTTAGCCAGGGCATTTTCTTTCTTTTTTATATTTTTAAACTTTTATTTAAATCCAAGTTAGTGAGCATGTAGTGTAATAATGATTTCAGGAGTAGAATTTAGTGATTCATCCCTTACATACAACACCCAGTGCTCATCCCGAAAAGTGCCCTCCTTAACGCCCGCCGCCCGTTTAACCCATCCCCCCACCCACTTCCCCTCCAGCAATGCTCAGTTCGTTCTCTGCACTTGAGAGTCTCTTACGGTTTGCTTCCCTCTCAGTTTTTATAGTTTTCCTTCCCTTCTGCTATGTTCATCTCTTTTCTTTCTTAAGTTCCACATACAACTGAACCCATGTGATATTTATGTTTCTCTGACTGACTTGTCTCGCTTAGCAGAAAACGTTCTAGTTCCATCCACGTTGTTGCCAATGGCAAGATTTCATTCTTTTTGATCGCCAAGTAGTATTCCATTGCATATATATATACACCACATCTTCTTTATGTGTCTGTCAGTCGATGGACATTGGGCTCCTTCCGTAAGTTGGCTATTGTTGATAGTTCAGCGAGGGCATTTTCACGCATCTCACGTGACACCTTCTGGACTTTGTCCCCTCTATCACATCCATTCAACACGATTATTTGGCATGTAGTAGGTCCCAAGGGCTAGGGCTGGGGGCTCAGGGTAACACGCAGCCCCTCTGTCAAGAGGCCAGCCCCCGGTGGCCAGGTAATGACCACATGCCATGGCACAAGGCTCCGCGTCAGGAAGAGTGCACACGGCGCCCAGAGGGCCTTGTGGGAGGCTTTGGGCAGTGCTCCAGGTGGGACAGGGACCTGTTGTACCTGGAGGGTGCAGAGGGACTTCCAGTGACACAGAGAATTGGCTGTGCAGCAAGTTGGAGGCCCTGTTGAGTTGGGTGGGGCAGGGCTGCCGGGAGCTCTGGTCACCACCGGGTCACCTCTGGTGGGGTCCAGGTCACATGGGAAACCTGAAGCTAGAGGGGAGACCGGGGGGCAGAGCGAAGGGTCAGTGGGCCCAGGTTGCCTGGTGCCAGCTTTGGCTGAGAGTGGGGGCTGGGCCCAGGATGTGCCCTGTCACAGCCCACCTTCTGCTGAGAGCCTGACCACTGCCTGCCTCCAGCCCTGCTCCGTCTAACCGGAGCCCCTGATTGGATCATGCCACTGCGGAGCGGGATTGTGGCCCTGAGGGACTCTGGGTCTGAGGTGACCGCGGCGGGTGGATTTGAGCCTGTCCTCTGCCACCTGCCGGGGGTGTGAGCTCTGGCAAGGCACCTGGCCTCCCCAAGGCTCGTTTCCCATCCATCCATCCCACGCGTGCATGTCGGGAGAATGGGGTGCACACAACTGGCCGCGGCAATTTGAGTTGGGTAGGGTAACCCGCAGAAGGCACTTTGTGAACCGTAAAATGCGGACTGCTGGGAGACATCAGATACAAGACCGCCATCTATCACACACACACACACACACACACACACACACACACACACTCCTACACCGAGGCCACTATACACAGTTCTTCAAGAAATGTGCACAGTCAGGCCCCGTGGCGGGAACTTCCTCACGTGCCGGTCACCTGGGGAGGGGCAGGTGAGCCTTGCTGTGGGGATGACACCACAGGCAGCTATCCCTGTCTTTGGCCTGAATTCCTGTCCCTTCTCCCCCTCCCTTTCTCAAAGTCTGCCTTCTAGAGCTCTAAAGTGTGCACGTGTGTGCGTACGTGCGCACGTGTATTTTCAGGAGGAGAGTTTCGCTCCATGTGGCTCCGATTTATGCTGATACTCTCGAGTTAAAAAATATAAATTCCTTTATTTCCACAGAAAATCGATGCGATGATTTCTTTGCTCCCCACCCAGCCCTCCTCTCGGAAAGTAATCTTCAGGGACACGCGGGAAAAGTTAGTAGAATTCCAGCATGTGCCAGCGTGGGGACCCTGCTTCCTGTTAGTCTCAGTTTTTCTATTTTCTTCTTGGGAGCACAGAGGGTACTGAAGTCTTTACAGGGATGTGCTGGCCAGCCAGTGGCACGTACCTTCTGCTCTCTGATGGGCTGAGTCTGCGTCTGCAGCCATCAGGTAGGTGAGGGAAGGAAAAGACGAAGACCAGAAAGTCTATGGTCATGTGGCTTCTTGATGCTGAAAACCAAATATTTGTCTTTCAATAGTTTTTGGTTTGCATCTGGAAATGTGTCTCCAGGGAAAACCACTTAGAATGCGCCAGTATACCCGAGCTCACTCACAGGTAGAGAAAGCCATTATGCTAACTTTTTCTGCCTTGGGATATAGAAGGAGGAGACAACATATGTCACAGAGGTGATGGTCAGGTGGCTTTCCTGGATGGAGGACATATCCAGAACTTTTCAGTTTGTTTGTTTATTTTGAGAGAGAAGGAGAGCGAATGCACGAGCAAGGGAGGGACAGAGAAAGAGAGGGAGGGAGGGAGACAGAGAATCCCAAGCAGGCGCCTTGCTGTCAGCGCAGAGCCCGATGCGGGGCTCGATCCCATGAACCGTGAGATCATGACTTGGGCCAAAATCAAGAGTCGGACGCTCAACCCGCTGATCTACCTGGGCGCCCCCAGAACTTTTAAAATATGAGTTAGGCATCTAGTTTCATCCTAAAGCTGGGGCTTCAGAGAGGAGCTCCCTCTTTGTATAAGGAATGATGCAAATATTTAGCTTACGGTGGATAGATCTGGATCCTGCTCCCTTATAACACTTGCATACTAAAGCAGGCATCTCTGGCAGCCACCCCCCCCCCCCCCCCCCAACTTAGCTTTCTTTAACATATTTAAAGAGCAAATAATTTTGGTATTGTGGTCTGCTACAGACATCATTTGTAGTTTAGCCAGGATATTATTTGAGAACTGAAAGCTCTCTAGGTATTACATCCGTATATAAACCATGTGTTAGAAAGATATAAATTCAGTTTTGAAATATTTGTTAGGCTGCTTTTGGCTTTCAATCCGTGCCAAACATGTGCTTTAGTGATGGATGGACTCATGTGGACCCCTGAATGAAACTCTTTATTGTGTATAGATTTTGTCTTCCAGCAGCTGGGGTAGGCAGGCTGTGAGATGAAGAAGATCCAGTTACTTAAGAGGTGTGTTTTCGAGGGAGCTTGCAATCCCTCTTTCCCCTTCGAAATATGCCACTGGGTTGTTTGGTCTCAAACTTTGTGCCCCAGTAAATGCAGTCGTTCAGTCTGAACTGATTGACAATAATTAACGTCTGGCGTTCTTGCGTTAACTTCAAATTCTGAAACTAGGATGTGTGCCTAAGAATTGATTGACATGTTTTGGCTTTTGGGGCCAGTGAGCTAGCTATTCAAGAAGCCTGGATCTCAGGGCTGCCAGATAAAACAGAGGACTCCTCGTTCAGTCTAAATTTCAGATCAGCGTCGCATAATTTTTTAGTGTAAGTATGGCCCCAATATTCCAGGGCACATACTTCTATTTCAAAAAAAAAAAAAAAAAGTCATTGCTTGTTGATCTAAAATTCAGATCGAACTGGACGGCACGTTTTTGTTTGCTACTTCTGGCAGCTTTGCGTAAATCTTGATTTATTGTCAGTTCTCATAAACAGTGGCTGTCAAAGAAAATTCCTCAGCGATGAAGGTTTTGTGAGTTTGAAAGCCCGTGGGGAATGGAGACGACGGAGACGAGACGGTGTCGGTCCACAGGATAAACACGAATGTCTGTTAGAACAAAGTCTAAGAGCGGACCGATAGAGCGAGTCGGATGCGCTTCCGATTGGACTCGAGACAACACCTTTGTCTCCTTCTGGGCGTCCCCTTCCTCACAGTTGCTGTCCTTGTTGTTTGTGCCTCGCTGTGCAGGCAGACCTGGGATGTGGTCTGAGAAGCCGCCTTCTCCCTCCCACCCTTCCTCCCTCTACACCCCCGCTTCCCCCCACATGCGAATGCCCAGATCGCACCTGTTCGAAGCCTGGGATAATTGGCACCCTTTTCGCGAAGACTCCTGGGCCATCTCTACTGCGGTCAGTTTCCTCCTTCAACTCTGAGCACACTTATAGTTGCTTTCCTTTCCAGTCGTCTTTGGCAGACCTTGTGCTCCATGAAGGCAGAATCAAGTCTGATAGGAGGAAGGACACACAGCATGGAAGCTGTCAGGAAACTGACGGAAGAACTTTTTTTCTTCCCTCCAAAGCGGCTGCTTCAGATTGAGCGCTGCCATGGATTAGGTGTTAAGCCTTTCTCTCCATGAATCCTCTTCTACAATTTTCTCCGTTCTGACAAGGGTTAAGCATCGTGTATTCTGTTATGTACGTCAGAAAAGTCCCAGAGAGGCAGAGGTTGAACTTGGTCTGGACTCACATGGACCGATGCAGTGCTCTCGGCTGCTACCCTGCACCGCCTCCCCGCCACAGACGGGAGATCACCACTCACTGGAGGTGACTGGGGAAGATTCTGGTTGGCTCGGTAGTTGTTTGCTTGTTCGCTTTAGAAAGAAGCCTGTTTAATATTCTTTAAAAAATTTTTAATGTTTATTTTTGAGAGAGAGAGTGAGACAGAGCGTGAGTGGAGGAGGGCCAGAGAGAGGGAGACACGGAATCCAAACCAGGCTCCAGGCTCCAGGTTCCAGGCTCCGAGCTGTCAGCACAGAGCCCGACGTGGGGCTCGAACCCACGGACCGTGAGAACATGACCTGAGCCGAAGTCGGACGCTCAACCGACGGAGCCACCCAGGCTCCCCAGCCTGTTTAATATTCTTAACACATAAAGTTTCGTATAAATAAATTAGAACAATTAAAAATGGGCAAGAGATGTGAAAACATAATCCCCAAATTAAGAAATGAAAAATAACTGATAAAAATATGAAAAAGCTTAACTTCAGTGACAAGTGCACATTAAAACAACCAAGAGATTGTGAGGTGTTTTTGTTTGTTTGTTTGTTTGTTTGTTTGTTTGTTTTCAAATGCTCGCATGGTTTTTAGAGGGCTTTTTCAGAACTTTTGGCTCCTGAGCATTTTTGGCTATGGTTGGCTACTGACTTGTCAACCTGCCAGGCTGGATAAACAGAAAACAGTCATGCTTCATGTCCAGCAAAGGTCGGGGGGCCTTTGTCCACTCCCCACATGCTCTCCCCTGTCTCCAGGATTCCTTTGAGCAGGGAGGCCACGGAACATTGTGTCTCCTCTTGTCGATGCCACTGTTGATATCCTGGAGGGGGAAAGACGAGGCAAGCTTCCAGTAACGCCCGTGGTGAGAGGATATGCCACGTGGATGGCGGATAAGTGCTGATTTTATAGAGGGGCAAGAGTCCATTTAGAACAATTAATGGAGCATCAGTATGAATTTTAAACCAGCGCAATGGCACTCACCCACAAAGGCACTCGCTCCGGTAAGATACTTGTTGTCCCTTACGAGAGATTGGCCAGTTCTGTCGTCTTGTGGGAATAGATCAGACTAAAGATGGGTATTACTGGGAGGAAATTGTTTAAAAGTTCCTAAACTGGACAATTTTCTTTGCTTTTTTGGCTTTCTCTGTGTAAGATGAGGCCAGGATTTAAAGATAACTAAGCACATTGTTCAGTTTCAAAAACTGAGAACAGAAGGGTTTCTAATTGAAACGGTTAAAAATGCTCCTGAGTCATTTCTGTATGCCTACTAAATATTTGTCAAGTTGCATGGAATTAAAACTTGCCCAAACTCAGGGCTCTGACCCTGTCTTATAATAGTTTTGTTTATCCTGTTTGACCATTTAGATTAGGATTCCCATTTGGGTCCCTCAAATTCAACGGGCAAAATCAACAACCGGAAGATGAAAAGTTGTAAAAATACTGTCTGCGCCTGCCTCCCGATAGCCACGTTTTTGCCTTGGTCATTGGGATTTGGGCAGGAATTCCTTGGCTGATTCCCACCCATCTCCCGTCCTTACTTCCTCCAGGCACAGGACTCCCAGTCTTGCGCGTTCCCCACCCCCAAACTGCCTGAGCCACAGGAGTCCCTACGGTTGAGTGTCCAGCAGACAGAGGAGGGGGAGGAAAAGTTCCTGTAGTAGGGGCACGAGGCATAGGCTGTGCCCCCGGTGTCGCATTTTGGAATTCTGAACATATTTTCTCATGAACACACGTGGGGTTTCAGGTCTATAAACCATTACCTGAGTTAAAACTCAAAGTGTTTTTTTTTTTTTTTCCTCATGAAAAAAGATGAAGCGTTTCAAATGGTGGGAGAAGAGTCAACTACATTATGAGTTAGTAAGTGTTCGAGAGCCAGCCTTCGAGAACGGCTGGAGTCAATAGCATCCCATTCGGATAATCAGCCTGTGCTTGCTTATTTTCGGTGTTCGGCATGCTTGCTGAGGGACAGCTCTCCCCTGGCTCGATGGCAGGTACACGCTCTTGAGGAGAGAAGGAAACATCAGGCTCTTGTGATTACAGTTTCTGTTACGGTCCCTCAGTTCTCTGTTCTGATCTTAATTTTGCTTTTCAAGGAAGATCTCCTGCTGGGAAGATCATGAGCAAAATGCCTTAGATGGGGATTCGCGTTGACTTGCCAGTTCTTTCTCCTTATAAATAAGTAAATTGGAATTCTGGCTTATAAATAAGATATATGTGGGTTTTGTTCTATGCATTGACCTGCAATGGCCTGGACATTGCTGGGTGAGCTCAACACCACCTGTCAGAACCTCCGAGATTAGAACCAGGACCTGGCCCCTTCCCCTTTGTCATTAGGATCACAGTAAGGCTGTGGGAACCTTTCATTTGTTTGATGATAATCCATGAAATAAATACCTGTCTGCACATGGATGTAGGAGTGAATTTGACAAACCAGGCATCTACCTCTTGAGGGTTTTTTTTTTTTTAATATTTACTTACTTATTTATTTTGAGAGGGATAGAGTACAAGCAGGGGAAGGGCAGAGGGAGGGGGAAACAGGATTCCGAGCAGCCTCTTTGCTGTCAGCACCGAGCCTGATGCAGGGCTCGAACCCGTGAACCGTGAGATGGTGACCCGAGCCAAAGCCAAGAGCCAGACACTTAACCTAAGACCGAGCCACCCAGGCGCCCAGCCTCTCGAGGTTTTAGATTGGGGGTCAAGGAGGTGAGGGCAGAACAAAAGGATAAATAAATAAAACAAGTTTAGGTACTTAACAGTTGTGGGAAAGGAAAACATAGAATGATGGTCTGGAGAAGATCTTGGGTCGGGAGGAAGCCTCTCTGAAGCGGTAACGTTTGAGCTGAGACATGCGTAATGAGATCTGGGGTCATGCACAGGCTTCAGGGCTGGCGTGTTCAGCAGAGGGAGCAGCGAATGGAGAACACACAAGGTACGACTTAGCCGGGCGCATGGAGGTGGTAGAAAGGGTGGTCGGTGTGGTCGCCACAGAGTGAGCAACATGGAGGGATCAGGGATGGAGCTTTAGGACACAGGAAGGAGTTGAACTCATTCCGAGTGTTTCTAGGCCGGAGCGATTGTTAACGTATGGAGCACGGATCCCAGAACGTGGCTGTGCGGGTGACCTCCTGGCTTCACGATGTGTTTGACCGCGGGGCTTAATTTCTCTCTGCCTGTTTTCTCATGTATTAAACAACAGTAAGCATCAGAGAGTGTTGTGCCGTTTAAACAAGCCAAACCTTAAAGGGTTCGTGTGGGGCTTGGTGCGTAGCAGCTCAGTTAGCATTCACCCTTGCGATCGATAAGTGCTTATTGTCACCTGCAGCTCAACGCTGCCTCTTTGTCCTGTGAATGGTTCTCGGTTGTCTGTTCTTCTCCAGCCCTCATACTCTCCGTTCTCGCGTCGCGAATGTTTCCGATGCGAATTATTTACTCTGCTTAAAAACTCTAAAATGCCTTCCCATTGGGCTCAGATATCTCTTGGTGGATGACCATGCTGTAGATTTTTGCTCTTCTCAAGGGTCCCCCTCCTTTAAGATTGGAAGAGGGAGACCTGCAGGTGATGAGGCTACCAAGAAGGATTCAGTTAAGAAGTGGGAAAGTTTTTAGAAGACGAAGAGAGAAAAAGCACAAAGAAGCTCCTTGGATTTGTTGTTGACTGAGGGTCATAAGAAAGGGCTGTGTCAGATCACCCGGCCATGTGACCATGAGACTTAAGGGTCACTGAATGGTGGTAGCATTGGCAAGACGTGTGACACAGAGTGCCTTGTTTTCTGACTGGGGAATGGAATGAAACCTTTGATTTTTTTTTTTAGTTTAAATTCAAGTTAGTTAACATACAGTGTAATTGTGGCTTCAGTGGTAGAACCCAGTAATTCATCTCTTACATATGACGCCCAATGCTCATCCCAGCAGGTGCCCTCCTTAATGCCCATCACCCATCTAGCCAATCCCCCTCCCCACCTCCCCTCCAGCAACCCTCAGTCTGTTCTCTATATATAAGAGTCTCTTAGGGTTTGCCCCCCCCCCGTTTTTATCTGATTTTTCCTTCCCTTCCCCTATGTTCATCTCTTGAGTTTCTCAGTTCCACATAGGAGTGAAGTCATATGGTAACTGTCTCTCTCTTGCATGACTTACTTCACTTAGCATAACACATTCTAGTTCCATCCACGTTGTTGCAGATGTCAAGATTTCATTCTTTTTCATAGCCGAGTAGTACTCTGGTGTATATACACCACATCTTCTTTATCCATTTATCGGTCGGTGGACATTTGGTCTCTTTCCATAATTTGGCTATTTTTGATAGCGCTGCTATAAACATTGGGGTGCACGTGCCCCTTTGAATCAGTATGTTTGTATCCTGTGGGTAAGTTCCTAGTAGAGCAAATGCTGGGTCGTAGGGTAGGAAAGCTTTGCTTTTTAAACGTGCCAAATTTGAGAAGGTGATGGCGATCAGACACAGGAATTAAAATTACAGACTGCACTTGGCTGAGTTGGTCGGATGGGAAAATATTGATTTGGGCAACATCAGCTTAACATTAATGAGTGCTGTGGGGGACAGAGTAGAGAGGGAAGATGGCCCAGAGCTGTGACTTGGGGACTGTCCAAGGCCCCCAGGGAGAGAGGAAGGCTGGAGAAATGGGGGATGAGTGGAGCAAGGCAAGACCTGGTCAGAGAGCACTCGGGGGCTGCCGAGTCAGTGTCTATGCTAGCAGAAGATGGTCCGCGGTGACCGATGGTGCAGCAAGGATATGAGAAAGAGCCCTCAGATGGGACAGAACTTTTAGCAGAGATGTAAGGTGACCGCTCCCTCACTGTGGCACACTTCCGTTTGCTAAGTTTACGATAGTGGGTGGAATAAACTCATTTTCACTTTTGTCCTTTTTGCTGTTAACTTTCAAAAATGGCTTCTAGAGTATGGATTGTAACCCTTGGTTCCATTCGTTTCCGTTTAGATCATTTCTTGCAAAGTAAATTTGGGAAAATTCTGACTCCATCCCAGCCCCCAAAAGTAATCAAATGAATTCCTGCAGCACGTATCTGTCCCTGGGGTGAAGGGCAAAGTGAATGAATGTATTGGAAATGCAAAGGGCTTGGGTTTTGCCATTAATTCTGCCATTTGTTGTTAGGCAGCATTAAGAATAATCGTGTCATTCAGCCTGACCGTTTGTAAAATGGTCCTTCCATTAGCTTCCACCGACCAGCAAAGGGTATAAAAAGAAGTTAATGTTGTAAATGATTTTGCTCCCCATGGAAGGGAGACACTATGGGCATGAAGAATCATTTTTCTGTGTAGTGGAGACAACGGATGCTTTGGGTATGAATCCATTTGAAGCATTTATGGGAAGCTATAACCAGCTTTCTTTGGGTTTTGAAATGACGTATAAAACATCTTTTCAAAATTGTAATTGTTCCCTAGTGCTTGGTTGCTTTTATTTCCAAATGGGCTGCCTAAGGCTGGCATGCCTAAGTCTGTGTATCTGTGATGCCAGGAAAGCTGGTAAGAAAGTAAAATGTGCAAACAGTCAGTTTGTTGTCATGAGTCTGAATGATTGATGTTTTTAAGTTGATTTTTTTATTCATCATAAAAGTTTATCCATCATAAAAGTAATATGTGCTGACTACAGAAAAATCAGAGATACATACAAAAACATAAAGAAGAAAAACAACGAATTCATAGCCCCAACACCCAGAAAAAAACCTGAAAGAGCATTTTGGTTTATTTCTTTCCAAACACTGATTTTAACACAAACAAAAACTAAGCTAAATGACACCCATGTACACTTTGCATCTGTGATCTCACTTGGTCCTTTTGCCAGCCTTCTGTGGCGGGCGATGGTCCCATCGCCTCCCGGACACACAAAGAATCTGAGTGTCGAGCAGGGGACACTCGCCCAAGGTCATGCGTGTGTGGCCTGTGATGGCCTTTCAATTGCTTGAGGATCAACTACTTCTGCACAGCCCTCTGCCTTTTCATACTCCGGGAGACCTTGTCAATTACTTGACGCTTTTCACTTGACTGTGGCTGCCTTGTCTTCCGCCTGAACGAAGAGCAATGTAACAGTCAAGGGCAGGCACTCTGGTCAGCGGTGTTTGGAGCCCTCCGTGGTGACCAGGCGTCTCTGAACTTCTGATACTGAATTTCTCCAGAACGACATTATTCCTGTGAGATTCAGATTAAGTTTTAAAAATGATACATAGTAGACTTGTTTTTATTTTACGTATCTAATTTTTTTTTAATGTACAGAGAGAGAGCAAGCGGAGAGGAGGGGCAGAGGGGGGGGGGGGAGAGAGAGAGAGAGAGAGAGAGAGAGAGAGAGAGAAAATCCCAAGCAGGCTCCACGCTCAGTGCAGAGCCTGATGAAGGGCTCGATCCCATGACCCTGGGGATCGTGACCTGAGCCGAAATCAGGAGTCGGATGGATGCTCAACCTACTGAGCCACCCAGGCGCCCCAGTAGACTTTATTTTAAAGGACAGTTTTCGATTTGTAGGAAAATGGAGAAGATCGTGTAGATTGTTTACACCTTCCCCACCTCCACGTTCCCCTGTTATAAACATCTTAAGTTAAAATTGTACCTTTGTTACAACTAATGAACCAAAATTGATAGCTTTTCAGCTGAACTTCATACTTCCTTCAGATTTCCTTACTTTTTATCTCACGTTCTTTTCTGTTTCTCCATCCCACCCAGCATGTGGCCCCAGATGACATTTAGTCGTCCTGCCTCCTTGGGCTCCTCTTGGCTGTGAAGGTTTCTTAGAGTGCTTGTCTTTGATGGCCTGGACAGTTTCAGGGTGTGCTGGTTACGTATATCATAGGATGCACCTTTTTTGGCATGTGTCTCAGGTCAGACTGGGGTCATGGGTCTGGGAGAGCAAGACTACAGAGGTAAAGTGTCATTTTTATCACATCTTATGGAACGTACATGCCACCAACATGACGGGACTGTTTATTTGCCCTTGATCCTCTGGCTAAAGTAGCTTTTTCAGGTTTTTCCTGAAATTCTCAAAATCTAAAATTACTCTTTTCAGATTGACTTTTGCCATGGTTCTTTTGAGCATCCCTGGGCTGTCGTTTTAAAATCACATTCCTGGGGCACCTGGATGGCTTAGTCAGTTAAGCATCCAACTTTCGGTTTTAGCTCAGGTCATGATCTCCCGGTTTGTGGGTTTGAGCCCTGCATCGGGCTCCACGCTGACAGCATCGAGCCTGCTTGGGATTCTCTCTCTCTCCCTCTGTTGTCTCTCTTCCTCCCCCCAAATGAAAATAAAATAAACGTAGGGAAAAAAAAGGTTTAAAATCACATTCCTAATTTCCATCCAGGGAGTCTGCAGATGAAACGCAAGAGTGACAGTATTATTCGGTAAGGCTGCAGATAGGGATCTGAACCAAGGAAATATATTTGTGCTTTATGGGAATGTTGCCACTGTATTTGCCTGCAGCAAGGAGCACGTCAGTCAGTTCTATAAATTTTTTTTAGCTCTCACATATTTGGGGCTAAGGAAAATGCATTACGAGTTTCCTAAGCCCAAGTCCCCAGATTGTTACGCAGCTCATAATGGCCACCTCGACCTTTCTCTGCCCCACCCCACCCACCCCCAGCTAGATTTTCAAAAGAATATTTATCTTAATGCTATTTTTAGTGCCTCAGATCAATTCTTCTCCCTTAGGTCCATGTAGGGGAAAGGCAGAACTCCAGGTGTGATGTTTAAGTTTTACCTTGACTAGTAATCTCATCTGAGTTTGCTTCCCCAGCGGCCCAGGGGCACCCTGAGCGGATCCCCACCAGTCCCTAAACCCGGCATTTTCTAATGATCGATAGCCCACGGTCATTTTCCCTGCCATCAGGGTGGTTTGGTCAGACACCGTCTGGAAGTCTAGAAACATGGATTTGGACATCCTAAACTGACTTCATGCAATAAGCTTTTTTGAAAGCTCTTTGACTGCATTGAGCTTCCTCAACCTTGTGAGAATCCAGAAGGGAGAGAATGTGCTTCCCATCCTGCAGAGGGCAGACAGGACTTCAGGGGCAGGCCTGGAGAGCAGAGGTGCGAGAACTCAAGCTCAGGGCCGGATTTTGCTGCTCCAAGATGGCTGTTGTTCTCTGTCTCACAACTCCGTCTCTGTCTCTGTCTCCACCTCTGCGGAGCTGAAGCCCTTGGTTGGCCATCGGAAAGTTGTTCCCTTAGCAAAGCAGGCAAAGGAGGCTGGGCCATGGGCAGCCAGGCTCTGGGTGACTCACATGGTGGGGAGAGATCCAAAGTCACTTTGCGGGCGGGGGGTGGGGGTGGGGGTGGTCTTCATTACTGGTTTTTTTCCAAGACCTTAGAACCCATCCCTGTGAAGATTCTTTCTTGCCAGCCGAATCAGGTCTTCTACGTCCCCTCTTGACCGGCCACAGTCAGGTCTGAAGATGAAAACCTCAGACGAGGACACAAGCAAAGCAAACACACGTGTTATTGCAGAAGATAATTGTGTGAGGAACCAAACTATCTAATATCCTTTTTTTCCACCACGAGACCGAGGAAAACTGGCCATTTTATCAACCTGGCCAGCAGTGTGTCTGGTCACCCAGCAGACAAAAAGCCAGAAGTCCCTCCTCACTGTAAGCTATTCCTATTTTTTTTATCTAGGCAACCGAATTTTGTTGATGCCTAAATATTAGGAAAAACAAAATGTATGCAAACTATCTATTTTATAAGGTCCTATTTTTTTCCCCTGGGTTTCTAGGACTCGAATGTACGCATCGTTCAGGACCTGCTTTTATGGTTTGTCAACAAGATCACTCCATAAAATACATTCTGATATCTCACAGCTGTGTATAATTTATTCTGTCTATCCATGCAGCACAAATAAAATTTTTATTTGCATCGTCTAAGAGAAAGAGCAGTGTATAAATACATAAGCAAAGCTCATAAGAAACGGTCTTCTGCCTACAGATACTGCTGGGGGGATATTGTGCAACCAATTAAAAAGCGGAGGGAGGGCTTCATTATCCATGTGCATAGACAATAAATACCGTGCACAGCAAACAGTGCCGTTACTCAATTTCTTAAAAAGGTTGCACAACATTCTCCTAGTGCCGGCAGAGCCTGCCTCTAAATTCTCCTCGGAATATTTAGAAATAGAACCTCGTAGATGAAAACGGTTCAGCCAAAAAGGACTTCTTTTGGATTAAGATGATGGAATATGTAGGTGAAAAGGGAAATGTTCGGTGGTTGGAACATTTTGCCTTCAGGAGAGTAGATAACTCTCTTTCTCTGCTACCAAGGGTCTTGGAGGAAAGAGGTGCAGAGGACTGAGAATGTTCCTGTGTTTGGTTTGTGCAGCTTCACCGTGATTACCAACTAGGAGGCCCCACAAGGTTCCCCAGCTTCCCCCAAATCAAGGGTGTGGACTTGCTCCCCTCCTGCTCCCCTGCTGGCCAACTTTCGCGAATGATTCACCCAGGAGACCTGGGCTGTGTGGCGCCGTCTCCTTCCTTCCCAGACGTATGGCTTCTCAAGTGCATTCTGTCACACACAAAGACTGTCATCCAAGTGTCTGGGGCTGGGCGAAGATCTCTTCCAGGTCTTTGTGCAGTGTGGCTGCAATACCCTGGAAAGCATCCGGTCTTCCCCCCTGTGGCTGGGTGGTGGGTGGCGGGTGAGGCAGAACTCCTGTTTTGGATTTAACGAGCCCTTGGACAACCAGATTTGTGACTGACTACTCAAGTGAACCACTCACTTGGGTTGGAAATGTAACTGCCTGGAGTAGCTTCTAATCAAATTGGTTTGTTTTTGTAGAGAAAATGTTTCAATGCTTGCAATCACTTTCTTGACAGTTTTGCCTGACTTTTCAAAAGATTAACGTAACGGCCACAGTGGCTCTTGGCATGTGGCATGGCTTTCATCAGTTTAGGGGAAAGTTCAGACAGATTTCCCGTTTTTATTCCATTATTGCTGGTATTTCAAAGCTTCCTTAGTCCAATTCAAATGAATACACCTCTCTCTTAAGATAAATTCAGCTAATTGCACTCTGTAGTCTGGTTCAGCAGGAGCTGTATAACTAGATTAACACACACTTTCAAGTAAATTCCAACTCGGGAATCCCACCGAGGGTCCAGAGCAAGAGACCTGGGTCCTGGCAAGGCTTAGAGAGTGATGTCGATGTCACCAGTGGACGACGTTCTCTATGCTTCACGTGTATTTTCTCCTTCTAGCCTCGCCGCACTCTGCCTCATTTTATGGAAAGGGAGAGAACTTGCTGTGCCTCTGTGGACTTGTTCTTCCCATGGCTCTGTGTGGGCCTGGAATATTCTCATCTTCACGGCTGGGCTTATATGCATCCAACAAATAACGATCTTTCCTGGCCTATCCGTCAAGAGTAGGCCTCCCCACCGCTCTACCATCACCTCGTGTTTTCTTATTCCCTTCTATTTGGAAACCATTGCAGATTTGCAGGAGTGGCACAGGGATTACACAGAGCCCCTGTAGCCCTGTGCCTTCTTTGACCTGCCTGCTCTCTGAAATGGTCTTGTCTGTTCATCTTGCTTTCAATGCAAGAACACGTATTCATGTCCCTCTCTTAGATGCACGGGATAGAGAACTGAGTCTTCTGGGGTGAAGCTACATTTATGAAATGAAGGTCCCCCTCATTTCATAATGAGGGACTGACTCTAGGTGACATTAGGGCATATTGGGCCAAATCAGAAACAATGGGCTTTTTGAATGGGAGACATCAGAGTGCCCATCAGAAGGTAGGCAGGGATTAAATAGTTGTTGAATGAGCGGGTGAGTGAACGAGCCAACAAGTGGGCAAACAACTGGACCAGAGACCCACAGCTGATAACATGGAAGGGTCAGTACAGGTGCTTGGGTATGTCTTGTCCCCAAGCCCCTACTTGTAGTGACGTGGCACTACCAGGGAGTAAATCGAAAGGCATGAAATCAAGCTGGTGGACGAGGGTCATTTATGCACGATCTCTATGCTGCCAGTGGCTGCCCCCTCTGCAGTCAGGAGAAGGGATTCTGGAATCTTCCCTTTGGGTAGCAATTCTTTCCACTTCCATCCAGCCCTCCACCAGTGTCCACAGATGTCACCACCTGGAGTGGGCCCCTCTGGGTGCATGGCCAGAACCCTCATCACTTGAATGCAGGTTCATCCCCAAAAACTCAGCTCATCTCAGCCCTGAGCACCACATGATTTCCTCTCCTTGTTCACGTGGCTTATGGTCCTCCCCGCCCCACACATCGCTTGTGGCCACCAGGCCCACTCACTTCCTCTGCCGCTGGCCATCTCCCCAACTTTTGGCTCATCCCTGTTCCTTTGGTCCCTCAACCAGTGGGAGTTTTAAATGCCTTGTGAGCAGCTTGAGAATTTTCCTGATCGGCTGTGTCAGACAGTTAATACTCAAGTAGTAATCCTTTTGTAACCTGAATATAACTGCAGGCTTCCACACTGAGAATGATAAAATGGTGTGGATTTAAAAGTATTTGGGGAACTGTAAAATGTCTAGGATTAAAATTTCAATACCATTTGTGCCCAATAAATGTGAACTCCTTCGTAACTTAAAACAGTGCTATTATGACTCAGGTCTGAAAATTATGAGTCCTGGTTGAAGAAATGGGAATAACATGTGAGGGAATCTGCTCCCATCCTTTACCATGAGGGATATACTGTGGTTGCGCCACATAGCAGGAATGTGACCTCATCGGAGAGCGAGCCCAGAGAAATTACCGTACTTGTTAAGAAAGTGATACACACTCCAGAAGAGAAAAAATGTTATACTTTCCATTAGGATTGTTTATGGATATGGTGCTAAATTGAACCTGTGTCGGGACATTAACTGGTTCGACAGGACCCCAAGAAACAAGATCATATAATAGTTTATTGAATGACTTAATTTTTTTTTTTTTACATAAACCAGTCTCGTCAGTCTGAACTGGCAAATTAATTTTGTCTATAGAATCACTCACTGAAGCATATAAAATTAGCCTCCGTAAGTACAGAGAGGAGACTCGGCATTGGGTTGAGCTGATTCACTGGGACTTAAGTAAATGGCTTTAGTCTTAATACAGCTAAAGCCTTGAGATGTTTAATGGAGAGCTGGTCTTAAGCAAAGCATTCATTCATCATTTAAAAAGTCACTACTTGCTGTGTTTTGGTTGCTTGTGGAAGGACAGAATTATATATACTTTGACTTTGATTATCACCCAGCACATGCCATAGGACTTGGAGGGGAAAATGAGCTTTCGTTTGAGTCACAACGTCGTTGGGTCAGATTGACAGAGAATTCATCACCTGCAACACTGACCGTGACTTAATAGAGAATGCTGTTTCTTTGGTCTCCTTCAACTTCTGGATATTTTCGTGGAGTTGTTTATGTCATGAGTTTCTGATGCCAAACTCTTCCTGACAAGAATGAAGAATGGGGCTGTTTTCTTTCTGACGCAGGGGTGAACCCAGGAAGCAAATCAGCACCTTCCATCCAGCAGGCCGGAAGAAGGGGCCGGGGAGGAGCTTACGAAATAGTTCAGGTCTCTGTCTTGAACGGAGCCCTCTGGGACCCCACGGAGAGCATCCACTCAAAGGTCAGTTGTCTTGTCTCTTCTCGTTTTCTTGACTGTGTGATGGCTGAAGTTTGAAAATCACATCAACTGCACTCATTTTCTTTGGTCCAAGCTTTGTCTTTGTTTTAATGTTGACTTTATCCTTACAGAGTGAAATTTTGTAGAGGGACAGTCTTGATGAGGGGCCCAGCGTCATTTACGTCTGCTAAAAGTTACTTTTCAAACACACACAGGTGATAACGTGTCCAGGTATACAGTTTCTGTGTGTGTGTTACTCGAGGGCTGGGTATTTTTCTATATTCATGTGTATTTCATCAACATTTTGATGTTATCGATTATTGGTAGAAACATGTTAATGTGACTTTTTAAAAAAGTTTGTAATGAGTTTTAATGCAGTTTTGTGCTTTGTTTACTTTGATACATATTTGATTTGAGCCTTCTATGATGTAAAAGAACAATACAAAATTGAACCATTAGCGATTAAGTTTGATATTTCGATGAGTTTTAGGTGCCAAATCTACGCGACTTTCTTAAATTTCAGAACTTGTTGGAACAGTTGGAGAGTGATAAAAATCTATAGAAATATGAGCTCTTTGGAGAGATCACACAGATGGCTTTGTCCTTGTGTTATGCGGAACTATTTTTAGATTATTTTTCATAATAGAAAACAGATTTTTTTTAAGAACAGTTGAGATGGTGAAAATCCTCTGTGGCTTTCTGAAAGGGCTGCAGTGGGCCCCCTTAATGTGAGTAATGATAATATGATTTACATCACTAATTTATTTTCTAAAGAAGCTTTTGGTTGAAAGTGAGCAATCGGAAAGGTAGGAGGTTTGGTTAAAGGATCCAGATGCCAAATCTACTCTTTTGGATTTTTCTGTTTCATGGAAACTGTTGCAAATTTAACAGGCAACGGATAAGTCACTTGCGGTGGTATTGATGGTGTTTCCTGGAAGAAAAACTTAAGACGTTAAAGAATATTTCATTGTGTCATTAATCTGAAAAATTAGAGATGTTATGATAGATGCAGAAAAGAGAAGCATACTATACCAGAAAGTATGCCTTTAAAATATTTATAGGTGCTGGGGCTCCTGGGTGGCTCAGTCGGTTAAGCGGCTGACTTCGTCTCAGGTCATGATCTCGCGGTCCGTGAGTTCAAGCCCCACGTCGGGCTCTGTGCTGACAGCTCAGAGCCTGGAGCCTGTTTCGGATTCTGTGTCTCCTTCTCTCTGACCCTCCCCCGTTCATGCTCTGTCTCTCTCTGTCTCAAAAATAAATAAACGTTAAAAAAAATTAAAAAAATAAAAAATAAATAAAATATTTATAGGTGCTAATTAATAATACAAAAATATGGAACCATCTAAAGTTTCTTGGGGGGTAGAAGCCGTTATGGAAGCTTTCCCTGCTTGGGGGGTGGGGGTTGCCAAATTTAGCAAATAAAAATAGAGAATATCCCCGTAAACTTGGACTTCAGATAAACAGAGAATTTTTTTTTCAATCTGTCCCATGCAGTATTTGGGGTATTGTTGTTTATTGAGATACACATTTAACTGGTGTCCTGCCCTTTGTCTGGCAACCCTACCTGGGGTGCGTATCAGAGCAAAACCTGATGAGTGTTCTTGGCACGCCACTGGAATGGACCAGTTCAGGTGGGGTCTGGTTTCTGACCTCCAGCTTCATCCTTCCTGCCAGCCAGCCATCTTGCGGACATCCTGAGGCACGGCGGCACATCTTCGGCTTCTGGCCAAGCTTACAACCCGATGACTATGGGGCACCCGCACCATCTTTAGAGAAAATGGAGAAAACCATTATTATTTGATGACTGTCTCAGCTCCTCTGCAATTGTACCTCCAGATTAGAACCATGCAGGTGGTAGACACATGCGTGGGATGCTCAAAGTACTCTGCCTTACCAACATTATTTAAGGGAATAGGGACTTAAGTGATTTGGGGAACAGCATTTTGTCATAATGCCATGGGACTCGTGAAATCAGCCTTATGGCTCTGTCATTACGATGTGTGCCCATATGTGGTAGTTAACCACTAGGAGCCTGCATGAAAAAGGGCGCCTACGACACGCTCGTACATGCGTGCCATAATTCTCCATGAGGGAGATGCATGTACCTGTTGGGAGAATAGGGATTCTGACTAATGGTGTGTATGTGTGTGTCTTTCCTTGTTATCAGATATGACTGCCCACATTTTCATGTCAGACATTTTCATTTTCATTTCATTTCACATTAACAGAGTGCATCCTCAGGTATGCAAAACTTACATTCATGAATATTTTTGCCACGCAACCCCTGCCTGCCGTGCCTGAGAATATGGAGTTGTGGGTTTAGATTCTTGCTTTTCTGCTCTGCTCTTTTATTCTTTGCTCTCCTGTATCTTTCTGTTCAGCCAGTGTCTTTCCTGAGAGTGTGCTTAGTTTGGGGAAGGCCCGGGCATCTTCCTTTTTATAAAGTGCTCCTAGGGGATTCTCATGAGCACACAAGATTAGAACCCTTGCACTGTCGGAAAGTGCTGGAGTGCTGGTCAACCCGACTGAGCTGATTTAGGCAGAAGTCCTGTCACATTCCACACCTCCTTCTCCCCGCTGTGATTGAAATATACCTGGATGGGATATTATTAGGTCCTTTTCAAATGAAGAACCAAGCCATCATTGCCACTGATAATTTACTTGACAGAGACGAGGCTGGGAAAGAACGTGACCTTGCCTGCGTTGGAGAGCTTCTGGCATTTTATTTGTCTGCTTGCTGTTATTTTGGTCTATAACAGGAGGATAAGCCTGTCTGCTTTCCCTCCATCTCAGGGCTGTTATAGGAATGAGCGCGATGAAACAATGGCTGCAAAATGACACGGGGAACTAAAACCCGCTACACAAATGGAAGGTGATACTACCAGTACAAAGTGTTTTAGGGATCCGTCTCCAATTTCATGTCTTGAAAGAAACGAAGCCCGGGGAAGGCATGTCAAGATGTGACCGATCGGGAGATGACCTGCGTCGAGCTCAGCCTTTGAATGCTCCAGGAAATGTCCAACCACCAGCCCGCTCACATGAGAACGAATGTATGGAAATAGTGTGTGGAATGGAAAATAGAAAGGCAAGCAGATTAGAACGTGCAACCGAAGCTTCCCTTTGCGTATTGTGGGTCTCAAATATCAAATATCAAATGGCAGCTAATTAAAACGGCAGAAGTAGATTCCGCTCCATACATCGAAAGGAGCCTTGCTTCTCCTTCAAATAACCATCTGTGTCAGCCCTTCTGGGGAGACTGCTCCTCACGTGGAGGGGGGGCAGGGTGTTCACCCCACCCCCCCTCATTCCCCCCCCCCCCCAGTAGCAGCCTCCCCCGCCCAGCACTTCGTCACAACCACGGTTCTTGCCAAGGTCATAGGTAGCCTCCCAACTTCCAAAGCCAGCCCTTCCTTTCACTCTGTGTCTTACTTATCTTGACAGTGATTCACCCTCCTTTGAAATTCTCACTTTCCTTTGGCTCCCAAGACCCTGTTCTCTCTTGTTTCTCCCCATATGTCTTTAATTCTTGCTTTTCGTTCCTCTTTTTGGCTTTGTCCTTTAACGGTTGGTTTCCGCTGACTTTCTTCTGACTGAGGGCTCCCGCTGGCTGGGCCGTTCACTTCTGTGGCCTCACTGTCCGCCTAGAGCGGCGTGGGGGGCTGTTCACAGGAATGACTCTAGCGACGTTAGCCACCGCCCCTCAACTCCTGCTGGGTGGGAAGTGCCCTGCCGAAAACATTTCACATGATGACCCCAGCACGTATTCTCTAACATATATGGACTTAAAACCCACATCACTCCC